>NC_138769.1:504384477-504781977 GCF_965119305.1 Pelophylax lessonae | reverse complement strand
AATTGAGAAAGGAGTGGGGCAAGGATGTATATTGCCACCCTACTTATTTAACTTACTGTATATGCAGAGTACATGATGCAAAATGCCAGGATTGATGAATCACAAGCCAGAATTAAAGAGGTTGTAAACTCGATTTTTTTTTCTTTTTTTCACCCTGCAAGAGAAAGACATAATGAGCTAGTATGCATCGCATACTAGCTCATTATGCAATACTTACCTTAGAACGAGGCCCCGCCGTGCCGCTCACTCACCTCTATGACGGGCTCGCGGCATGATTGGCCGGAGCCGCAGTGACGTCACTCCCGCGCACGCGCGCGAGAGCCAAAAGTCACGGCACGGGACTCTGAAGGAACGGCACGAGCGGCCGTTCCTTCAGAGCGCATGCGCCAGTGACGTCACTGGCTGCATGTAAGGTAAATATCTCCTAAACGGTACATGTTTAGGAGATATTTACAGTACCTATAGGTAAGCCTTATCATAGGCTTACCTATAGGTACAACTTGTAGAGGAGGGTTTACTTCCTCTTTAAGATTGCAGGGAGAAAAATGAACAACCTGAGATATGCAGACGATACCACACTAATGGCAGAAAGTGGAGAAGAACTAATGAGTCTCTTATTAATGAAGGTGAAAAAGGTGCGTGCAAAAGCTGGACTGAAATTGAACATTAGGAAAACTAAAATCGTGGCAACCCCCATCACTCCTCATCATGAGTCCCATCACTCCTTGGCAAATATAAGGAGAAGATATGGAAACAGTGACAGTTGTTATCTTCCTAGGCTCCAAGATCACGGCAGATGGTGACTGTAGCCATGCATTTAAGAGTCTAGCAAACCTAGACAACATTATAAAAAGCAGAGACATCACCCTACTGATAAAGTGCCATATAGTCACAGCTATGGTATTCCCAGTGCTAACCTAAGGCTGTGAATGTTGGACCATAAGGAAAGCTGAACACCAAAGAGTTTATGCTTTTGAACTATGGTGTTGGAGAAGACTCTTGAAAGCACCTTGGACGGCAAGAAGATCAAACCAGTCAATCCTGAAGGAAATTAACCTTGAATATTCACTGGAAGGACAGATCCTAAAGTTGAAACTGGAATACTTTGGCCACCTAATGCGAAAGGAGGACTCATTGGACAAGACCCTGATGCTGAGAAACAATGGAAAATAAAAAGAGAAGAGATGACAGAAAACAAGATGGATAGATAGCATCATAGAAACAATGAACATGAAGTTAAGCAAGCTCTGGCAGGTAGTATAGGACAGAAAAGCCTGGCACACTATGGTCCATGAGTTCCCAAAGAGTCAGACATGACTAAGCGCTTGAACAACAACAACAACCTGGCTCTATCTGTCTTCAAGGCTTTTTGAGTCAATGTGCTGCATCAGAAGCCTGTGTCCTCCTGTTTTGTTGTAGTTATACCAGCCCTAGCTCTTAGTCCTTAGCTAGACACTCCTTTCCTCTCAGTACTTTAAAGTTAGTTTACATCTATGTAAATGTTTTAGAAAGTAAATATTTTTATCATACAGGAAAGGCCAAAAAATAGCATTATGTCAAGATAAAAAAAAAAATCATAATGCATTCTACTTTTGAGTCTTTTTGATGAGATGGTCTTCCTGTGGATCTTGTAAGTCAGCAAGGTGCCACAGGCACTGTATTTTTATTTTTTTTGCACAAATTAACAATTGAAAGAGAACAATCATTGACCTTAAAACATAACTCCAGATACATAATATCAATTACTCGTTGACACAAAGGGGATAAATTACTAATACTGAATAGTGCAAAATCTGGTACAGCAGTGAATGGTAGCCAATCATCTTCTAACTCCAGCTTGTTCATTTAAGGTTTTACAAAAAAAAAACTGGAAACTGATGGTTTCTTTGCAGAGCTGCACCAGATTTTCCAGTTTTAGTAAATCAACCCCAAAGTAACTAATCCATTCAATCACCCTTACATGTTTGCTAATTTTGTTAGCAAAAGATCATGCCCATGTTCACGCTGTTAGCATTTCCTATCTCCCTCCTTTCCAAATTGTTGTAAAAACCTTGGTGGGTCCATACTCTAGAATTTTCAGAAGTTTTAGTTCTCTATGCAGTAGTTAAGTCTAAAGCCCCGTACACACGTACCGATTGTCGGCCGTAAATATTCGGCCGATGACCGATCGGCCGATTGTAGGCTTGTTAGTATGATGCTTCCGACAGCCGACAGCGCACTTTCAGCCGAAAAGAATCTGTCGTGCAAGCATTAAAATTGTTGTTGGCCAACACCAGAACGGCCGATTGTTCGTCAGTCAGTACAGATTTCGGCCGACAGACAGCAGATTAGCAAGACTGGGCATGCTCAGAAAAGAAAAAAGACAAGGAAAGTTAACCATCACATGACATCACTTCTGCAGTCGGCTGTTGTTGGCCGACAAAATTCGTGTGCAGTCTTTTGCAGTTTTCAACAGACACGACAGCCCTGGACAAAAGACGGCCGATCGTTCGGCCGACGATCGGTACGTGTGTACGAGGCTTAAGTGGCTGCAAGTCTTAAGACTAACAATAATTAGAAAATGAATCAAAGAAAGTAATGTTTGTCTTACTTTCCCCTGATTCTTCTCACTTCCCAGTGGCCTTGAAGGCAGATATTACACTACTGTATTTATAATTAGTGTTCTTTAGGTTGACTGTTATTATGTTTATTAAAGAACCAACTCTATACTTGGATTAATTCAGCATACAACAAAAATTACATGTGGTAAGAACACACATTTTTTATTTCACACAAGCAGCATCATAAATAATCTTTTATAACAGTCATCATTCTGAACATTTTACAGTAGTCAAGTTTGTGTTAACCACATTACCACATTATTGTGTGCTTGGTACTTCCAAATTGGGAAAAAGTATTTGTCAAATGATACTTTGTGTAGTTAGATGACCTAAATACTTGCTCAGATTGGAATAAAAAAAAACAATTGCTAAAATTTTAATGGAAATGTATCATTAGATAAACCTGTCAAGTGTCTTTACTAATCTCCTGATAAAAAAAGCTGGTTGGTTTGATTAAATGTTGATCCTCTGGGTTGCTGAGAATGCTTGGATTCCCTTAAGCAGTTATATATAAATAAATGCAAATATGTGTAGAAGAAACGGAAACACATAAAAAAGTCTTGGCTTTTGGGGCTCCACATTGAACTTGCCCAATGGTTCAATACTGTGTAAATTTACATTGTGACATGGTTTGTGAGTCTTTACATCAGTCTTGAAAATATCCTCAATGTGCGATAAAAAATGTAAAAATGCATTTATTTAACCACTTCAGCCCCGGCTCCTGACCAGGCCCTATTTTGCGATTCGGCACTGCGTGACTTTAACGGACAATTGCGCAGTCATGCGACACTGTACCCAAATGAAATTGACGTCCTTATTTTACCACAAACAGAGATTTCTTTTTGTTTTATTTAATCACCTGTGCGATTTTTATTTTTTGCGCTATAAACAAAAAAAGAGCGACAATTTTTGAAAAATAACAATATTTTTCACATTTTTTTTAAGAAATTCCCCCAAAAAAATTTAAAAATCTAATTTTTTTAACATTTTAGGCCAATTTGTTTTCTGCTACATATGTTTGGTAAAAAAAAATTGCAATAAGCGTATTTCGATTGGTTTGCGCAAAAGTTATTGCGTTTACTAACTAAGGGAAAGATTTTTGTCATTTTTATTGTTTTTTTTTTTTTTTTTTAACGAGTAATGGCGGCGATCTGCAATTTTTTTTGCAGGACTGCGACATTGCGGCGGACAGTTCGGACTCTTGACTGACATTTTCAACACTTTTGGGGGTACCAGTGACATTACTACAGTAATCAGTGCTATACATATGCACTGTTACTATAAAAATGACACTGGCAGGGAAGGGGTTAACTTTATTAGTAATCAAGGGGTTATGTGTGTACCTAGGGGCATGCTTCTAACTGTAAAAGGGCGTGGCTAGTGATGTAACCACAGAGACATACGATCCTACATAGCAGGATCGTTTGATCTCTGCAGTTAGATCAGGGAGAATAACAGGCGGCTTTGTTTACATCAGCCGCCTGCCTTTCTCCCTCTGCACCGGGAGATCGCGAGTGACCGGCGGACATCGGGTCCGCCGGTCACACGCGCGAACATGTCAGGGAATGAGCGGGGGCGTGAGCTCTCAGGCGAGCGACGTAGTACTATGTCACTTTGCCTGTACGGGGCTGACTGCCGCAGTAAAAATACTGTGGGCGGTCGGCAAGTGGTTAACAACATTTTTAGCATATTGCTCTTTTTCAAACCAACAAACAAATCTAAAAATTGAGAACTGCAGTGCTTTTCTATATTATTGTAAAAAAAAACATAAACATTAACCAAAAATAGTGAAACAAGTCCTCAAAACCCCTTGTGATCCTCCTTTATAAAATGTACTCCCATTATAAAATGTGTCCTAACAGCTGGAGAAAACCCTCAGCTTAGGTATATCCGTTCTATTACATAACGGATATAACACTTAATTAGGCCATGTAGCTTGGATCCTCCTCGGGTTCCTTTGATTGTAATATGGGCAATAAACTTTCAGCATGGAAGAATTTGCCCATTATACAATCAAAGCTAACTGAGGAGAATCAAACCAACATTGCCCAATTAGGTGCTTTATCTTTAACTAATCTAAAGGATATAACTAAGGTGAGGGTTTTCTCCAGTTGGTTGGGACACTTTGGTTGAACTAGTACATGGATTAAATAATATAGTTCACTTTATTGACCTCTTTCCACTATTTTTTTGCACTGTTTTAATTATGTAGTTTAAACAGTAATTTGATTATTGTTATGTTTTATGTATTTATAGTATAGGATATTTTATCATAGCACTGCAGTTTAATTTTTTTTAATGTGGTATTTCACAATAATTTTTTGTAGCAGCCTATTAAAATGTTCTTTAGGTAGGCAGTGCAGAAACATATTGTACGTTTTTTAATCTGTTATAATGTGATACAAAGTCAATATCTATAAAAGGCAAACCACAAAATAAATAAGCAAGAAATGTTGCCTTTGCTTGCTAGGGATATTTGGTAAACAGCTGTATTACTACCACTGTTAAATTTGATAGCTTCTAACTCAGGGCTTCTGGTTATTAGGGAGCTGACAGCTGCAGGCATCCTAACAACCCATACCTATGCCCACCTGACTCATTTAGCTGTCAATTGGGGATTACAGGCTGACAGATCAATGTAGACAAAGGGGTCGAGACAGACAAAATTCCAAAATTTCCCAAATTCTTTACCAGACCATTTAGATCATCCCTTCAGGAGTTTAGGGGGAACCCAAGCAAAAAAATAAAATAAAAAAGTATGGGATTCCCCCAAAACCACACCAGACTGTGATGTGAGCATGCAGCCTGGCAGGCCAGGAAAGGTGGTGAGGGAAAGCTCTCCTGCAACATACCTGCCCTCAACATGGCCTGGCAAAGCACATTGTCTCCATGTTGATGAGGACAAGGTCTTGGTGGTTGTGGAGGTCTTTTTGGCAGACTTATCAAAATTTGGAAGCCCCCTTTAAAAATATGTGGGGATCCAAGATATCTCTCCAAATATGTAAATGACATTGAACAATTCCCTCTGAATCTGACCTGCCAAAAGAAAAACCCACTGACTCCTGGACACATTCACTCCTGTTGCTCACTCATCAGGAATGACTGCTCCATCCTCATCACTGCTGGTTACTATGTTACTAGGGTACTATAAATCCTACTAACTTCAGACCCCTACCCCCACCAGGCCAGGGTTATGGGGAAGAGGCCTTTGTCCTCTTTAACATGGGGAAAGTTGCTTTGCCTGGGTGATGAAGGGAATGCTCATCACTTTGATTACAAACAAAAGGAAGAGGACGAGAGCTGTCATTTACCCGCTATTTAAACAGCATTTTTGCACTTTGTAAATGCCAGTTTAGTTCGGTTTAGCTGCATTAGGTTTTATACATCATTCAGATGTACCACTTCACAGGCTGGGCACCTCAGATCTGTTATTTAAAATAATTTGGCATTTTAATGTTTTACTTTAAGCATCCAAATTGTTTTTTTTTTCAAATGTTCTATCCCTAGGGCAATGCCCAGTCCCCCATGTCATTTTTTGACAATTCCATATCTATTAGCCTATAAAATGACCATCACTAATTTCTAAGATTCATCTCCTATTGACTTTAATGGGGATTGGATTTGTCACCCCAACTTTTATTATGTTTGTGAACGTATCCCTATTCCGAACCCAGGTATTCAGCTTATAGCTAGTAGCATAGCTCAGGTGCTAACTGAATTTGGAAGAAGAATGCATTTCAGTCTGTAAATGTACAATGTCATATTCCCTCCCCCTGATTTTTGCATGATTACAATTACCTTTTTCAACAGATTTATCAAAAAAACAAAGTAATGACATATAGGTTTAATAATAAAAAAAATCTTTAATTTTGGCCACACATTGTGTGTTACACAGACCTATTTTAGCCATAATGAACACGTTGGCATTGCATTACTGCTTTTTGGGTCAACTCCCTGCTCACTTGGCTATGGTGGTCATGTGTATTCCCCTCTAATAAGGAGGCTGCAACCAGAGAGGTGACACATGTTGTTGTGTTATATTGGTAAAATATTGAGAAAAAATCAGGGCATGGCTGACTGCTGATGCAGATGGCCATTCTGTAGCTCGGCTCCCACTGAGGATGGCTCACCAGATAGATCTACAACCGCCGGGAGACCCGATCGAACCCACAAGCATCACCCCGCAGACCAGTCAACATCAGGCATGTCGGCCAGGAAGAGAAAAGGTTGCTACAAGCCAAGGAATATGACTGATTCCTTCCCGCAGCCATGGCACTTCAGTTGCCAAGATGGCACCTGCGGCTTTCAGAGGCACAAACACAGCAGTTTGAGTGACCAGGGCTCAGCGCGCAGCCATCCTTTTCAGTGGATTCCCAGGTGCAACACTGATAAGGGATCCTCTTTTTCCTCCTCCAGTCCAGTTAAGACAAAGCCTAAGATGCAGAGCAATTATCTAGCTCAGGATGTAAGTGCTGCAGACACCTTACTAGAGGATACAAGGGAGTTGCAGGACTCCATTTTGGAATTCCGCACACTAATCCAACCAGTGATGGACTAATCCCTAAAAGATATCTTGGTGTCACTTCACACTACTATATATGCTTATATCATGTCATTAGCGCAACAATTAAAATCTGAGGTCCCAAAGAGTCTCTCATATTGAAAATAAAATGGGCGAATTTGCTACCACCTTCAATGAGCTGATTGATTCCCATAACAAACAAGATGAGGAACTACACTAGATCAAATCTAAATTGGCTGACCTGGAGGATAGATCCAGGCACTACAACTTTAAAATTTGGGGTCTTCTTGAATTATTGAAACTGTCAGATCTAAAACCCTACTTCACCAACATACTGAAGTAGGCACTCCCTGATGCACCCTTAGAAAATCTGCTAATCGCCAACATACACAGATTACCAAAACCCAAGCATATCCCAGACAATGTGCCACTTGACACCATAGCCAGAATTCACTTCTTTCACACAAAGGAGAAGCTCCTGGCAGTGGCTAGGAACAAGTATAAGCTACCGCAGTGTATAGAGCAACTCTCCTTTTTTGCAGATCTTTCAGCTTACACCATGTAGCAAAGAAGGCTATTGGCCTCTATTACTAAACCCCTGTAAAACCATTGCATACCGTTTCACTGGATCTATCCAGCAAAACACTGGTTACAAATGGAGAATCTACATACGCCATCACAAAGGTGGGCCTGCATCTCTTGCAGGAGTGGAAATCGAATCAGATGTGAATGCAGGAATGATCCCGTACAAATATCCTCCTATATTTTCCTGTTCTGGTGAGCCTCTGAAAACATTTTTGCTTATTGCTTGTTTTCCCCAGTTCAAAAAACAGTTGTTCGTCTGCTCAGATTCCGTTGTGGATCCTCAATTTTTATATTCTGCTAGTCCTGCACAAATTCTGTGGCTGGTTCAGGTTAGCACTGTTCTTTGATTTGTTTTTACTTTTTTTCCCTTACTTTTTGACTGAGCAGTGTAGCTTGGAATAGCTGTGTTTACCTAACTTTAAGAGGAGTTCCTCTATATAATGCACATACTTTGAGTCAAGAATCCCAGTTTGACAAATGAAGACATTGCCCCATTTGTGTGCAAAGCCAAGCAAAGTAACTGGAAAATTTAAAGGCTCCTACCAACATGGCATTTGTAATTTCATCATTCAATGTGAAGGACCTAAACAGCCCAGCAAAAAGAAGTATGACATGGACTGAAGTTAATCGTTTGACATGTGATATTCTCTGTTTACAGGAGACACATTTTTTATCCCGCAAACCACCATCTTTTACACATCGTAATTTTCTACAAAAAAAAGGGAGTGGTTATAGCGGTGAGGGACTCTGTCTCCTTCAAACAACTTGAAGTACTAACCAATGAATTAGGTAGATACATAGTATTAGAATGTGAGATTAATACTTTATATACTTTGGTCACTGTATATCTTCCTACTGTACAACAACTTTTATTTCTAAAAAACCTGTGGAAGAAGGCTACCTCTATGCGTCAAGGTCATGTGGTAATACGTGGCCACTTCAATGCCGTCCCAAACAAGGATCTGGATTGCACTACATCGTCCAACCCCAGTAGATCTAGAGCTACGCTCAACCACATTGTGACCTCATCAAATCTGTTTGATGTATGGAGATGCCAGCACTCCTCTGAAAAGGATTTTACCTATTTCTCAACTGTCCACCATACATATTCAAGAATCAACCTGTTCTTAGTGGATACATTTTCACACTAAAATGTCAGTAAATCTGATATACATACTATTACGTGGTCCGACCATGCTCCAGTTTCCATCCCTGTGGAAGAGATCCGCACCGAGATGAAGGCAAATAGATGGAAGATGTGTACATCTTGTTCCACCCGTCATATTAACCTGAGATCACCAAAGCTCTGACAAAATTTTTTAAAATGAATGAACCTTCGGTGACGGATCATTTCACACTGTGGAACTCCCACAAAGTTGTAATTAGAGGTACATTGATCCAACTAAGCTGTAGATTACGGAAGAAGAGATCTAAACAACTTAATGACCTCCTTAAGACCATCCAGAAAGAGGCTGATAACAAACTGTCTTCTTCCTCACAACTCAGGGAATGGTTATTTGCCGCGAGACAAGAACTACGATCACTACTGGTCCACCAGCATGATCTGCATTTTAGATCTTTATGAGCTAACAACCACAGATACGGCAACAAAGCGGGCAAATTGTTAGCCCAACAAGTTAAAGAAGAAGTTGCCAAACAGAAGATTGCATAACTTTTAGACCATAGCTCTAATAAAAAAAGTAAACAACCCTAAAGAAATTGCTAACGCTTTCAGCAATTATTGTAGTTCGCAATACAACCTAAACTTGGACCTAAAACCTAGACCCTGGCACTACCCAATCATCATCAGAAATGATTAATGATTTCCTTGCCTTAATTTAATTGCCCTCACTGCCTCAGGAGTATCTGGATTCTCCTAATGCTCCTTTCTCCATATCAGAAGTTGAATCTCTCATAAAATATCTCCCTTACAACAAAGCTCCAGGACCAGACGGTTATTGATCCTAATACTACAAATTGTAACATTCGATACTAATACCACATTTGATTCCAGTCTTCAGTGCTGCTGTCACCAATGCCTCCCCCCCCCCCCCCTGAAATGCTATCTGCCACCATAATCAAATTATCCAAACCTGGTAAACCACTTATGGTACCACAGAACTTTAGGTAATATCACTACTGAACATAGATGTCAAACTTAATGCTAAGCCGATAGCTAAGAGATTGGCCAAATTTCTACACTCCATTTGGGTTTTGTGGCAGTTTGTCAAGCCTCAGACGCTGCCAGAAGAATTATTAGTCTCATCCATTTATCAGAAAAAACTAAAAAGTCTTCTCAGCTCCTTTCCCTGAATGCAGAGAAGGCTTTTGACAGGATACATGGGGGGGTATCTGTCCAAAGTGTTGGATACGTTTGGCATTCATGGACATATACACCACTCAGCCACTTTGGCTTTGAACTCTAAGCCCTTGGGCCATGTGTTGTCTGATGATCTGTATTCTACACCATTTGAGATAACCAATGAGACCAGGCAGGGGTGTCTCTTGTCACCATTGATATTTGCTCTACTCATGGAGCCGTTGTCAGAAAAAATCAGATCTCACTCGGCAATTCATGGGATTACATCCTAAGGGGAGCAACATACAATCAGATAAAGTATCAGAACCAGTGTGTTGTAGATTCCTGCCATTCAAATACAAGTTTGGATTCATAATCATCTAAATCCCTATAATATTTTTTTCCGCTTTTTGATTTGTTCCTCCTCCTCTTCCATAGCCAAAATTTCCCTCAATTCTTGGCTGTATACTCGGTAAGCTTCTTCCTGGTTGAATGGAATCAGTTTTTCTTTGATGTTAGATATCTCTTTATTGCGTCTAGAAACTTTTTTCCTCTTCCTTTCCAATAGAAAGGTGAGAAAATCGAGACCAGCACCATTGGAGAACTGGAACCATTCCAAAAGTTCTGTGTCTCCTTGATCTGGGGTAATATTCCATCTCAGACTTCTGGGGACTTTTTTCTCTTGTATATATCGTTCTAAAAACACAATATCCCAAGCGGCATGCATTTCTGCTACCATCACATTTTTTAGTCGCATAAAAATTCCCCTGAGTTCTGTGGCTTCTGAGGGGGCTTTATCATAAACCTCCTCAGCCACAATCCTACGGGAACTATAGTAGCCAAAGACATCCATATTGGGCCTGAAGAAATCAAATACGTATTCAAAAAAGGTACAAAATAAAGGTAAAGAAGATCAACATATCAACATAACAATATAATCAATCAACACTGCTGCACCTGAGACTCCCTGAATACCGGGAGAAATAATGAACCGATATATAAGTGAAGTGGGCTGTCATAAAATAAATATCACAAAGGAAAAATATATGTGTAAATATATAGTGCAAAATTAATCATAACTCATATAATGATATGCACTGAAACATCACATGATAATATGATGTTATTATGTTATATGTGATATATAACTAAAGTGCAATTAAAATGCAAATAAAACTGGATGCACAGATAAAGTTTCAAAGAGCTAATAATCCAATACAGTCCAAATAGTGTGTTTTTGAATGGTGCTAAGGTCTTGTTCCTTCAAGTAATAAATTGGCTGCTTACCAGACCCAATAGGGTCAATGAGCATGTAAAATGTTAGGGGGTGAACTCTTTACAAAAAAAAATAAAAATTGTGGCGAAAGTTAGAGCTCAATAATACCATTGTGCACGTGTTAACAGTGTTAACAATGTATGCACACTGAAGTGTTTTTAAGGCTCCATTCACACCTGGGCGTTTTCAGCTCCAAAAACGCTCAAAAGAAACGTTTCCAAAACGCCCAACAAGTAAAACCCCATTCATTTAAATGGCCCCTGTTCACATCTGAGAGTTTAAACGCCTGAAGCAAAACGCCCAACGCTCAAAAAAGTACATGAGCTTCTTTTTGGGCAGATTAAAGGCGTTTTCCATTGGTCTCTAGTCAATCTAAAAACGCCTGCACAAAAAACGCCTGTAAAACGCCTGCAAAAACGCCCATAAAAACGCCTGAAAAAAACGCCTGAAAAAACGCCTGAAAAAACGCCTGAAACAAAAACGCCCAGGTGTGAATGGAGCCTAACAGGTGTTGCAGAGCATTTTTAAACCCTTTTACTATGTGTTATTAATATGCGTTTCAGTCCTTTGGGATGCATGCTGCACTGGGCCAAAATGCAACATATTCTATTTTATTTCACCAACTCACTGCATTAATGGTAACTGAAACCATAAATTGCCCAACACTGATTGTGTGAATGAGGTCTTAGACTTCAGTTTGGTGGCTTGAAAAGCACATGAGTACAGCTCTGTATACCCTTGGATTTGTGATTCAGCTCCTAAGAGACTAGAAGGCCAACCCAGGGTACTCAGTCCATATGTCCCAATCTTCCGTAATTTCTTAAAACACATAAAGTTTGCCCGCCTTTCACTGCTCTGCAAATGTTCATTCTGTTCTGATGCCAAATGAAAACACACAGTGTATTGAAAATGAAAAAAAAAACTATAACCATGCCTTTCATCTGCACAATGATGTATTAATAACTGTGGCATTGATTTGGATATCACTGTTGAATCTCCTGTAGCACTGATCTGATGAAGTATAATTACTTTATCTGCTATGGGCTTATTATAGGCATTGTTCTTTATCTACTAATGCATTGATCCCAGCATTATTGATTCTACTATAGCATTGATGTACACGTAATTTTAAAGTAAAACTTTAAGAAAAGACACAATTTAGTAATAAATAAGCCAGAAGAAAAAACTCTGCTTCCCTGTGTTTGGTGGTGCATCATGTAACAGAAAAGCAAACAATAAATGTCCGTTCTTGACCTACTAGAGTTCAAAAACCTATATGCAACATAAAAACTCCAGAATAAATTATAGATCAAGTACACTGCTAGCATGGTCCATTAATATTGCACCTCATGTTAAATGAGTCTCTCTTGTCACAGAAGTCTTGGTAATGGTGTATCAATAATGTGGCAAAAAATGCTATAGTAAAATTTGTACATAGGGACTGCTTCCAACTTGAGAACCTATACTTCATATTATTATTTCGGAACTTATGATATTCATATAAAATATGTTATTGCTAAGGACACCACATGGCATGGCTAGAAATGATAAATTTTTTTAAATACACTTACTGCCAATTATTTGTATTTTACTGTAGACATAAACAGAAAGTGACCATGGAGATGATTTATTAACGGGAACAAATTGCTAGCTCAGAAAGCCCGGGGGTGACTTTCAGCAAATACATGTGAAGTTGTCAGAGGCCTTGGAAGAAAGCAGGACGCATGCTGGGTCATGTGTATTTGTTTACTAAAGTCTGATCAAATGCTAGAACTTTTAGACTGCACAGTCTGTCACAGAGGGGATAAGTTCTGGTGTTAAAGTTGAACTCTAGGCAAACAGGTAACTAGCAAAAAGGTGTATCTATGTCTGTCAGTCCAGTATTGAGATTTGTGGAGCTTTGCCATGCATCTCTGCCTTGCAGGACAGAAGGAAAATAACAATAAGAAGAGAAGGGCGCATCAACCTAGTGCATTATCACTATGAGTTTATTACAAATAAAAGAACAGCATACATTATACTCACAAACGCATGATATATACATGCATATAAATAAAGGTGGAACCAATGACCTCCAAGACTGCAGGGATGTACGGATGATGCAAGGAGACAATTGAATAAAAGCCATTCATTGTTTACACTTGTCATGTGATCTCCTGTGATTGGTCACAGCAATCACATGGTGTCAGCAGTGGGTGACAGATCGCGTCAGAGCGCCGACCCGTGGGAGGCGTGTTCTGAGAGGGACATCATATGATGTCCACCCAGAACAATAAGGCTAGGAATGCATACCGAGAGTTTAGAATACTTCCTAGTGATTTACATTTATATTTCAGGAATACCTGTAGTGTTCCAGTCTAACCTTCTTTCTTAAGTTTAAATACTTTGTATGGCCATTGCTACATGTTGAAATTCGCACATAGGCACAAAATAATATAAAATTAGTGGACTTATTATGTCATCAAAAAGCAAGCCATATTTTTTTCAGAGCTTTCAATACATAAATGCCAGCATGCCTTCATATTATGACTATTTACTACAATCATGTCACATATGTGCTTGACACACTTGTAGAATGTCTTTTTCTGTGCCTTCACTTAAATCTGAATTTTAATCAAACTACAACTGAAGCTCCCCCAATATCTTAATCACTGTATCATGCTGATCTTTATGTCACTAAAAAAAAAAGCACAGAGTAACTATGTTGAGAGTATAGACTTAACATTTTATTTCCACTTTTGCAGTAAGTTTTAGAAAACCCCACTATATATGTTTTTTTTTATATGTTGCCATTTTCTTTCTTTTTTTCCATAAAGTTTTTTATTGAAAAGTAATTGTGCATACAGCATGAGCATTAAACATCCAACAAGTGTTTAACAAAAAACATACATAAATCCAGATGATAACAAATCTCTGCATTACAGTTAACAGTAGAATGGTACATACTAAGCAATAACAGTATATATTCAAGTAAAAGCAGGAGGGGGGTAAAGAAGAAGAAAAGGGGAGAATTTGGGGGTGTAGATGATTTCCTTTTATCCGGTCTATCCTAAGCATGTCAATTTATCTATGTTCTATTAAATCCTCAATCTTAATTATATACCTTTTAATGAGGAATAAGTGAGAGCGCTCCTTATATTGAGGCAACGCAAACCTGAGAGCTGAGAAATAAAGATATTTGCAACACTAAAATTGACCCGTGGTGCAAACCTAATCACAAAACTTGTGTTTAGAGTAGGATTATCAGTAGTAGTCTAGGCAACCCCTCACAACCCTGTGTTAGGGGGGGGGGGGGAGCCTCTTGACTAAAAGAAGAGCAAACAGAGCAAAGAGTTAAACAGCAATCTTATACCTTGGAGGGTAAGGATTTACAACTATTATTTCATAAGAACAGAATACGTATTTGTTGTTTGGAAGTGGGACCAACATGCCCATGTGTTTGAAAACTTTTTCGGGGTATCTTTTGCTATATGTATGAGCTCCTCCATCTCTGCAATTTTGTTTACTCTGATGATCCATTCTTTTATGGATGGCACCTCTGTGGATTTCCAGTCTGTAGGTATAGCCAGAAGGGGAAGGAATTATTTCTAGACCTGGCCGAGACGTCGGCATACGTGAGTATAGCATCATTTTGGAAGAAGTGGTAGGCTAGTATATTTGAATGAGGCCAAATATCACAGATATGGGGTATATGTGTACCTGGAAAAAATGCTGGGTTGTTATTGATCGGTGTTAGGGGACCAGGATTAGAAGAGAGTTTGAATTTAGAGCAAGTGGCTTTAAAACATTTTAGTGTTGGGCCAATTAAAGGGTGATTCTTGAGTGAGGGGGGAATGAAATTATCTGAAATCCATGGCATAGAGGCAAGGTTAAGTGAGCTAAAGGAGGTTTCTATTGTTATCCAGTCTTTCAGATCTTCATGAACGTTCCAGTCCACTACTCTAGACAAGTGGCATGCCCAGTAGTAATGCTGAACATCTGGAAGGCCGACACCACCTTTATGTTTAGGTCTAGTCATTTGTTCGTAGCTAATCCTAGGTCTCTTATGATTCCAAAGAAAATTGGAGCAAATTGTTTTAAGATTTTGAAAAAATTGGCGCGGGATAGCAATAGGAATAGTTTGAAGGAGAAATAAAATACGCGGAAGAACGTTCATCTTGAGCAGAGAAGCTCTGCCAAACCAGGAGAAGAACGATCTGTCCCATTTACGCAGGTCTTCTGTGATGGTTTTAAGAATAGGAGGGAAGTTTGAGGTAAACAAATCCGTCAGTTTGGAGGGAAGAGAGATACCTAGATATTTGACTGCCTTTGATTCCCATTTGAAAGGGAAGTTCCGCTTACATTGGGATAGAACCTGGGCTGGAAGGGATATGTTCAAGGCTTGGGATTTACTAAAATTTGTTTTAAGATTGGAAATTGTTTTGAATAGTTCGAAATCTTTTAAAACATTGGGAATGGTAACAAGTGGTTCCTGGAGGAATAATAAAATGTCATCAGCAAAAGCTGCCAATTTGTAGGTAAGTTTTCCTATTGTTACTCCTTTGATATTTTGATTCGCTCTTAGACAACACAGCAGGGGCTCTAGAGTGAGTATGAACAAGATTGGGGAGAGCGGGCAGCCTTGCCTCGTACCATTTCGTAGGGAGAAGGCGTTCGACAGGTGGCCATTTACCCTCACTCTGGCCGAGGGCGCATTGTATAGGGACATCACAAAAGTAAGCATTTTGGATTGGAAACCCATGTGATGAAGGACCGCATACAAATAGTCCCATGCCAACCTGTCGAACGCCTTCTCCGCGTCCAGTGCCAAAAAGAAGCCTTGTTTATGAGAGGAGGTAAGCCAGTGATGTAAATTGATTGCCTTGATAGTATTATCCCTCGCCTCTCTACCTGGGATGAATCCTACCTGATCTTTGGCAATGAGTGAGGTTAGAAGTGGTTGGATGCGGTTGGCTAATATCTTGGCAAAAATCTTTATATCGACATTCAGTAGGGAAATAGGTCTATAGTTGTTAACTGCCGTGTTGTCCTTCCCTTCCTTGGGGATGATAGTTATGTGTGCTTCAAGAAGTCTATTTGGCTGTGTAGGAGGAGATGAAAGGGAGTTAAAGGCTTTCAAGAAAGGTCCGCATAGACGATCTAGAAAAGTTCTATAATAGGTTGTTGAGAAACCATCGGGGCCAGGACTCTTCCCCGTTTTCATTTGATGTACTGCTAATCTGAATTCTACCTCCGATATTGGGCTTTCAAGAGATGTGGCAATTTCATTTGAGATCGCCTTAGGGCAATGTTGATCAAGAAATTAGTTTAGGAGTCGTTTCTTTTAGACGAGAGATTGGGTGTCAGAGGCGTAGGATTGAGATTGTATAATTCCGTATAATATTTCTCGAACTGCGCTGCTATGTCTGGTGTGGCTGTGTATGATTTACCTGAAGAATCTTTAATACAGTGGATGGTGGAATTCGCCTTCTTCGATTGAACACATCTAGCTAAAAATTTCCCGCATTTGTTACCTTGTTCATAAAATAATTTATGTGACAATGTTAGTTTACGTCTGTATTTGGAGTCTAAGAGTTCTTTCAGCTTTGCTCTTTCTGTGGACAGTTCCTGGAACTTTTGTGTAGCCCTAGATTGCTTGTGTAAAGTTTCTAACTTTTGGATTTTTTCTATTATGGCCGACATCTCGGCCTGTCTTTCCTTGTTTCTAGCTGTCTTCATAGCCATAAAAATTCCCCTTAAGGTGCATTTGTGTGCTTCCCATTGCGAAATGGCCGTAGCATCTGGAGTATCATTTGTATTAAAGAACTCTGTGATCTGGGATTCTATATTAAGGATGTCATGTTGCTTAATTAGTAACGACGAGTCTAACCGCCAAATTTTTGTGCTGGGAGGAGTTCCGGGGATGGCTAGCGTCATGGAGATCGGATGATGATCTGATATTAGCATTGGTTCTATGGTCGATTTGGTCAGGAACGGTAGGTCTTTTTGCATCAAAAACAGGTAATCTATCCTGGTATATTTATTGTGCGGGGGTGAAAAGAATGTATAGTCTAGTTCGGAAGGGTGTTGAATCCGCCAGACATCATGTAACATAATAGATTGTAGGGACTTTTTGATTTTGGTAAGCGCACTGTATGTAATGGAAGTGGTGCCTGAGGATGTGTCTATTAGGGGATTAAGAGCCACGTTAAAGTCTCCTCCCAGAATGGTTGTACCCTTTTGGAAAGTAGCAAGAGATTGAGTCACTTCGTTAAAAAAGCTAACTTGGTGCTTGTTAGGGCTATAAATGGTAGCCAATGTCACTATGTGTCCTTTTAGTTTTCCTTTCAGAAAGATAAAACGTCCTTCCTTATCTATTATAGAATCTAGGGCTTCCCATTGGGCGTTTTTTGAGATTAGGATTGAAACTCCTTTGGTCTTGGCCAAAGGGTTAGTGGCATGATAATTGGAGGTATAGTATCTGTCACCGAATTTGGGTACAGCATCTGAACGAAAGTGTGTTTCTTGGATTAGGATTGCATCAGCTTTTAATTTGTGGGCCAAAGGTAACACTTGGGAGCGCTTCTCAGGTATATTAAGACCCTTGGCATTAAGAGAAACTATTTTAAGATAGACCTTGTCCGAGGGTGTGGACCTAGTCGGCATGTTGGGAGAAGATAGCGAGGGGGTAAAGGGAAGAGAGAGAAAAGGAAGGACAGAAAAAAGACAAAAAAAAAAAGGGGGGGGTAGATGTACCACACTCCCTCTTCGCTCACAACAAAAAAAAGGGGGTAGGTGAGCGGAACGGACGGGAGCCGTATAAGCGTGTATTTAGAGTATGAGAATAAGTAGTATGTAAGCTATACTTGTAGGATGTTGTGTGTAAAAACAGAGAACGAGGTGACACCTTTTCCGTGTGGGGACCAAAGAAATTAATCCCACAGAGAAAAGGAAAAACGAGAAAAAAAAGACAAAAAAGACCGGAGGTATCGGTTATTATGAATAACCGTCCCTTAAAATTACAATCCGGAAAGTGTCGACAGGACTCACAAGGAATCCCGTCGTGTGGAGGCGTAACTGGAAAGAACTACGGACAAAGTTGTAATGCCATTATCCAAGGAGCCAACTTAAGTAACTATGTGGGAGGTATGTGTAAGCAAAAACAAATTGTTCACTGACACATGGGGAGCAGCTATCACCTGTATCTCGCTTTTGAGAGGTTAAGAAATGTGTCCGCGGACCTCTAGTCCAGCTGAATGAAGTGTAAACCGCTGGGAGGGGAGGAGGAGTACCTCCCCCATAAGACCTAGATAAGCATCTGCCTAGACATGTCTAGGGATTTGTGATAAACCCACTTAAGGAAGTATATTATACTTCAACCGACGTTGATAAACCATCATTAAAGTCATTAAGATTCTAATTAACTTTTCACCTTTACACCCAGACAAATGCAGGAGGAGGATTGAGCTTGTATAGTTTGAACAGACCAATCTGCTAGATATTATAGGTAGCACATGTCCCATTAGGGGGGGCCTCAGCAATAGCCATTGTGAGAGCATGTCGCATACTTTAAAAAAGACCTATATTTGTGGCACGTATGAGACAAATTATCGGGGAGAATTTTATATAGGGCAGCAGGATTCTTTCGTAAGTGCCATCCAAAATAGGCTCAGTCTTTAGAGAGATGGTAGCTCAATAAAAATGTGAAGTAACTTTACGCTCTATATCCTTCCTCCTACATTGTCTACCCTGCATTAGCATTAATGTGCACTAGAAACAAACAATCTAAACGTGTTATAAAACAACCACACAATTGTATGCAGCATTGCAAATAAGGGTAGAAGAAGGAAGGGTTAGCAGTCTCCAGTAAGGTCAGTGTTCACCTGTAGTTATAGACTAGGGGGCTGTAGCGACCTCATCTCTTTTCCAAAGAATGTCCTCAGGTTGTTGCCTGTGTTCACTTCAGGTACCTACACAGAATGGGTGAAAGAAAAAAAAAAAAAAAAAAAGTCTCAAATAGTTAGACGGTGAATCTATGCTTTGGGGAGTATCCGCTTCCATAGATCACCAGGATGGCAATGTAAACAATAGAACGTAACTATGCAAACCGGGTGTCTTATGATAGGTCAGTTCAAAAAATACGCTGAGTAGCGTGCAACAGGTTTCAGGAATAACACACTTTGTTATAGAGGTTAAAAAAAATGAAAGGGCTGGTGAGAGAATAGATTTCGCCAAGGCTGATTATCTGTGGTAATCCTGCCGTGGCCTACGGTGTACAGGGGAAGCAGTTGGGCTGTTTTCCTCTGCCCGGATGTTGAGATGGTTCTGTGTTTCTCCTTGGTGAGTAGGATGTGCGGCGGCGGATACTGAATTCATCCCTTTCAGGGATAGTGTCCATGGAAGTAACTCTGCGCAAGGAAGAGGTAGAGTATGGGTTCGACCAGTCCGGAAGCTCGATTAAAGGTAGGTTTAGAATCTCACAAAATGCTCGCATATCGTCCGGGGATCTAAGCAAGGCAGTCCGACCCTGAGCGGAGGCAGAAAGACAAAATGGAAACTTCCATTTATAAACAATTGACCTGGATCGCAATGCCTCCAGGAGGGGGCGCAAATCTCTCCTCTCTTGAAGGGTGATGGGGGAGAGGTCTTGGAATATTTTAACCTCATTCCCCTGAGACAGAATCTCCCTCCTGTCTCCCGCCTCAGGACGTCTTCTTTCATTCTGAAGCTCGCCAGACAGCATACAACATCCCTGGGAGGATCTGAATCCCTGCCTCTCGGTCTTAATGCTCTATGGATCCTTTCGAAGTGAATGGTAGTGTCAGGGGGTCTGCCTAGTAGATCGTTAAATAAGGCACCCGTAGCTTGTTGCAATTGAGAGGGTTCAATCATTTCCGGGAGACCTCTGATTCTCAAGTTGTGTCTGCAACCGCGGTTGTCTAGATCTTCTAGATGTCTTTGCATTTCTCTCAGCTGGGCAGAATGAGCTGAGGTGGTTCTCATATTGTGCTGTATATCAACCTCATGTCGTGCAGTGGCTCCATCTATAGATTGGAGGTTCTGCTTAAGATCAGCAATTGCTGCAGCAAAGGTGTTCTTTATATCAGAAGCTATCAGTCTGAGTGCTCCCATGTTTACTGGCATATCATTTGGAATGTCTATGTCTGTCGGTGGTGCCTGTTCAGAGATCGCGGGGCTGGTGCAGGGAGAGCGTGCAGCTTGCTGGGCATGTGGCGTTTGTGGGGTGGTCTGTGCTTCATGTTCCTGCACACCTCTGAAGAGCTCCGGGATACTGTGTGACTGAGATGATCCCTGATCCCTTGGAGAGCGGGATCGAGATTGGGAATTGTTCCCTGAATTTTTACCCATGGTTGTTTTAAAAGGGTACCTCCTGTAGGCTGATTGCACGGCTCCTGTGGAAAATAGCTGGGGGTTCAGGCGTCCATTGCCTTCTTGTTCCTAGCCAGACCCCTTAAAACATCATATGCATGGCCCCAGGGATAAGAAAGGAGTGGCAGATCTTTCTTATGGGCCAATTGTGCAGAGTGGCAGCTGGGAAGAATTATGCTCTGTGGGGTTGGCAGGGGGTTATATGTCAGTGACTGTGAGTCTTCGGGGGCCCCCAGACAAATATAGAGTGAATGCGGCCTAGTCAATATGGCGGCCGGCCGCGCTAGGCCCGAGCTGGAGGAGGTGAAATAAGCCTTTTTCTGGCAGTGCCGGCCGTGGTGTGCTACTGTGGACGTATCGGTGGGTATTTTCAGGATGGCTGAGGGTCGGATGGCTTACCCAGTTGTCGATCGCGGCCGTCGGCGGCCTACGCGAGCCCGGGGATTCACCGGCGGCGGATCGCGGGTAGGCCGTAGATTCCGATTTGCATCCGTCCGATCTTAAAAGTTCAAAATGGGGATATCCCCAGGTGCCCCTCGGATTCTACAGTCTCCTGGTGCTGGATTCAATAATTTGGCCTGCTCCGGATGCCTGGATGGCCCTTGATTATCCGCTGGCGTTCTGGAGCCCTGGAGAAAGCGTCCAGCGCAGCTGACTTCCGGTTACGCCCCCTCGTTGCCATTTTCATGGTGTAGCACCCTCCTACGTAGGTGCTAAGAAAAAGCATATATGTGGCCCTGTTTGCTTATCAGGGAGGCCTAATCATTTAGTTAGGCTGTCACATGTTTCCAATGAGGGCTCTTATTGGACAGTGGAGGAAACCTGGCCAATAGCACACCAGGGCTTATAGCTGTCTCGGTGGGTGGAGTTTGCCGCAATGCACCCTGGAATGAGTTATAAGTCTGAGGGGAGCATGTGACAGGGGGTCTTTGGTGGGAAGCAGAGTCCCAGGAAGAGGGTAACGGCTGTCTCTCCTCCTGTCAGAGCAAGCGAGGGTGTCCTGGGCGGTCGGCCTAGAGGACTGGAGGTTGAGCTGGGCTGCAGGAAGGATCCAGAGTGCTGTGGACCGAGTGGATCTGCTGGGCAGAAGTTTCCAGGAAAAACAGTGTTGTTAGTACTTTAAACTGCCCAGGGGTCTGCGTGAGAGAGGGAGGCCACTCCAGAAAGTCAAAGGGATCCAGGAGCCAGCTAACCAGTAGTTGTGTTTGAGAAAGGGGGTGCCAGTGTCTAAGCCCTGAAGATTAGTGAGAGAAAGAGGGTGCCGGTGCGGGCCCTGAAGTGTTCAGCAGTGCAGCAGTGTATTCAAATAGCTACCTCAGCAGAAGTGCTTAGGGGAGCTTGAAGAGGACTCTATTAGTCAGGGAAGCAGTCCCAAGTCAATTCAGCATTAACGGGCATCCAGCCAGAATTACCCAGCGTCAAGTCATCGTTGATAGGCATTCAGCCAGCGTCAAGTCAGCGCTAAACAGCAGTATTCAAGTGTCTCCGCCAAACGAGCCTAGTTTAGTTCAAGGAGTATCCCACACATCCCTTGTCCTATCTAAGTTACCAAATAATTTCAAAACCCAAATATACTGGACTGGTCATTGTCTCAATGCTCACACTTGGAGAAACATGCTTAAATGTGCTGTTGTTGCACAGCGGTAACCCAAGGGGACCCATATCCAGCAAAACAGCTGGGAATTGTGCTACAATGGCATACCTAAAAATTAAAAACATTTTTCTTACCTTTCTAGATGTTTCTGAGGAGAAAGTGTAATGGCTGAATTCAAGTGTTTCTAAGCTAGCACAGCATGATCTGTCCTAATTGCTGTGTGAAAGGGAAAAGTTTGTTGGGTGCTTCTGCTGGAAGATGGGTCCCCAATGCAGGGGTCTTAATGGGAGAAAAGCGACCAAGCCGATGGCCGGACCTCTGAGGTCACGTGCAGGGATGCACCACGTCAACACCAAGGGCAGCTCTAACAGGCAGAAGCAAAGTCCCACTGGCAGGCAAGAGAGAAAAAATAGGCACCGCTCAGTGTGGAAGATGTAACTTTATTGCATGACAATAACATAAACTTACATAGAAGCTGATGTATATCCTCATGGCTCTTGGGTCCCTTCCTGGTCCACAGCAGTTCCGTGGACCCCAGAGCCATGAGGATATACATCAGCTTCTATGTAAGTCTATGTTTTTGTCATGCAATAAAGTTATATCTACCACACTCAGCAGCGCCTATTTATTCTCTCTGTCCTAATTGCTGGGCTGGGGACTGTCTGAGTCAAATTATTATTACCATACAATGGAGAAGCCCAAGTCCTAAACCCTTAACCTTTTGTTTAGACATGGTAATCCTTATGTTACATAAAAACATTGACTTTTGTAGTCAAATTTGAGAAACCATCACTATATGTGTTACTTATCTCAAATCATGCCTAAAAAAAGAAAAATATTTTTCCAGTTTTTTAGGTGTTTCTGGAGAGAATATGTCATGGCTAGCATGATCTGTCCCAATAGCTGGGCTGGGTACCTAGAAACTGACTGAGTCCAGCTCCTAAACCTTTAAACTTTTGTGAAAACAGACTGTGTTCTGATTGAGTACAGCTCATGAGATATCTGTCTCCAAATAAAGTTAATTATGATAAACACAGCTTCCCAGCCCTCAAAAACAAAAAGAGCCAAGTAGAATTTTTCCTTGCTGGTTGAGTTCCAAAAAAGACCATCTAGAAAAAGGTAAGCTGCAATTTTTAAATATCTTGTTAAAGTAATGCCATGCAAATGGGAACATTTACCAAATATAAAGTAGTTATTATCCCAATATGGGATATGGTACTCATTTTATACAAAATGTAACAATGCAACCATATAACTCTGCAAAATTACAAATCAGAGAAGGCACAGTTATCTCAAAAGACGATTATTGCTATATCATTAATGCTCATTTTTTATCTATTGTCATGATGACCCAACATCATTTTTCTATGCCACATTATAGGGCCGATTACCTATGGACCTCAAAACAGCTGAATTACAGTATACCATTAATACTCAATTCCCCAAAAGATTTTAATCCGCCTGTATTCCGGTTGCAGAAAAAAGTCTGTCTGTCCCTGTGACTTGTCTCTGTGGGCATGATTCAGAATGAAAAAGCAAAGCTTGCTAAATTTCCCATGATATTTAAATGTCAATTGATTTGCTACAAGAGATAAAAAAATTGCATGAACCAATGTCATATAGATGATTAGAAATCTTATCCTTTTTAAATTAAACATTTTGCATTGACATAAAACAGGCATATTACCCTTGGGGTGTCATAATAAGCTAAATCTCTGCTCCTTATCCTTTTTTTTTTTTTTTTGTTTTATAAGGTTTTATTTAGAGTGTAAGAAGGGCAATACAGGTACATCGTAATCATACAAACGTATAGTCCAATTCACATTTTTGGAAAGTAAAAAAAAAAAGTCAAATAGAAGAGGAAGACAACACTGGAGCAAAAGGGAAAACTCCGTAATGAACAAGAACATTTAGTGTAACATTTTAACGTAACATGGTACATGTGTAGTGCAAGTACACAAATTGAACAGATAAAATGCCTAAAACGTATCCAACGGCTGCTTCTCAAAACTCAAGGGGATGAACGTGGGTATAAGTTTGATTCTGAAAGTGTGCAAGTGGGACAGCAACAAAAAAGGTAAGTGCGCATATAGACGAGAGCATGTTTGATCTTGTCCCGTATTATAGTATTGAAGAATGTGTATTGATTATTGATTGTAACAATGTGTTATTGAATCATTTTAGGGGGATATACATAGAGGGAGGAGAGAGAGAGAATGAGAAAGAGGAGAGAGAAAGAGAAGGAAAAAAAAACCATACAACCACAAGGGGGTAGGGGAATTGACAAGGGGTTTGCTTTGTTTAGGTTATAGGGACTTGTCTCCCAAATTGAATAATCTGTCATTAAAATTGTGGGACATCCTAACATAACATATATGGTAAACGGTTGATGTCTGAGCATAAGTGTCTGGAACCTCAATGAGAATATAAGGAATATGAGCAAGGAGGGTATGGGTGTTTGATCAGTGTAGTGGGTTCATCGTTGACCGGTAATCGTTAGTCGATTGAAAGTGGATCCAGATCAGGTAGCCCATCTGGAGACATATTTGGAAGTGGAGTCTTTAGCTGTTGCTATCAGTTGTTCCATCTCAGCGATTTTATTTGCGCATTTGAACCAGGCTTGGAGCGAGGGTACTTGAGTTGAGCCCCATAGTACCGGAATACACACTCTGGCTGCGTTAATCAAAATTTTCAATAGAGATTTGGCCTGAGATCTCGCTGGAGTTTGCGAGTAGTGAAGGAGGTATACTTCGGGTTTGAATTCCAAATCACAGGTGGTGATTCAGACTATTTTTTCATGTACTTTTGCCCAAAAGGGTTGGATAACCGGGCATTCCCAGAAAATATGAAGCAGGGATCCAGTTGCCTGGTTACAATGCCAGCATTTGTCAGAAACGTCTGTAGAGAACTTATGTAAAAGAGCTGGTGACCTGTACCATCTGGACTGCATCTTGTAACTACTCTCCTGGATCGCAGCGTTGTGTGAGCTCTTGTGTGTACAGTGGGGAATGTGTTCCCATTGCTCCGCTGATATGTCTAGGTTCAAGTCTCCAGACCATGCTTTTTGTGCTTTGCCTGAGTCAGGTTGGTAATTATCCCATAACATGTTATAGACGCTGGATATTATATGTCGTTGGGGTGTACTCATAGAACACAACCGTGTCACAAAGGTGTCAAGGGTCTATGTAAGGTGGCTTCTCAATTGAGGGTGTTAACGAAATGATTAATTTGCATGTAAGACCAGAAATTTATTTTGGAGTCCTTCCATTTGGATTGTATTTGGTTTAGTGTCATTATCTTACCCGATTGAGTGAGATGATGGAGTCTTACATCTGAGCAAGGACTGTCTTGACCTACGAGCTTATTTTCAAGACCAGGAGGAAATTCAGAATTGCCATAAAGCGGGGTCATCGGACCTGGGGCCTCAGATATATTGAAAGAGCTGCAGATACCTTGAACTGTCTACTTTTCAAAAAGGGGTAATTTGTGGCTATTTGTACTGCCCTGGAATTTTAGGGGCTCAAGAAATGAGATAGCAGTCAGTACATCAGGGTGGATCAATTTTCAATGATACATACCAAAGCTTGTAGGCACTATAACTTTTACACAGACTAAATATTATACACTGATTTGGATTCCTTTTACCAATGTAAGTAGTATACATTTTGGCCTAAATGTATAAAGGAAAAACTACCTATTTTCAAAATGTTATAATAGAAACTAAGAAAAATTTGTTTTTTTCCAAATTTTTGGTATTTTTTTTCCGCTTATATCGCAAAAAATAAAAACGTATAAAAATAAAAACAAAAAACGTAGTAGTGATTAAATACCACCGAAAGACAGCTCTATCTGTCTCAAAAAATGCTAAAAATGTAGTTACGGTACAGTGTTGCATGACTTGGCTTGGGCAGGAAGGGAAGGCTGTAAAGTTTGGTATTGAAGTGGTTGACCTCTTATCATGTGGTATTGATATATTGATACATATTAGAAACCTGTATACAATTCCTTAATACTTTGTTAAAAGATTTTGCATTGCTTGTTCTTGTAAGTCTATAATTGTATGTATTCACACAGAGATACATTTACTTAAACAGACAATGTGCAGCATTATATAATAATGAAACAAAAATCATAATATTTTTTTGCCTTGTACATCTATTCTCATACCTACCAATTATAGCTAAATTTTTCCCTTACAGTTCTTTAGAAGTATGGCAAGTGGATAATTTAGTAAATCTTGCAATCTAGCACTTTTTATATCTTACCTTATATTTTACTAGGTTTCTATGTTTTGCTTGCAACCCTGTAATTGAAAAACCAAAATACATCCCAGGTGCATCAAAAGAAAAGGTGTTCAATATCTTACAGCTCACTAGTAGGGTTGAGCGAACACCTAGATGTCCGTGTTCGACGGGTTCGGCCGAACTTTAAAAAAAAGTCCGGGTCCGTGTCCCGGACTTTTACCGAACTTTTCCCGGACACCGAACCCCATTGAAGTCAATGGGGACCCGAACTTTAAGGCACTAAAATGGCTCTAAAACACCAAAGGAAAGGGCTAGAGTGCTGCAAATGGCAGCAAAACGTAATTAAGAGCATGGCAAGTGCTCTGCAAACAAATGTGGATAGGGAAATAACTTAAAACAACAAAAAAAAACAGAAAAATAAAACAATGTTCTTCTTCATCTCTGAAGGACGAGGCCCATATGGAGTAGGAGGGAGGTTGAGGTGGTGGTGGATGTGGCGGTGACTAGACATATGCCGGTTTTCGGTAATTCGATATATCGCGGTATTGCATAGCCACGGTATTGTTATTGTGGCATTTTTAAAATACCGAGTTTCTCTGTCAAGTCTGCCTGACTTGTGAATTGATACATTTCAGTGAGCTGGATGACTCATTCACTCACTCAGCTAACACCTTTCAGCATTAAGTCTCCTAACTATAAACAAAAATGATTACATTTGTATCTTTTCCTTCCCTCTGCCAGGGAGAAAGGAAGTTTAACCTCTTAAAGACTGGATCTTTTTCTGACACTTGCTGCTTGCAAGTTAAAATCAGTTTTTTTTTTGCTAGAAAAGTACTTAGAACCCCCAAACATTTTATATATTTTTTTAGCAGAGACCCTACAGAATAAAATGGCGATTGTTGTAATATTTTATGTCACACTGTATTTGCGCAGCAGTCTTTCAAACGCAATGATTAGACTTTAATGAATAAATAAAAAAAAAAAAACGTAACAGTAAAGTTATCCCAATTTTTTTTTTTTTTGTTACACAGAGAATCGTGAGAGAATCGTGATCTTTATTCCAAGCTAAAAAATCGTGATTCTCATTTTGGCCAGAATCGTGCAGCTCTAATAAATATATATATACACACACACACGCCTAGCAGCCCACATTACATTATTATATAGCCATCAAGCAGTGTCTGGCCTACCTGGTGATGACTGGTCCTGGCGCTCTGATCCGATGGCCTGGTCTTTAAAGGGGCAAATCCTTGCGATCCAGAAGTGGTTAAACCTGCAGGAGGACCGGTGTTTTTATCTATTAATGACTTTACTATTGCTTTAGGCCTGGTTCACATGTATGCGGGTTGGTGGTTCACATGTATGCGGGTTGGCGGTTCACATGTATGCGGGTTGGCGGCCCACATTTGCACAGGCATAGCAGCCCATTGATTTGAACGGGCTGCTATGCCCTCATTTTCCGCAGAAAAAAGGTGCATGCAGCATTTTTTTTAAATTCAGTGGCCTTGAAATCCATCCTGCTTTTGCACCATGCGACTAACCTGCAGTTCCTGCTCTGGCAAGCTTTCTGCATTTTTTGTATACGTGGGCACGGCATTTGAAAATAAACAGTTTGCGTGTGCAGCAACGGCAGGTAAGTCGCATGGTGCAAAAGAAGGATGGATTTCATGGCCACTGCATTTTTTTAAATTCTGCATGCACCTTTTTTCAGCTGAAAACGCAGGCATAGCAGCTCAAGCCCATTCACATCAATGGGCTGCTATGCCTGTGCAAATGTGGGCCCCCAACCCGCATACATGTGAACCAGGCCTAAAGCAATAGTAAAGTCATTAATAGATAAAAACACCGGTCCTCCTGCAGGTTTAACCAATTAATGACTTTACTATTGCTTTAGGCCTGGTTCACATGTATGCGGGTTGGGGGCCCACATTTGCACAGGCATAGCAGCCCATTGATGTGAATGGGCTTGAGCTGCTATGCCTGCGTTTTCAGCTGAAAAAAGGTGCATGCAGAATTTAAAAAAATGCAGTGGCCATGAAATCCATCCTTCTTTTGCACCATGCGACTTACCTGCCGTTGCTGCACACGCAAACTGTTTATTTTTAAATGCCGTGCCCACGTATACAAAAAATGCAGAAAGCTTGCCAGAGCAGGAACTGCAGGTTAGTCGCATGGTGCAAAAGCAGGATGGATTTCAAGGCCACTGAATTTTAAAAAAATGCTGCATGCACCTTTTTTCTGCGGAAAATGAGGGCATAGCAGCCCATTCAAATCAATGGGCTGCTATGCCTGTGCAAATGTGAACCACCAACCCGCATACATGTGAACCAGGCCTAAAGCAATAGTAAAGTAATTTATAAACAACACCTCCTTCAGGTTTAACCACTTCTTGACCACAAGGATTTGCCCTCTTAATGACCAGGCCATCGGATCGGAGCCGAGCGCCAGAACCAGTTATCACCAGTTAGGCCAGACACTGCTTGATGACCTATTTTAGGCCTGGTTCACAGAGTCTGTACTGACTGACTATATAATAATGTGCATAAGTGAACCAAAGCCCCTAAATTCAGCAATGAAATTGAAGTGAGGTGGAAATTTAATAATTTAAATTTAATAATAGAATACCGTGATAATACCGTATACCGTGGCAAAACCTTAATCAATTAATCGCAGCATGAAAATCTGATACCGTCACAAGCCTAGCGGTGACATAGGCGTGCGCACAGGGTGTGCTGGGTGTGCCTGGGCACACCCTAATCACCTAGGGCACATAGCATTGCCAGTGAGGAGATGGGAAAGATCTCCCTGGGACCTGCTCTGCTCTATTTCTCCTTGCCTACAGGTACATGGCCCCGATACATTACTCTCCCTGCTGGCAAACACATGCATGTGTATTTCAACTTTGGGGTGCACACCTTAATGCAATAGGCTGCGCACACCTATGGGCGGTGTAGGTGGAAGCGGCGGTGGAGGAGGACCAGGGCCGGATTAACAGCATCATGGGCTTGGTGCTGAGGATTTTGAAGGGCCTTAAGGGCCGTGCCTTGCCATGCACCCAGAGGAGGAAGGGTGCAGCCATGCATGCCTAATTCAACATGGGATGCTGTCTCTGAAGCCCATAAACACATCCATGCATCGCCAACTGTCCCTCCTTGTCCGGCCTTCACGCTGTGTGGGGAGGTTCTGAGGGTGCTGCCTGGGGAAGCGAGCATAGAAGCCAGACTTCTGTGTTTACAAGTGACAGAAGAGCGGTAACAGTGAATATGGCCAACCCGGGGCCTATATAAAAGGTAGGGGCCTGGAGCTGCAGCTCCAATAGCCCCTACATTAATCTGGCCCTGAGGAGGAGGACGAGGTAGCCAACACTGCTTCTTTTCAAAAATTTTAAATGAGGGTACACCCCAAAAGAGTGAGAAAGAGCAAAAATGGAACAATGGGTGGGTAAGGTCGGTATCCATTGCTATTCTGCATAAGGTACGGAAAAGTCCCGTGGGATCCATGCCTGGTTCATTTTAATGAACGTGAGCTTGTCCACATTGTCTCTGGACAGGCGGCTGCGCTTGTCTGTTATAACGCCCCCAGCCGTGCTAAATACCCGTTCAGATAATACACTGGCTGCAGGGCACGCCAGCACCTCCAAGGCGTAAAGGGCAAGCTCAAGCCATGTGCCCAATTTGGAGACCCAGAAGTTGAAGGGGGCAGACCCGTCATTCACTACATGTAGGCGTGTGCACACATACTGCTCCACCATGTTGGTAAAATGCTGCCTCCTGCTAAGACGTTCCATCTGAGCTGCTGGTGCTGCTGTTTGTTGTGGCGTGCTGACAAAGCTTTTCCACATTTCGGCCATGCTAACCCTGCCTTCTGAGGTGCTGGCGGTGCCCTGGTTGCGTTGGCGACCTCCTCCTCCTCCTCCTCTGCCTTGTGCTTCCACTGTGGCCCCGCTGTCAGATGGGAATGCCAGCAGCATGGCGTCTACCAGCGTGCGCTTGTACTCGCGCATCTTGCGATCGCGCTCCAGTGAGTGAATTAAGGACGGTACGTTGTCCTTGTAACGGGGATCCAGCAGCGTGGCCACCCAGTAATCAGCACAAGTTAGAATGTGGGCAACTCGGCGGTCGTTGTGGAGACACTGCAGCATGTAATCGCTCATGTGTGCCAGGCTGCCCAGAGGCAACGAAAGGCTGTCCTCTGTGGGAGGTGTATCGTCCGTGTCCTCTGTATCCCCCCAGCCACGCACCAGTGATGGCCATGAGCTGGCCTGGGTGCCACCCTGCTGTGAACATGGTTCCATCTCCTCCTCCAGCTCCTCCTCCTCCTCATCCTCCTCATCCTCCAGAACTGTGCCCCTGCTGGACAATTGCATCCCTGGCGTTTGCGTGTGCAGGAACCCACCCTCGGAGCCCCTTGCGAATGACTGCCCTGAAAGCCTTGGAAATGTTACCTCTTCATCCCCCTCCTCCTCCTCATCCTGTGCCACATCCTCTTCCATCATCGCCCGAATTGTTTTTTCAAGGAGGCATAGAAGTGGGATAGTTAAGCTGAGAACGGCGTCATTGCCACTGGCCATGTTGGTGGAGTACTCAAAACAGCGCAACAAGGCACACAGGTCTCGCATGGAGGCCCAGTTAAATTAAATAGCGGAATAGAAAATATGATCCAAAAAAAGTGTATGTATATCACACGTACACAACCACACTGGGCCCCAATTACTATTGTTTGTACCCCTAAAAGGCTAGATGAGGAGTAGGGGGAGTATGGAACAGGCAGCACCCTCAAACCTTCAGAAGTATGAGATGAACCCCAACAACTTGGAAAGGTGGATCTCTCTCACACGTACCGACACAGACTATCCCGCAATTCAATTGATCCTCAAAGGTTTTTATTGAATAGCGGAATAGGAAATATGATCAAAAAAAGTGTATGTATCTCGCACGTACACAACCACACTAGGCCCCAATTACTATTGTTTGTACCCCTAAAAGGCTAGATGAGGAGTAGGGGGGGTATGGAACAGGCAGCACCCTCAAACCTTCAGAAGTATGAGATGAACCCCAACAACTTGGAAAGGTGGATCTCTCTCACACGTACCGACACAGACTATCCCCCAATTTAACTGATCCCCAAAGGTTTTTGATTAAATAGCGGAATAGAAAATATGATCCAAAAAAAGTGTATGTATATCACACGTACACAACCACACTAGGCCCCAATTACTATTGTTTGTACCCCTAAAAGGCTAGGAGTAGGGGGAGTATGGAACAGGCAGCACCCTCAAACCTTCAGAAGTATGAGATGAACCCCAACAACTTGGAAAGGTGGATCTCTCTCACACGTACCAACACAGACTATCCCCCAATTTAACTGATCCCCAAAGGTTTTTGATTAAATAGCGGAATAGAAAATATGATCCCAAAAAAGTGTATGTATATCACACGTACACAACCACACTAGGCCCCAATTACTATTGTTTGTACCCCTAAAAGGCTAGGAGTAGGGGGAGTATGGAACAGGCAGCACCCTCAAACCTTCAGAAGTATGAGATGAACCCCAACAACTTGGAAAGGTGGATCTCTCTCACACGTACCAACACAGACTATCCCCCAATTTAACTGATCCCCAAAGGTTTTTGATTAAATAGCGGAATAGAAAATATGATCCCAAAAAAGTGTATGTATATCACACGTACACAACCACACTAGGCCCCAATTACTATTGTTTGTACCCCTAAAAGGCTAGGAGTAGGGGGAGTATGGAACAGGCAGCACCCTCAAACCTTCAGAAGTATGAGATGAACCCCAACAACTTGGAAAGGTGGATCTCTCTCACACGTACCAACACAGACTATCCCCCAATTTAACTGATCCCCAAAGGTTTTTGATTAAATAGCGGAATAGAAAATATGATCCCAAAAAAGTGTATGTATATCACACGTACACAACCACACTAGGCCCCAATTACTATTGTTTGTACCCCTAAAAGGCTAGGAGTAGGGGGAGTATGGAACAGGCAGCACCCTCAAACCTTCAGAAGTATGAGATGAACCCCAACAACTTGGAAAGGTGGATCTCTCTCACACGTACCAACACAGACTATCCCCCAATTTAACTGATCCCCAAAGGTTTTTGATTAAATAGCGGAATAGAAAATATGATCCCAAAAAAGTGTATGTATATCACACGTACACAACCACACTAGGCCCCAATTACTATTGTTTGTACCCCTAAAAGGCTAGGAGTAGGGGGAGTATGGAACAGGCAGCACCCTCAAACCTTCAGAAGTATGAGATGAACCCCAACAACTTGGAAAGGTGGATCTCTCTCACACGTACCAACACAGACTATCCCCCAATTTAACTGATCCCCAAAGGTTTTTGATTAAATAGCGGAATAGAAAATATGATCCCAAAAAAGTGTATGTATATCACACGTACACAACCACACTAGGCCCCAATTACTATTGTTTGTACCCCTAAAAGGCTAGGAGTAGGGGGAGTATGGAACAGGCAGCACCCTCAAACCTTCAGAAGTATGAGATGAACCCCAACAACTTGGAAAGGTGGATCTCTCTCACACGTACCAACACAGACTATCCCCCAATTTAACTGATCCCCAAAGGTTTTTGATTAAATAGCGGAATAGAAAATATGATCCCAAAAAAGTGTATGTATATCACACGTACACAACCACACTAGGCCCCAATTACTATTGTTTGTACCCCTAAAAGGCTAGGAGTAGGGGGGAGTATGGAACAGGCAGCACCCTCAAACCTTCAGAAGTATGAGATGAACCCCAACAACTTGGAAAGGTGGATCTCTCTCACACGTACCAACACAGACTATCCCCCAATTTAACTGATCCCCAAAGGTTTTTGATTAAATAGCGGAATAGAAAATATGATCCCAAAAAAGTGTATGTATATCACACGTACACAACCACACTAGGCCCCAATTACTATTGTTTGTACCCCTAAAAGGCTAGGAGTAGGGGGAGTATGGAACAGGCAGCACCCTCAAACCTTCAGAAGTATGAGATGAACCCCAACAACTTGGAAAGGTGGATCTCTCTCACACGTACCAACACAGACTATCCCCCAATTTAACTGATCCCCAAAGGTTTTTGATTAAATAGCGGAATAGAAAATATGATCCCAAAAAAGTGTATGTATATCACACGTACACAACCACACTAGGCCCCAATTACTATTGTTTGTACCCCTAAAAGGCTAGGAGTAGGGGGAGTATGGAACAGGCAGCACCCTCAAACCTTCAGAAGTATGAGATGAACCCCAACAACTTGGAAAGGTGGATCTCTCTCACACGTACCAACACAGACTATCCCCCAATTTAACTGATCCCCAAAGGTTTTTGATTAAATAGCGGAATAGAAAATATGATCCCAAAAAAGTGTATGTATATCACACGTACACAACCACACTAGGCCCCAATTACTATTGTTTGTACCCCTAAAAGGCTAGATGAGGAGTAGGGGGAGTATGGAACAGGCAGCACCCTCAAACCTTCAGAAGTATGAGATTGTGTTCACTGTACCCCACAAAGATTGAGTTCACTGCACCCCACAATGATTGTGTTCACTGCACCCCACAAAGATTGTGTTCACTGCACCTCACAAAGATTGTGTTCACTGTACCCCCCAAAGATTGTGTTCACTGCACCCCACAAAGATTCTGTTCACTGTACCCCACAAAGATTGTGTTCACTGCACCCCAAAAAGATTGTGTTCACTGCACCCCAAAAAGGATGTTGTTCACTGCACCCCAAAAAGGATGTTGTTCACTCCACCCCAAAAAGATTGTGTTCACTGCACCCCACAAAGATTGTGTTCACTGCACCCCAAAAAGATTGTGTTCACTGCACCCCAAAAATGATTTTGTTCACTGCACCCCAAAAAGGATTTTGTTCACTGCACCCCAAAAAGGATGTTGTTCACTCCACCCCAAAAAGATTGTGTTCACTGCACCCCAAAAAGATTGTGTTCACTGCACCCCACAAAGGATTTTGTTCACTGCACCCCAAAAAGATTGTGTTCACTGCACCCCAAAAAGGATGTTGTTCACTGCACCCCAAAAAGGATTTTGTTCACTGCACCCCAAAAAGATTGTGTTCACTGCACCCCACAAAGGATTTTGTTCACTGCACCCCACAAAGATTGTGTTCACTGCACACCAAAAAGGATTGTGTTCACTGCACCCCAAAAAGATTTTGTTCACTGCACCCCAAAAAGATTGTGTTCACTGCAGCCCAAAAAGATTGTGTTCACTGCAGCCCAAAAAGATTGTGTTCACTGCAGCCCAAAAAGATTGTGTTCACTGCAGCCCAAAAAGATTGTGTTCACTGCAGCCCAAAAAGATTGTGTTCACTGCAGCTCACACACAGAAAAATGGATGTGGATCACTGACACCTGCCTATCTCCAATCCCACACCACACAGCAATATCGATTGTAGTTTGTAGAACACAGTTTCCCTAAAATTCAGCAGACTCTGTCCCTAACAGGATTGAGAAGAGATCGTAGATCAGGATTGAGTGCAGACCCCACCCCCCACACAGCAATATCGATTGTAGTTTGTAGAAGACACTGACCCTATAATTCAGCAGACTCTATCCCTAAAATGCCTACAACTCGCCCTGCCTAAACACTCCGACCTGTCCCTCAATTCTATCCGGACACAAATGGTTTTTTCCTGCCTATCTTTCCCTAATCAGCAGCCAGCACGTTGATGTGTGCTCTGTCCCTGAATCTAAGCAGCATAATGACGCCGCTGCGGCTGCCTCGAACTTATAAAGACTTGGTCACATGCTTCAGACGGCCAATCACAGCTACTGAGACATTTGCAGGCATGGCTGGGATGGCTTAAGGCACACCAGTTAAACGATTGTTGATTGGCTGTTGAAAGCCCGCCATGAAAAGAGCGCCAAAGCATGCAAAACCCGGAAATAAAACGACCGAACACGGATTTTTACCCGAACATACAGTAAAGTGTCCGTGTCCGTGTTCGGGTACAAAAAATCCAATTATTCGGTACGAACACGAATAATACAGTCCGTGTTCGCTCAACACTACTCACTAGTATATCCTGCTGTCCTTCACTGAAGTATTCTGATAATTTGGCACTAGGAATAAGATTTGGGTTTGGGTTGAACATGAGTTCAACCTGAACTTGGCCTACTCCAAGTTTGGCAAACAAACATGCCTTATTTGGCTAGTTTTTTAAGCCAAACACATGGCTGAAGTTTGTAAACAGACAGACCATAAATCCTTAGTGATGTCATTGACCAAATATGGTCATGACCACATTGTTTCTTTTTTTCACAGTGTGGGTGTTATTTACTTTTAACGTTACATTTACTACATGCCCCATACTCATTCTTATTCCTTATTCTAAAGTGGGATTCTTTATCCTGATTTGTCCCACACAAAAATGCTCACATCATTTTACAAGGGATGTGGGAGATCTTGCAAGGCACATTGTCCTTACAGCTGATGGGACAAGGATCTCATCCCCATATCCTGGCCCCCAAAAAGGATGTGGAGGTTTGCAGAGGGGACTGATCAGAAACTGGGAGCCCCCTTTAGAATAAGGTTGCCTTCACATATCCATTCCCGCCTTCACATATCCATTCCCCAAAGTGAATAGGTGCAGGGATACTATCCTTGTTACTCATTTACAAAACAAATCTATAAAGTAGATAATGCCCATTGACAATCTACCACCCAAAAATGTTCACTCGCCACACTACTGCTACAAAATGGCAGATTCCAGCCAGCTATTGTACAAAACAGCCAGAACTTCTGGGTGAAGTCATTGACCAAATATGATCATGGTCATATTAGGTGTTATAGCCATAGTGTGACAATGATGTTAACACTCCTGACTGACAGATCCCTAGATGGTTTCTGTTTCTGAACAAACTGAGCAGGAATCCTGGATGACATCACCTAAACCTTATGTGGGTAAGCTGTTATTTACACAACAGTGTAACTACAATATATCTGAAGGATTTTGGGCTTCTTCTCTCCCTCTTGCTGTTCAGTTTTTAGCCACATCTATTTTCAGTAGGGTTCAAGACTAAAAAGTTAAATGGTTCCATTAATAATTGTTACTATGGTTATTTTTAGAGCCTATGTAATATGTTTTATCTATTATAACTATTTGAATCCTAGCTTTGGCACTGCAGCTTTCCATTTCTAATAGGAATGGGCTGAACGACCCCCTGTTCGGGTGCACCAGAACTTTCGATCATCGTGAAAGTTTGGAACCTGAATAGTGAACACCATTGAAATCTATGGGATCCCAACTGCAAAAATCAAAAGTGCCCATTTTAAAGGTTTTTATGCAAGTAATTGGGCATGCAATGGTTATGGGGGTCCGGGTACTGCCCTGGGGGAATTTATGTAAAAAACATCATTTTTAAATGAGCAGTGATTTACTAAAGCTTAACGTGAAAGCATAAAAATTAGAAAAAACAAAAAAAGAAAAATTCTTTCAATATAGTTCCTTGGGGGTCCCCTTAGTCTACCTGTAAAGTGGCACATCTGTACTGTGTATAGAAACTACTGCAGAAATAATTGCATTTATAAAGGCAAAAAAATTGTTTTCTCTGCAAGCTTTCTTTATTTTGTAAACATCTTGGGGAGCCAGTCTGTATGTTAAGGCCACAATGTAGTGCACTGGGAACAAGGTTAGAGATTTTTTGGATAAATTCTGGTGTCTCTTCCACAGACTTTGGATAGAAGTAACAGGTGCAGAAAAATTGGTCTCCGGATGTTGAAGGTGCCTTCACACCATAACTCTATAGAGGTACTTTTGATGAAAGCAAGAATTGCCTTGCAGTCAAAAATGAAAAAGATATGCATCTGTCAAACAAGTGCCGAAAAATTGTTCTTTGGGTATTTATGGCGCCTTCACGCCCTAACCTTATAGAGGTACTCTTGATGAAAACAAGAATATAAAGAATTAAATTGCGGGATAGTCTGTGTTGGTACGTGTGAGATACACCTTTCCAATTTTTGGGGTGCATCTCATACTTCTGAAGATTTGAGGGTGCTGCCTGTTCCGAACTCCTCCTACTCCTCATCCTGCCTTTGGGGGTACAAAAAATAGTAATTGGGGCCTAGTCTGGTTCTGTACGTGTGAGATACATACACTTTTTTTATAATATTTTCTATTTCGCTATTCAATAAAAACCTTTGGGTATAAACAATTAAATTGCGGGATAGTCTGTGTTGGTACGTGTGAGATACACCTTTCCAATTTTTGGGGTGCATCTCATACTTCTGAAGATTTGAGGGTGCTGCCTGCTCCGAACTCCTCCTACTCCTCATCCTGCCTTTGGGGGTACAAAAAATAGTAATTGGGGCCTAGTCTGGTTCTGTACGTGTGAGATACATACACCTTTTTTTGATAATATTTTCTATTCCGCTATTCAATAAAAACCTTTGGGTATAAACAACTAAATTGCGGGATAGTCTGTGTTGGTACGTGTGAGATACACCTTTCCAATTTTTAGGGTGCATCTCATACTTCCGAGGATTTGAGGATGCTGCCTGTTCCGAACTCCTCCTACGCCTCATTCTGCCTTTGGGGGTACAAAAAATAGTAATTGGGGCATAGTCTGGTTCTGTACGTGTGAGATACATACACCTTTTTTTTTATAATATTTTCTATTCCGCTATTTAATCTACACCTTTGGGTAAAAACAATTAAATTGCGGGATAGTCTGTGTCGGTACGTGTGAGATACATACACCTTTTGATATCATATTTTCTATTCCGCTATTTAATCAAAACCTTTGGGTATAAACAATTAAATTGCGGGATAGTCTGTGTCGGTACGTGTGAGATACATACACCTTTTGATATCATATTTTCTATTCCGCTATTCAATCTACACCTTTGGGTAAAAACAATTAAATTGCGGGATAGTCTGTGTCGGTACATGTGAGATACACCTTTCCAATTTTTGGGGCGCATCTCATACTGCCGAGGATTTGAGGGTGCTTCAGTCTTCCTCCTGCCTGTTCCTAACTCCTCCTACTCCTCATCCTGCCTTTAGGGTACAAAAAATTGTAATCGGGGCCTAGTTTGTGTTTGTACGTGTGAGATACACCGTTTTGTAAAATTTGTCCTATTCCGCTATTAAATATACACCCTGTTTGAGTGTAAAAAATTAAATTGCGGGATAGTCTGTATCGGTACATGTGAGATACACCTTTTTAAATTTGTTTGGCGCATCTCCTTCTACCGCCGAGGATTGCAGGGCGCTTCAGTTTGCCTCCTGTTCCTAACTCCTCCTACTCCGCTTCCTCATCCTCTACCGCCTCCTCATCCGGACAGCGTAACACCTTCACCACCAACTTCAGCACGGCCAGGGGTAAACGACAGCAGGCAGTTTTACAACTTGCCTGTTTGGGGGAAAAACCACACACTGCGCAGGAGTTATGGAGGAGCATGGAACAGCAGACAAATGAGTGGTTGCTGCCAGCGAGCCTCAAGCCCGGCCTGGTGGTGTGCGATAACGGGCAAAATCTCATAGCAGCTCTGGGCCTAGCCGGATTGACGCACATCCCTTGCCTGGCGCATGTGCTGAATTTGGTGGTGCAGAGGTTCCTTTAAAACTACCCCGATATGTCAGAGCTGCTGCAGAAAGTGCGGGCCGTCTGTGCGCACTTTCGGCGTTCTCACCCTGCTGCTGTTTGCCTGTCAGCGCTGCAGCGTAACTTCGGCCTTCCCGCTCACCGCCTCATATGTGACGTGCCCACAAGGTGGAACTCCACCTTGCACATGCTGGAAAGACTGTGCAAGCAGCAGCAGGCCATAGTGGAGTTTCAGCTGCAGCACGCACGCGTGAGTCGCTCTGCGGAACAGCACCACTTCACCACCAATAACTGGGCCTCCATGCGAGACCTGTGTGTCTTGTTGCGCTGTTTTGAGTACTCCACCAACATGGCCAGTGCCGATGACGCCGTTGTCAGCTTAACTATCCTACTTCTATGCCTCCTTGAAAAAACTATTCGGGCGATGATGGAAGAGGATGTGGCACAGGATGAGGAGGAGGAGGAGGATGAAGAGGTAACATTTCCAAGGCTTTCAGGGCAGTCATTCACAAGGGGCTCCGAGGGTGGGTTCCTGCACACACAAACGCCAGGGACACAATTGTCCAGCAGGGGCAGAGTTCTGGAGGATGAGGTGGATGAGGAGGAGGGGATGGAGGAGGAGATGGAACCATGTTCACAGCAGGGTGGCACCCAGGCCAGCTCATGGCCATCACTGGTGCGTGGCTGGGGGGATACAGAGGACACAGACGATACACCTCCCACAGAGGACAGCCTTTCATTTCCTCTGGGCAGCCTGGCACACATGAGCGATTACATGCTGCAGTGTCTCCACAACGACCGCCGAGTTGCCCACATTCTAACTTGTGCTGATTACTGGGTGGCCACGCTGCTGGATCCCCATTACAAGGACAACGTACCGTCCTTAATTCACTCACTGGAGCGCGATCGCAAGATGCGCGAGTACAAGCGCACTCTGGTAGACGCGATGCTGCTGGCATTCCCACCTGACAGCGGGGCCACAGTGGAAGCACAAGGCCAAGGCAGAGGAGGAGGAGGAAGAGGTCGCCAACGCAACCAGGGCACCGCCAGCACCTCAGAAGGCAGGGTTAGCATGGCCGAAATGTGGAAAAGCTTTGTCAGCACGCCACAACAAACAGCAGCACCAGCAGCTCATATGGAACGTCTTAGCAGGAGGCAGCATTTCACCAACATGGTGGAGCAGTATGTGTGCACACGCCTACATGTAGTGAATGACGGGTCTGCCCCCTTCAACTTCTGGGTCTCCAAATTGGGCACATGGCCTGAGCTTGCCCTTTACGCCTTGGAGGTGCTGGCATGCCCTGCAGCCAGTGTATTATCTGAACGGGTATTTAGCACGGCTGGGGGCGTTATCACAGACAAGCGCAGCCGCCTGTCCAGAGACAATGTGGACAAGCTCACGTTCATTAAAATGAACCAGGCATGGATCCCACGAGACTTTTCCGTACCTTGTGCAGAATAGCAATGGATACCGACCTTACCCAGCCATTGTTCTATTTTTGCTCTTTCTCACTCATTTGGGGTGTACCCTCATTTAAAATTTCTGAAAAAAAGCAGTGTTGGTTACCTCGTCCTCCTCAGGGCCAGATTAACATAGGGGCTATTGGAGCTGCAGCTCCAGGCCCCTACCTTAATATAGGCCCCGGGTTGGCCATATTCACTGTTACCGCTCTTCTGTCACTTGTAAACACAGAAGTCTGGCTTCTATGCTCGCTTCCCCAGGCAGCTCCCTCAGAACCTCCCCACACAGCACGAAGGCCGGACAAGGAGGGACAGTTGCCGATGCATGGATGTGTTTATGGGCTTCAGAGACAGCATCCCATGTTGAATTAGGCATGCATGGCTGCACCCTTCCTCCTCTGGGTGCATGCCAAGGCACGGCCCTTAAGGCCCTTCTAAATCCTCAGCACCAAGCCCATGATGCTCTTAATCCGGCCCTGGTACTCCTCCACCGCCGCTTCCACCTACACCGCCCATAGGTGTGCGCAGCCTATTGCATTAGGGTGTGCACCCCAAAGTTTAAATACATATGCATGTGTTTGCCTACATGTACATGGCCCCGATACATTACTCTCCCTGCTGGCAAAGTGAAATAGAGCAGAGCAGGTCCGAGGGAGATCTTTCCCATCTCCTCACTGGCAAACAGAGCGATAGTGCTATGTGCCCTAGGTGATTAGGGTGTGCCCAGGTACACCCGGCACACCCTGTGCGCACGCCTATGACACCGCCACATCCACCACCACCTCAACCTCCCTCCTACTCCATATGGGCCTCGTCCTTCAGAGATGAAGAACATTGTTTTATTTTTCAGTTTTTTTTGTTGTTTTAAGTTATTTCCCTATCCACATTTGTTTGCAGAGCACTTGCCATGCTCTTAACTACGTTTTGCTGCCATTTGCAGCACTCTAGCCCTTTCCATTGGTGTTTTAGAGCCATTTTAGTGCCTGAAAGTTCGGGTCCCCATTGACTTCAATGGGGTTCAGTGTCCGGGAAAAGTTCGGCAAAAGTCCAGGACACGGACCCGGACTTTTTTTTCAAGTTCGTCCGAACCCGCCGAACACGGACATCCAGGTGTCCGCTCAACTCTACCCACAACACTAGGCAGCCCAGAAGTCTTTCCGAGATTCCACATCCCAAAAACACTTAATCAATGACATTTGCATCAGGGGCTTCATAGCTGCTGGTAGTCCAGGACTAATTCACTTTGATAAATGTAAGGCGGTCCACGGAGTCTGTAGACAGATACGCTCTATCATCAGTAACAAAACCTCAAGCAGCACTGAATGCCCATTCAGAAAGCACGCTGGATGCAGGGCAGCTCAGCAGCTTAATTGCATGCTGGGCAAGTTCTTACCAGTGGCCAATTCTCATGACCCAGTAACCCAGTGGATTATCAACTGGAAAGCTCTCCATCTCTGTTTTCGACCCTAGATAGTCATCCACCATGTGATGCAGATGCTGCCTAAGGGATGTGGAAGCTGGGAGCCCTGGGCGGCGAGGAGTGAAAAAATTGTGAAATGCATCACTTAGGCGGCCCCTTCTCCACTGCTCCTCTCTTGACCAACAAAAGCCTCAAAACTAAATTTTCCATGACACTGTAATCTACCAGAGTCAGGAAAAGCATTAGATAAACTCCTCTTTAAAGTGTCCTCAAGAGATTTATTCTTCTGCACCCTCTGTGGGGACGGAATGAGCACTGAGATTTTCCCCTTATAACGGTGGTCAAGGAGGATTGCCAACCAAAAGTGATCCTTCTCCTTGATGCCATGTATTCTTGGGTTCTTTCGCAGGCTTTGAAGCAAGAGGGAGCACCGTAAGTTTGCGGAGGCATGAGAAGCAGACTCCTCGGGGTCACAGAGGATTGCAGTATCTGGAACTACCTCCTAATAACCACGTACAACTCCCAAGGGTTCTGGGGATGAAAAACTATCTTTTGAGGGCTGACATATACCCTCCTCTGCTTCAATGCCTCCACAACTGCCAGAATCTTCCGCTTCCTCCTCCTCCCTCTCCTATTGTGCAATCTGTGGCGTAGGAAGAAAGGTGTCTGCATAAAGCGGGCCTTGAGAGGAAAGGAAGTCCTCCTCTTCCTCCTGCTGCTCTGCCTCGAGTGCCCAGTCCATAATACCACGCAGAGTCTGCCCCAGCAGGAACACAACAGGGATTGTGTCACTGAAGCATGCATTGTCACGGCTCCCCATCCTTGTGGCCTCCTTGAATGGGGATTGTACAGTGCGTGCATCCTTTATCAGTAGCCATTTGCATGGGGGAAAAAAGCTGAGCCAGCCTGAGGTTGTCGTTGTGCCATATTCACACAGGTACTCATTAATGGCCCTATGCTGCACGTGTAGCCACTGCAACCATGCAATAGAAAAGAACAGGCGCCACTGTAGTAAGCCAAGACTTTATTGCATAACAAAACGATGTAGTAACTTACATTAAGGATAGCTTCAATCCATATTCTGTGTAACGATGTTTCCTAGCGTCTAGTCTACACTGTTCCGGCCGTCCTGCAGCCAGGAAGCTTCCAGTTCAACCAGCTCCGTAGACCAGCTTCCTAGAACATCATTTCCTGGCTGCAGGACGGCTGGAACAGTGTAGACTAGACGCTAGGAAACATCGTTACACGGAATATGGATTGAAGCTATCCTTAATGTAAGTTACTACATTGTTTTGTTATGCAATAAAGTCTTGGCTTACTACAGTGGCACCTGTTCTTTTCTATTTTTGCCAGCGGGATTTCTCGAGTTTAACCGCCAGTGCTGCCCTGAATGTTGGCTACTTGGACAGTCCAAAAAAGCACCCATTGGTCATCGTCTGTGTTTTTTTTGGTGGACATTCCTCCTGGTAATTAGCGCCCAACACCCATCTCCTTGAACTCACTGCAACCATGCCAAAGTCAAGTTACACCTGGTGGGCATGTCACAAATCAGGCGGTATACAGGCAGGTGCAATTCCTGCTGATTTTCAGCTAACCAAGCACTGGCTGTGTATGACCGCCTGAAATGGCTACAAACTTCTTGTCTGCTTTAGCAGATCTTCCAATCCTGGGTACCTATTTAGGAAATGCTGCACCACCAAACTGAGGACATGTGCTAGGCATGGCACATGTTTCAACTTTCCCTGTCTAAGGGCAGACAAGAGGTTTGTGCTATTATCGCACAGCACCATTCCTGGCTCCAGCTGGCATGGCATGAACCACCTCTGGGCCTGCCCCTGCAGAGCTGCAAGAATCTCTGCTCTAGTGTGGTTCCTGGCCCCTAGACACACCAACTGAAGCAATGCATGGCACCTTTTAGCCTGACTCATTGAATAGCCCCTTGAACACTTAGGGGGTACTTGTGGTTCATAGGACAGTTCCGCAGAGGGGGGCATGGAGGAGAAGGAGGAGGAAGAGGGGGTAAAACTGACAAATCTTGCATCATCACCACTAGCTGTATGGAGATGTGGCAGTACAAAAAGTTGAAGCACTGAGCCCTGTCCTGCATACTTCTGAATTGCAAGCAGAGTTACCCAGTGTGCTGTGAACTAAATATAGTGTCCCTGACCATGCTTGCTGGACCACATCTCAGCAGCAACATGGACTTTGCTGTTGACTGCCTTGTCTAACAATGCCACAACATTGCGTTCCACTTGATGGTACAGAGCTGGAATGGCCTTACGTGAAAAGAAATAGCAACTGGGAACCTGCCATTGTGGTACAGCACATTCTGAAAAATTCAAGGAAAGGGGCAGAATCTACCAGACGGAAAGGCAGAAGTTGTAAAGCCAGGAGCTTTGACAAGCTTGCATTTAGACGCTGGGCATGTGGGTGGCAGTTACTGCATTGTTTTGTTTTTTTCACTGCAGCAGATGGGGCAATTTTGCCAGCTATAATCTACAGCTAGTGGTGTGCTAGCTGGCAGATATGTTGCAAGGACCTGGGAGACCCTGTGCTATTATACCATCATTCCTGTCAGGGGAGGCTGATGACAGGTCATGAGGTATAGCGGGGGTACACTGAGGTAAATAAGGAGGAGGAACAGAATTGTATCCCTTTTGTGTGGCTTTTAGGTGCTCTTGCCAACGGGAGGAAAAATAGGGACAGCAAAGAAAGAAATTGCCCCAAAGCGCCAAATAATTAGAGTAACCGGGGTCAAATAAATCAGCTAATTTACCAAAAAGTACAAAAAGCACCAAAACAGTTCCTAATAAAAAAAAACATTTATTGAATAATAATGGAACGGTATATACATAAAGAACCTTACACCTTGTCTATGTAGTCATATATAAAAAACCCACACACAAACGTCATGTGACTGCTGCACACACCACTGGAGAGCAATATAGAAAAATCAATAAGCGAACATGATTAAATAGCATATAACGGTCCCAGGAAGCCTGGCAAATCAGACTGAGCCCAGTGCAGGACTGAAAATGACCAGCGATGTAGAAAGAAACGAGCACCATACACAAGCTGACTAGAGCAGTGTGCACTATAGTAGACCAATCAGAATATTGCTCAGGCTTGCGTGGTAAATCGATTCAACAACACTGCTAATCATGCCAACTAAACCACCATAGGCTGCAAGGGATGGCTTAACAAATCAATCAATGAAAACTATATTGATACAAAAGAATGATGCAGAACGTCTAAAGCTGGAGTTCATAAAACTGGCTCAAGGTATAGCAACACACAGTGTGTCCGCAGACTTGATAGTGTAACGAATTCCAGTAAACAAAATGTAGCCAACTTGGGATAATTGCAGAACACCCAGGTAGCAGAGCAGTAGTTTAATAAATTGAGGCTGAATTAGGGAATAAAACCTGAATATTCATATGCATAGCATCAGGATCATAATAAACAGGTATTAAATTAAGCTTCCAGATAATTAATTGATTAGAACCAGCCAGGGAGGCTATAACAGATAGCAAGCAGCCAAAATACAATCTCAATACTGATGACTACATCATCCCACATGTCTCTCACAGTAGCATGATAGGAAACCCTTTAACACAGTCGCGTTACATGGAGCTATCAGTCTCTCAAGATTATAAAATGACCGTAAATCGTCCATATATATTGGAGTAGATATGATAGAGATATATTTCCACAAAGCTCCTGTAATGGATAGACTCAGGGTAAAACAATTCATGACCACGATATGTTTTCACCAGGACTTATAAAGCATTCATCCAAGATTGTCTTATCCCACAAGCAAAGTCCAGGGTGGCTAGACATATAAATCAAATAGAAGTGCCGATAACAGGAGTGAGTACTTACATGGAACCATCAGCTGCTCAGGATATCATTGTTGCCATAAATAATCCATATCATATAACTCACGTGATGGACAGACTGAATGAAACAGTTCATAGATGTAGTATGCTTTCACTGAGACACTGACGCCATCCATCCAGGGATCTCTCATTCCAAAGCCCAGGTCCAGGACGGCTCGGTCTGCAAATAAAGCAAGTGTGTCGATGACAGGATATATATCAAAGGATTGTACTCACTGGGATGTTGCTATCCATGGTTCCATGATTACAGCTGTAGTGATGATCCCTGCTGTTCGGCTCTCAACTCCCTGGAATAGCAGCAGACCGCCATCAAGCAGGTAATAATACCGCAGTTGCAGCCATAGTAGTGGTCAGGAAGGCTCAGCTCTCTGCTCTCAAGCTCCTGCTCAGGTGTGTAGCAGCAGACAGGTGGCGTGACGTCAACGCGTTTCGCTGACCAATCAGCTTTGTCAGGACGTAGCGCCACCTAGCTGCTGGTTGCCTTAAATACACCTGTCAATTCACTGTTCTACAAATTATGAAGGCGGCAACCAATTTAGGTTAGTACTACAGACTGTGTACAAGACTAATTTATATGAAAAAATAATTGTAATCAACTATAAGATAAAAAACTGAAGCACACAAAAAAAAATTGTATTGTTTATTTTTGTACTTTTTGGTAAATTAGCTGATTTATTTGAACCTGGTTACTCTAATTATTTGGCGCTTTGGGGCAATTTCTTTATTTGTTGTCCCTATTTTTCCTTATGCTGTTTGTTGCCATATGAGTATCACTCATCTACAATTAAGGTTACCTTATGAGTGAGAGGGTCCTTTTTTCCTTCTTTTTTCATTTTGATTTGATTATATTTTTTCAGCTTTGAGTATGCTTTTCATTTTTTGTTGTTTATTATGCATATGGTTATAGAGTACTAGTGACTCTTTCTGGGAAAGCTCAGAAAACTTTTACCATATTTGAACCTTCCCACTTTTGCCATAGTTGTGAGTGGGTTGAATTGTTTGGACCAAATTCTGAAGCAGGGGTTTTTAATACTAAAAAAAACCCCTCCCCCCCTTTTTTTTTTTTTTAGTGTCATGGCATATGTGTTAGGTGAAGATGTAGATTTAGAGATTAAGGCAGCCCTTCAAAGTGACTCCATTAACACAGAAGACTGGGAGGATCAAATTAAAAGGAAATTCAAAAATCATAAAAATTTACTAATTAGACATCTTAATAGGAAATTGGATGTGTCCTCTCTAGAGACCTATATACACCAAAAGATAATTCCTAGAGGCTTAAGAGAGAGAGTTGTTCCTGCTGAACATCTACATAATGAAAGATTCTTAACTAAGTGGAAAGAGCTGTGTATAGCCCATGGAATACAATTAATGCAACTGATTGTTGATGAGGAAAAAATCCAAGTGGAAGATTTGAAGATTGAAAATAACCAAAGTCTAGCTGGTTTGGATCCTTTTAAGGAATGTGAGGAATTCATTAAACAAAATGAATTTTTGAAAAAGGAGGTGGAAAAGGCACAGCATAATCTTAAAAAAACAAAACAGGCAAAATTCAAGAGGGATCTTTCTGATTGGGAAAGGGGTGACATTTTTGACCTCTGTTCCCAAAGGGGATGTAATCGCTCTAGACATAGAAGATTTATAAGTAACTCACAATCAGGGACAGACTTCACTTGTCAGTGATACCAACAGTGATGGGTATGCAAGATCAGTGGGTTTTTTAGATCCAAGTGGGGAGAATTCTCTCCCCTCCCCACCACGAAAGGATACACAAGAAAGACAGGGAATCCTAGAAGGGAATTGAAAGACACAAAAAAGGCACAGAAAAATCAGGAACAGAACAAAGGCACAGGACCAGGAGTCAAAAGAAACAACAATAAATGAGAGGGGATTGCCTCCGAGTAGAGACAATAAAGTTGTCAATCTCTCTAATTTCCCTTTAAAAGAGAGACATATCTCTCTGTTAAATAAAGGACTCTCTTTCTCACCAAAAAACTAATATGGAGGAATTTGAGGTCTTCAAGGACCTTCATTTATTTATGCGTAAAGTGTTCGCTACCTACGTGTCGGAGAACAAGGTGATTTAAGGCACAATATTGTTTTGGATGAAGGTGAAGAAATGGCCCTTGATGACCTCATAGAGCTTCTAGGTGATAATTTTTCATCAGATGATTCTGATGATGTCCTTGTCCTCAGACAGGCTAATCTTAACATGAAGTCCAAAAAAATTAATCCTTTGTCTAAAAATAAATGGATCGGTCAATTCATGGATAGAGTTGCCCTTGATCTTAAATCAATTGATTGGTGATCCATGGGGTCAGACAATATCTCAAAGTCTGAGAGATTGGCCCTACGGCAACTTAATGAGGCTAAGGGCATTATCATTAAGAAGAGTGATAAAGGGAGAAATGTGGTGGTTCTTCAGGAGGAAAACTTTGTGAGGGAAGTGAGGGGTCAGCTTGATAATGATGAGGTTTATCTAAAGTTGAGCTCTTCCCCTTTTCCTGATGTAAAAAAGAGGTTGAACTCTTTCTTGTCTTTGGCCCATGAGGCAGATCTCATTTCTAAAAAGGAGCTGAATTTCCTTAAAGTGCCGGAGTTTAACATTCCGGTCCTTTACATAATTCCTAAATTACACAAAGATTTTTTGAATCCGCCTGGCCGTCCTATTGTGTCGGCTATTAATGGATCCTTGGAGAGAATAGGCCAATATGGGAATGAACTGATTAAACCGATGGTTCCCCTGTTAGATTCATTCATACATATCCCTTTATACGTTGTTTGGGGCCTTTGGGCCGTTGAGTATTTTTTACTCAAACATTATCCAGCTATGGCACATCAGAATGAATTTATTCTTGAGATACTGGAGTGAATAATTTCCCTCAATTTGATGGTAATTTTTACCAACAGATCTCCGGGACATCTATGGGGGCACCATGGGCGCCGGCCTATGCGTACCTCCATTTATGGATGTGGGAGGAGAAATTAGTCTATGGACTTTCAGATTTTGTGGACTCTGTTGCGCTTCAGGTACACTACATTGATGATATTCTGGTGGTCTGGAGGGGTCATGAACAGGGTCTTCTTGAATTCCTTGATATATTGCAATATAATGACTGTAACATCAAGTTAACTTACTCTTTTGATCTAAGAAGTATCTATTTTCTTGACTTCCGGATCACCAAGGATGAAAAACATCTAGTAGCATCCACTTTCCGTAAGCCCACAGCTGCTAACACACTGTTTCGAGAAGACAGTTTTCATCCTCCCTCTTTGATCCATGGAATTCCGGTTGGACAGTTCCTCCGTATTCGGAGGAACTGCTCTAAGGAGAATGATTTCTTCCAGGAGGCACATGACATGGTCCACAGGTTCAAGGAGAGAGGATATCCAAACAAAACTCTCAAGAGAGCCAAAAAGAAATCAATTATAAGGGATCGTAGTTCCCTTTTGACAAATAAAGAACTAGCTGAGGTGAAGGATGTGGCCTGTGGACCCACTGGATTCATTACCAAATATGGAGCCCAGTGGGGTAAAGTGAGGGAGGTTCTCTCTTCACTTTGGCATATCTTACAGCAATGCCCTGTTTTGAGCAAAATTGTGGGTAATTACCCTCAGATGGTGGCTCGACGAGCCCCAGAATCTTGCGGATAAACGTACCCAATCTGAGTACATTCGCTCACTGGACACCACTTGGCTGTCATCCTTCCCTAGGACAATAGGGATGTATCCTTGTGGACACTGTCAAATTTGCCCCCATGTGGATAGGACCAATAGGTTTTTTGATTCAGATGGAAATAACTCTTATTCAATTAAAACTCTAATTAATTGTGCTACAGCTCGAGTCATTTACTGTATAAATTGCTCGTGTGACAAAATATATAGTGATAAAACCAAAAGACAATTGCGCGTATGCATAGGAGAGCATCTAAGGGATATAAAGAAAAAGGAACCTGAGAGTCCCCTAGCGAAACATTTCCTACAATTCCATGATCTATATCTATCATTCTGGATCTATAAATTAAATTCACTCTTTCCCAACGGTGTTAATAAAGAGATGAACATGCAGGTTTTTTTAAATTGAGTAACATGGCCCCTTTTTTCTTTTTTTTTTTTGTGTGCTTCAGTTTTTTATCCCATAGTTGATTACAATAATTTTTTCATATAAATTAGTCTTGCACACAGTCTGTAGTACTAACCTAAATTGGTTGCCGCCTTCATAATTTGTAGATCAGTGTATTGACAGGTGTATTTAAGGCAACCAGCAGCTAGGTGGCGCTACGTCCTGACAAAGCTGATTGGTCAGCGAATCGCGTTGACGTCACGCCACCTGTCTGCTGCTACACACCTGAGCAGGAGCTTGAGAGCAGAGAGCTGAGACTTCCTGACCACTACTATGGCTGCAACTGCGGTATTATTACCTGCTTGATGGTGGTCTGCCGCTATTCCAGGTCATCGACACACTTGCTTTATTTGCATACCGAGCCGTCCTGGACTTGGGCTTTGGAATGAGAGATCCCTGGATGGATGACATCAGTGTCCCAGTGAAAACATACTACATCTATGAACTGTTTCATTCAGTCTGTCCATCACATGAGTTATATGATATGGACTATTAATGGCAACAATGATATCCTGAGCAGCTGATGGTTCCATGTAACGCCATTGTGAGTACTCACTCCTGTTATCGGCACTTCTATTTGATTTATATGTCTAGCCGCCCTGGACTTTGCTTGTGGGATAAGACAATCTTGGATGGATGCTTTATAAGTCCTGGTGAACACATATCATGGTCATGAATTGTTTTACCCTGAGTCTATCCATTACATGAGCTTTGTGGAAATATGTCTCTATCGTATCTACTCCAATATATATGGACGATTAACGGTCATTTTATGATCTTGAGAGACTGATAGCTCCATGTAATGCTAGTGTGTTGAAAAGTTTTCTATCATGCTACTGTGAGAGACATGTTGGAATACCTCAATTCATAGGCATCAGTATTGGGAGCTCTGATTGTATTTTGGCTGCCTGCTATCTGTTTTAGCCTCCATGGCTGGTTCTAATCAATTAATTATCCGGAAGCTTCTTTGAATACCTGCTCATTATGATCCTGATGCTATGCATATTCAGGTTTTATTCCCTAATTCAGCCTCAATTTATTAAACTACTGCTCTGCTACCTGGGTGTTCTGCAATTATCCCAAGTTGGCCACATTTTGTTTACTGGAATTCATTACACTTTAAGTGTCGGTTCACATTTGTGATTCGGAGCGCACTGCTCCTAAAATTACATGCGATCTCTGTGCGGTGCAAATTCAGCCATACAGTTTGTATGGCTGAATTCGCACCGCAATCGCACTGAATCAAGCACAGGACCCTTTTTTTGGTCCGCAACAGAATCGGATCGCATGGTGGTTCACACTAGTGCGATCCAATTCTGTGCAAACTTTCAGATCGCACTGCGATATGCGATCTGATCTGGGGGTGTCGTTAACTTTTAATTGACACCCCCAGCGTATCGCATATGGCAGTGTGAACTGCCAGGGGTGTGGATGCGATGCGGGAACACGCTGTATATTTGCAGCGTTCCCGCATTGCACAAATGTGAACAGGTACTCAAGTCTGGGGACACACTGTGTGGGACTATACCTTGAGCCAGTTTTATGAACTCCAGCTTTAGACTTTCTGCATCATTCCTTTGTATCAATATGGTTTTCATTGATTGATTTGTTAAGCCATCCCTTGCAGCCTATGGTGGTTTAGTTGACATGATTAGCGGTGTTGTTGAATTGATTTACCACGCAAGCCTGAGCAATATTCTGATTGGTCTACTTTAGTGCACACTGCTCTAGTCGGCTTGTGTATGGTGCTCATTTCTTTCTACATCGCTGGTCATTTTCAGCCCAGCACTGGGCTCATTCTGATTTGCCGGGCTTCCTGGGATGGTATTCTAATTTTCCATTCTCTATACACACCTGGCCCCGGACTTGTGATGCTCCATTATATGCTATTTAATCATGTTCACTTATTGATTTTTCTATACTGCTCTCCAGTGGTGTGTGTGCAGCTGTCGCATGAAGTTTGTGTGTGTGTTTTTAATATATGACTACGTAGTCTATTTTTGTTGGCAAGGTGGAAGGTTCTTTTTATATACCGTTTGTTACATTATTATTCAATAAATTATTGTTTTTTATCAGAAACTGTTTTGGTGTATTTTTGTACTTTTTGGTAAATTTGCTGATTTAGTTGACCCTGGTTACTCTAATTATTTGGCGCTTTGGGGCAATTTCTTTCTTTGTTGTCCCTATTTTTCCTTATGCTGTTTGTTGCCATATGAGTACCACTCATCTACAATTAAGTGAGAGGGTCCCTTTTTCCTTCTTTTTTCATTTTGATTTGATTATATTTTTTCAGCTTTGAGTATGCTTTTCATTTTTTGTTGTATAATGCTCTTGCCAACGGGCTGAGTGGTGGGAGGTTAAATGCCTTCTCAAGCATGTGCTACCCAAATGGCTGGTGTTTTTGCCACACTTGATTTGCTTGAGACAAAGTGTGCAAATTGCAACAGTGCGATCGACTGCACATGTGCTAAAAAAGGTCCAGACAGCTGAGCTGTGGGAAGTGAGCTGGGAGATAAGAGCTCCACAATGTGATAGAATAGGATGGCTGCTCTCTACTCTTCCAAGATGGGTGCCTCATTGGGATTGTGGCTCACCCTCACTTTCCTCATCTGCTCTATCTGGCACCCAAGTTGAGTCAGTGGCCTCCTCATCATCTCCTCCATTCGCATTATCACTGGAGACAGCCTGGCAATATGCTGCGGTTGGGGGAACATGACTGACAATTTGTGTACCAGTGTTCTCCCCTCTCTGTAGGCTCATGTTCCTACCGTCCTCAACCTCAGAACCAACATCTGAATCAAGTAATGGCTGTGAATCGTCAAGGAGCAAGTGGCTGACACTGTGTTCAAATAACTCAGCTGACTCCTCCATGCCTGATGCTGGGGCTATGACAGGAATAGCTGCTGACAAGGAGGTGGATTTAGCCACTCTGGCAGCTGCAGTGGACTAAGCACTACTGTCTTCTTGGGTGAAGGAAGATGAGGAGGATGAGGATGGTTTAGTAAGCCAGTCCACCACCTCCTCTGCATGCTGTGGCTGGAAAGCACAGGCAACATCACTAAACAGAGGAAATGATGCCCTGCCTGAGGACTGACAACATTCACCTTTGCCTGTGGACACATACGCTGCTGGCCCCTTCACAGTGCCATGGGAACGTCTGCCTCTCCTTGTTGGCCTCCCAGATATGATGGGGGGGGGCGCTTATTACCAAAATGTAATAAAGGTGTGCAAATATGTACTTGGATGCACTTTAATCAATGGAAAGTGGTGTTTTGTGCACTTTAACCTGAGTACTCACTACACAGACACATTCCACCAACGCACTACAATATACTGCAGTAGAACTGCACTAACGCACAGAAACATACTGCATTAAATGTGCACTATTGCACAGAAATATACTGCGTTAAAGGTGCACTAACGCACTGAAATATACTGCGGTAAACAGCATGTAACGCACTGAAACATGCTGTGGTAAGTGTGCAGTAACACACAGAAATATATTGCTTTAAACAGCACATAGAAAACTGAAATATACTGGGTTAAATGTGCACTAATGCACTGAAATATACTGCACTGAACAGCAGGTAATGCACTGAAATATACTGTGTTAAATGTGCAGTAACGCACAGAAATATACTGCGTTAAACGGACCATAGCGCACTGAAATATACTGCGTTAAACATGCACTAACGCACTGAAATTTACTGCGTTAAATGCCACGTAACGCACTGAAATATTCTGCATTCAACGTGCAATAACGCACAAAAATATACTGCGTTAAACATGCACTAACACACAGAAATATATTTTGCGTTAAACGGCACGTAACGCACTGAAATATACTGCGTTAAATGTGCACTAATGCACAGAAATATACTGCGTTAAACTAGAGATCGACCACAACACCGATATATCGGGGGCCGATATGTACTTTCCCCGATATATCGGAATCGGCCTTTTGATTTACCGATATTGCTGATATTTTTGTGATGTCATCGCGTATGTTGTGCCACGGACAGCTGTTAGGCCACCTCCCTCTGCCTCCTACAGTGTCTTGCCCGGCGGTGCCACACTGGAGTCTGCATGCGGCACAGGCGGTCGGTCTTGAGAGTCGGGACAAGAAGAATTCTGCTACATCTAGTGAGTGCAGTGACCAACAGTGTGACACACGTTCTGTATTCTATCTGTTCTGTGATAAATGATTGGCCAACAAACACTCTGACACATGTTCTGTATCTCTCTGTTCTGTTCTGTAACACAGCCGCCGTGGCCACCAACCCGCCCACCACCCACAGCTGCCCGGTGCCAGCCAGCAATCCAGTCCCACACAGTCCAACCAGCCAGCCAGCCACAGGCCCTTCCTGATTCCTCCTCCGTCCTGACTGTACCAGCTCTCCAGCCACAGGCTCTGGGCCTGTACGTGCCAGGCCAGCCACCACACAGGGTGCCATCCAGACAGCCACTACAGGGTGCCAGCCAGACAGACACCCACCACAGGGTGCAAACCAGCCACCCACCCACTGCACAGGGTGCCAGCCAGCACCCCACAACAGGTTGCCAGCCACCACAGGGTGCCAGCCAGCCACCCATCCACCACATGGTGCCTGACAGCCAGACAGCCACTCACAACAGGGTGACAGCCACCACAGGGTGCCAGCCAGCCATCCACCGACCCCATGGTGCCTTCCAGCCAGACAGCCACCCACAGCAGGGTGCCAGCCACGACAGGGTGCCAGCCAGCCATGCACCACACGGTGCCAGCCAGCCAGACAGCCACCCACAACAGGGTGCCAGCCACCATAGGGTGCCAGCCAGCCATTTTGTGTAAGCCTAAATTAGTGTCTGACTCTGACTGACTCTTTCTTGTTTCAATGGAGATGGATGGAGATAGAAAATTTAAAGTGTGGTCTTGGAGTATTTCTCTTCTCCATCGCCAGGAAAATCAGTAGCACTGTGCAAAACATGCAAAAACAATGTGAGCATGCGATCAATAACTACAAAAACCAAAAAGACGTCTAATCTTTGGGCCCATCTAAGAGTTCATCATCTTGAATTGTATCATGCAGGACAGAAAAAAACAAAATGAATCACAAGGTGAATCATCCCTATCCCAGGCAACAATAACAGATATGTTTCAGAAAAAAAAACAGGTGACAAAAATCTGATGGAAGATCATAACTGCTGGACAGAGTAATCACTGAGATGATGGTCGCTGATAACCAGCCATTTACAATAGTGTCTGACTCTGGATTTAAGCAGTTGATGTCCATAGTTGAGCCAAGATACACACTGAAGAGTGACAAGTTTTATCAAACTGAAATGCTGCAAAAGATTCACCAAAAGGTCGTTGACAAAGTTAAGACTATGCTGCAACCAGGGAATGCTGGCAACTCACTCTCATTCACGATGGACTGCTGGTCAGGACAAACAGAATCACTAATGAGTCTTACATGCCACTATATTGACAGGGGATGGACAAGAAGGCATTTGATGTTGAATACAAAAGTGATGCAAGGATCCCACACCGGGGAGTACATTAAAGAAATGTTTCTAGGTATGCTAGAAGAATGGGGAATCAGCAAAGACAGAGTGATGCTTATGCTGCGAGACAGTGGAGCGAACATAATTAAAGGTATGAGACTTGCTGAAGTGTCAGACCTCAGTTGCATGGCACACACCCTCCAACTGATGGTAAATGATGGTCTGTCACACCAGAAAGCTTTGCTGGACATTAATGTGTAAAACTCAAAGTAACAAATGTTATAAGAAATTGATGATGCAGTGGTGTAATCAAATCACAATAAATATCCGCAGTGTAGTGTAAGAGATACAATTATAAAACACGTGGTAACAGATGTGGTAAAAAAATATTGATGCAATAGTGTAATCAAGTCACAGTAAATCTCCGCAGTGTAATTAAAGAAGATGCAATGATCAATAAAACGATCATAAATATATAGAAAAGATACATGAAAAATACTAAAAAATGATACAGTGATAAGTGCTGAATACGTGCAGGAGTGGTGATATAATACTAAACACCAGTAGCTGGAAAATGTGACAGTGATTCAGCTTCATAAAATGATTAAAAATCCAGATGTGAAATATAGTGGAGATAATGATGAAAAAATTGGCAATATAAATCCGGAGAATCTCAATAAAATATATATATAGATATATTCATAAGCTAATATATACAAGTGCTGATATAAAACGTGAATGAATAAAGAGCTGAAAAATCCATAAAGTGAATACAGGGCTCAAATGTCCATTTAAAGATCAAGTGGCTAAAAAGATGAAGCAAAAATTCCGGTGACAGCCAGGTGCAGTGGTAGGTGAGCTAACAATCCAGCATTAGGTGGTTTGTGACGCAAAGCGTCGGGAGAAGCAGTGGTGACATCACTTGCGGTATAGACTGGAAGTATCGGAGTATACCGCATCGGCGGCTCTGTGTTTGTTCTACGCATCGTCCTGTATTTAACTGTAAGTGACCTGCATTTTTTGATTAAATTTTACCCTGATTTACTGCGCCATGAGAGTTTCCCTCTTATATTTCAATCGCAATGAGTGAATGACATACCGTGGTTAAAGGAGGATATCGCTCAAAAAGGAAAGGAGTATACAGTTTACCATTGCTGAGACCCATATACATATATCTTGAAGCACTGCATATGGTTTGGAGATTGTCGGCATATATAAGTATTATACTCATTGGAGAAGATCAAGAGGTCCTATATGGTGAACGATTGCACCTAAACGCTCATTTGAGTATGAATGGAGGTGAGTGGCCATTACACCTAATGCTGGATTGTTAGCTCACCTACCACGTCACCTCACCGGAATTTTTGCTTCATCTTTTTAGCCACTTGATCTTTAAATGGACATTTGAGCGCTGTATTCACTCACCGCAATCATCTTTTTATAATCACTCAATTTTTTCTATGGATTTTTCAGCACTTTATTCATTAACTCTTTCTATCATCGGGTGGTCCATCACTTTGAAGGATCACAGCGCTGATTCTCTCTATTTAATATATTATTGTGGTATGTGGTGACACTACTGAATTAGCTGCTTAGTCCTTGGTGTTCCACTATATTTATATTTATTTTCTTCGTTCTTTACGTCTTATAACTACTGGTAGCGCATAGGTTTACCCTTTCTATTTGCTGGACATTATTACCATGCTGAAGAAGTGCGCAGGCCATTTCCACCATTCTGTTCTTGCCAAGCAGCGACTGGGATGCATTAAGGAAGACCTTGGCATACCCAAAAACAACCTGAAGCAGGCTGTTCCAACACGATGGAACTCAACGCTACACATGTTACAGAGGATGCTGGAACAGAAGCGAACTCTCACTATATATTCTGGTGAATATGGACTTGGAGGACATTCTTGCCCTACTGCAGATCAGTGGGACATAGTAGGCAACATTATAGAGACGCTTGTACCCATTGAGGAAGTGACACTGTAGGTGAGTTATTACGACTCATCTGTTTCCTCTGTGATCCCATGTGTGAGAGTCCTGAAGATGCTTCTTCAACAGAATGAAGGACCCAAGACACGTGGCATCAAAGCATGTAGGCAGGCCATGAGGGACAGCCTCACCAAAAGGTTTGAGAAACATGAGGAGAATAAAACTGTTGTGCTTGCGTGTCTTTTGGATCCTCGATACAAGAACCATCCTTTCTCCTCTGATGATGTATTGGCCAAGGCAAAGCAATGGCTGACAGAAGATATTCAACAGAAGGTGCAGGAGGTTCCTCCTGAGGAAAAGAAAAGTCAAGGACAAGAAGAGAAGGTTTCTGATGTGGAAGAGCAGGATTCAGGAGAAAAATGTCCCAAAAGACAATGGACAGAAGAGAAAATTAATTGTGGTCAAATAGATGCAATGTTCGGCGTTTTATTGGGGCCTCATGCAGAGGATTCATCAGAATCGGCAATAATGAGCCTGGATGATGAACTTCATCTCTATTTGAAGGAACCAGTAGTTGACAGAAGAAGTGATCCTCTTCAGTGGTGGAAAGAAAATGAGGCACGCTACAAAAGACTTGCTTTTCATGCTAGAAGATACCTTTCATCTCCTCCTTCCTCAGTACCAGGTGAGTGTGTTTTTAGTAAAGTGGCAGCAATTTATGAAAAGAAAAGAAGCCGTTTAACTGGTGAACATGCTGAAATGTTATGCTTTCTGCACTATAATATTGTTCTACTCAACTGGGAGTATTGATTTGAAAGTGTGTGTTGAGACTCCGCGCTTATGGAATATTTGGATACAAATGTGGAGGTATTAGGCTGCAGCCTCCCTAGACTATAGTCAGAAGACTATAAGGTTAGTAAAAAGGGGGGTGAGGGAATGGTGCTGCCTAGTGGCAAGAGAATGGTATAAGGTGCTAGATGGATGAAGTTCTAATATGATAAGATAGAATATGATGTACTGTAGGTCCAATATAAAGAAAAAATGCAGTGGATACAAATATGTAATATGGAGCAAAAAATCAATGTGACATGTGGTGTCACAAAAGTGTGGTGTGCATATGTTACCACAAATGTAAACCAATGTTGTTATCTACAAATGTATATAAATAAGTGCTGAGAAGTTAAAGTGACATGTGCATATATACCCTTAGGTGATATAAATTCTAGAGGATATAAATAAGTAAAAAATAAAATATCATACAGACTATAAATAAATGCAGATTGTGCATATATATATATATATAAATATAGGAATAGGTGCCAGTAAATCAAAGTGACATGTGCAATAGTGACCACAGAAAAGTGATATTCAAAAGATATAGATCATACAATAAAAAAATGAAAAAATGAAATTCAAAGATTTAAATCATACAATATAGGACTATCAATGAATTGAAGTGACATGAGCATAAAAAGTGACATGTTCAAGTGAACTAGTGGCACATGAATAAATATAAATATAAACGTGACTGAATGTCCAAAGTCTGGGACCAATGGTGTATGATATAGGGGTGGAGTGACGGCGGATAAATATAAGTAAATAAATATAAAGTGATTGGAAAAGTCCAATAATGATAGCAAGTGACGGTCTTCATGAGAAAAATACACAATAGGTGACCCCGTGGTGGGCAGTGAGGTGCTAGGTGACCCCTCTATTGAATAGCGCACTCACCAGAGATACCCACCCTACACAGGGGTATAGAGCGGGTATATGTGGTAATCCAATAGGTGGGTCCTGATTTCCTCTGAGGGTTCTTGGATTGGACGTCTTGGTAGGTCCCTGGAGGGTCCTGGGCTAGAGGAGGATTCCTAGAGGAAGGTGGCTGGGTCTATTTTTATTTTTAAACCGTATGCACATTAAATATTTATATTTTATCCATACCTTGTCAATTACAGATTCATCTCCCTCCTATTCTAATATAACTAACACTTCCCATGCACTTCTTAATACACACAACTAGGTGTCCTCTTCACTCTCTCCATGCACAACTTTTACTTTTATGTTATATACTCAATAATATATTTTTTAATAATAAACTTTATGTATGTATTAAATTCATTTTCTATGTTAACATTGGTTGAGCTAGACAATATATCCACATGTATGTATTTATTATATCCCCCCCAGACATTATACATGTGACTTCTAACAGGCACAGAATCAATTTAAATACATTGTCTTTTGATCTATGATTACTATACATCTCGGCTGTCATATGTGCAATTAATATGGGCTACATTGTCCGTGTTCAGATCCGGTATTACCCATTTATGCACACATGTCTGTTTTGGCTAGATTTATACTTAGGGTATCCACCATTATGTTGTAGCCCGTGGGCTTTTGTTCCGCCTTCGAATCCCGCACTAGACCTGTTTATCTAGTCTGTCGCTTAGCAACGGCATGTATATAAGGGATTGTATCGGAAGTGACCCGACGCTGCTGAAGACGTACTACTACGAAACGCGTACAGCGTGTCGCATCACTTCTGGTCTCAGCATCTTGGCGTGGACCGCATTGCGCTCCACTCGTACTATTACCTGCTTGCATATATCTTCATGAATGTGAGTACCTTTCTTATCTGCTCATATAAAATAAACCCTGTTAGACAATATTACACTATGTGCCTTTCCATCATTTCTTAACCCCTGCCCCACCGCTACGAGTGACACACCGTGGACACTTGGAACCCCTACTTCCTATTGTCAGGATCCCAGCAGACCCCAGCCACCTTCCTCTAGGAATCCTCCTCTAGCCCAGGACTCTCCAGGGACCTACCAAGACGTCCAATCCAAGGACCCTCAGAGGAAATCAGGACCCACCTATTGGATTACCACATATACCCGCTCTATACCCCTGTGTGGGGTGGGTATCTCTGGTGAGTGCACTATTCACTAGAGGGATCACCTAGCACCTCACTGCCCACCACGGGGTCACCTATTGTGTATTTTTCACACGAAGACCGTCACTTGCTATCATTATTGGACTTTTCCAATCACTTTATATTTATTTACTTATATTTATCCACCGTCACTCCACCCCCTATATCATACACCATTGGTCCCAGACTTTGGACATTCAGTCACGTTTATATTTATATTTATTCATGTGCCACTAGTTCACTTGCACATGTCACTTTTTATGCACATGTCACTTCAATTCATTGATAGTCCTATATTGTATGATTTAAATCTTTGAATTTCATTTTTTCATTTTTTTATTGTATGATCTATATCTTTTGAATATCACTTTTCTGTGGTCACTATCGCACATGTCACTTTGATTTACTGGCACCTATTCCTATATTTATATATATATATATATATATCTGCATAATCTGCATTTATTTATAGTCTGTATGATATTTTATTTTTTACCTATTTATATCCTCTAGAATTTATATCACCTAAGGGTATATATGCACATGTCACTTTAACTTCTCAGCACTTATTTATATACATTTGTAGATAACACCATTAGTTTACATTTGTGGTAACATATGCACACCACACTTTTGTGACACCACATGTCACATTGATTTTTTGCTCCATATTGCATATTTGTATCCACTGCATTTTTTCTTTATATTGGACCTACAGTACATCATATTCTATCTTATCATATTAGAACTTCATCCATCTAGCACCTTATACCATTCCCTCACCCCCCTTTTTATTGATTTTAAAGTGTAGCTAGTCTATAGTGTAGTGTCTGTCCACCAGTCCACTGAGTCTGTCCAATCCACTGTCAAGCTTGTGTCTATCAATTTTTTTCTAACAGTTTTGCACTGACTGCGCTGCACTGCGCTGCGCATTATATATAATGTTTGGGGGTTCTAAGTCATTTTCTAGCAAAAAAAGGTGATTTTTTTTTATATGTAGGAGCGAAGTATCAAAATAAGTTTGGGAAGGAGGTGGTTAAAGTAATTCATGATTTATGATGATTTAAAAGAAAAAATTACTTTATTTAACCAATTGCTGTCTGCCCATAGTTAATTTACTGTGCAGGGGCAGCACAGGCGCGCTGGATCATGTACATGTATATTATCTGCTGCTCTCACAACCATTATGTTTATTGAACGCAGCATATTGCAGCTCCCTGTACCTAGCCATTTTGAGCTATGTGACCACATGATCACAATGTCAACAAAGCTGCTATGAATGAATGTCATTTATAACAGTTGTGCTTAATTGCACTACAACTATCACATGATACCTTGGCCAATCACAGCATCCTTTACCATGTGATTAGCTGTAGAAAACCACAGGGGGGGTACTGACTGCCCACTGCTTCTTGAGGCTCTACACTCTCATAAATTGGTCGAATGTTCATTACTTATTTACTATCCGCGTGACACTGTCTAATCACACTTCAAAGATGTTTTGTTTATGATTTCATTTCTTTATCCCTGTTCCTTTACTTTCAACCACTGTACGTTACATTGGTTTTGCAATTATTGTTTGAACTCTAAAACTTAATAAAAATTATTGAAACGAGAATTGATCTATAACTTTCACACAAACCATTTAACATACACTTATTGGGATTTTTTTTTTTTTTTAACCAAATACATCGAGCAGAATAGATTTACACCTACATTTATTTAAAAATGTAATTGTTTTATTGGATATGTTTTATAACAGAAAGTAGAAAATATTTGGTTTTCTTTCATTTATATAATAAAAAACAAAAAGCCCAGTGGTGATCAAATACTACCAAAAGATAGCTCTATTTGTGAGAATAAAAAAATATATTTAAATTGTATTTGCTTACAGTGTTGCATGACCACGCAATTGCCAGTTAAAGTAGCACAGTGCTGAATAGCAAAAAAGGCTCTGGTCATGAAGGGGGTAAAACCTTCCTGAGCTAAAGTGTTTAAAACAAAAGTAGAGTTGGAATTAACATTCAAAAAATTAAAGAATAAAAGAAGAAAAACACTAACAGTTCAAATGCACTGTACAAAAGTTACTAAAAACCACACATATCCATATATATTATACAGTAAATGTATACATATATATATAACATTTTCATGTTACTTTATGTTTATTCCTTGATAAACAATGGCTGTCTAAGGAGTAAGTGAGTCAGCTTCATTGTTCTGCCATGTCTTTTCCCCTCTTCTCTGCCCCCGAAGATATGCTTTTGAAACACATGCTGAATTTAATTAGTCTAAGGGTTTGTTTGCTATTACATGAATAAAGGACTCGATAGAAACCATTCATTTAAAATTCATAGCAGGTAAGACTTTTTATTAGCCTAAGACAAAAAGACTGGCTGAGACTTTTCTAATTAGATGAAAAACGATCTGGTGCTAACAGTGAAAAACCCTAACTCAAAGCAAGATTATTTACATGTTCTATTACACTACTCAATCAATGTCATACCCACATGCACACAAGCACACTTGTGTATCTACCTTTTAATCAAGAGAGAGCACAAATGTGTTCACGTCTTGCCTTATATTCACTGTTCCATTCAACACCTCCATAGCATTTCTAGATTCCACTCCCCACCACCAACTGAACTAGCACAGACTGGTCCTGAATAGTGTTGAGCGAACACGGACTGTATTATTCGGGTCCGTACTGGATAATTGGATTTTTGTTACCCGGACACGGACCCAAAAACTTTACTGTATGTTCGGGTTTAAAATCCGTGTTCGGTAATTTTATTTCCTGCTTTGTATGTAATGGCGCGCTTTTAATGGCGGGCTTTCAACGGCCAATCGACAAGCGTTTAACTGGTGTGCGCCATCACAGTCATGCCTACTAATGTATTAGTAGCTGTGATTGGCCAGCTGAAGCATGTGACCCAGGTCTTTATAAGCTCGAGAGACACAGCGCGGTGCGTCAGTCTGCTGTAGTGTAGAGAGAGAGCATACAGAACGGTGCTGGCTGCTGCTGATTAGGGACAGACAGGGTAAAACAACATTGTGCTGAAAAGAATGCAGGGATAGGTCGGAGTGTAGGCAGGGAATGATATTTGAGCATTTTAGGGACAGGCTGGAGAGATTAGGCAGGGAGAGATGAGGAGACACAGGACAGAACAATCGTCCGTTAGCGATCTACACCGATTTTGCTGTGTGGGGGGTGGTGCAGTGAACAATCTTTTTGCCCTCACTTGAGCCCACTGAGGAGGAGGGAGAAAAAAAATATATTTTATCAGTCTGTGGTGTGCAGCATTCAGCTATATTTTACTACAGAGTGCTGTTCTAATATGCTATTTAAAAATTACAAATTTAAAGGGGAATTTTTTTTAAGAGCACTTGCCATGCTCTTAACTACATTTTGCTGCCATTTGCAGCACTCTAGCCATTTCCATTTGTTTTTTAGAGCCATTTTAGTGCCTGAAAGTTTGGGTCCCCATTGACTTCAATGGGGTTCGTGTCCGGGTAAAGTTTGAAAAAAGTCCGAACCCGCCGAACACGGACATCCAGGGGTCCGCCCAACTCTAGTCCTGAATATTTGCTATTGCATATGCAATGATATAATATGCTGTGTGACATTCTTGTACACTCTCACATTAGTTCATTCTATCCTTTAAGTGGACTATTGAACACCAATTTGAGGATGAAAATACATCTCTGCAGTATTATTGTACATACAGAATGTTGAAAATGTGGACAAATATTAACCTTTGTAAACTAGTTTTGATGATTGAAAAAATGTGTGAATACCTGTGATTAGATATAAATATGCGTACAGTGTATATATAACTAAAAAAATGTCAATGTTTCAGGCTGCTGCTAGTTATAAAGGATTTTAACCTCACAACCAGTAATGGAATGGTTTGAACAATATCTCCACTGTATACAATAAGGTGCAATACATAAAGTGCAATACATAAAAAAACAATTCATCAATCCAAAATGTTAAATAAAGTGCAGTGCTTGAAAAAAAGTCTTTAGTGCTTTCAAAGTGCTTGTGCTTGATACATACAATATATAAGGTGAATATGGTGCCACTCGGTAATCCCCTCCTGGGTCCCTACTCACTGACCGTATGATGAAAAACAGCTTTTAGTGCTCCTATCAGCACAGCAAATTTAAGCAGGGGGCAGATGAGTGACATCATATCCGGTAGTTGGAACGCACGCGGCGGCGGAGTCCACCATGAATGATACTGCCTAGCTAATCTTTTTATCTTGTAAGTATATTCACTTTTGTATTTTAAATAAAATGCAAATGTTTTACGCTATGAGCACTCTCCTCTCATTTCTACAAACACACGTTGTTGGGAGCCTGGTAACGGATAACAGCAGGAAGGATTATCTCACCGCATGCTACACCATTACACATTCTCCAATTACATTGATGAATCTAGGAAAGAGAGGTGAAGGAGGATATCCATAGCCATTTGTTGTGCTGATAGGAGTACTAAAAGCTGTTTTTCATCATACAGTCAGCGGGTAGGGACCCAGGAGGGGATCACCGAGTGGCACCTTATTCACCTATTATATGCACCAAGCACAAGCACGTTGAAAGCACTAAAGACCAAGCACTGGACTTTATTTAACATTTTGGATTGATGAATTGTTTATTTATGTTTTGCACTTTATGTATTGCACCTTATTGTATACAGTGGAGATATTGTTCATTATAGAATAGGCTTAGAGAAGGCAGCACTGGTCAAACTATTCCATTACTATTTTTAATGATTACGTTCCTTTTCCCTGTCCAATGTATATTTTTTCTGCCACTTTCTTATAATATTTTATGTATTTTTTGTTTAAATGAAATAAGGTTTAAAAATCTATAGCTTCATTTTAGATAACTCCAATCAATGATAACAACTTGAGGACTCTCTATTGGGGAATCAAGTTCCAGATCAGTAAGCATTTTTCGACTTAACCATTTTAAAAGAAGAAAGTAACTGACTGTAACAATTTTCTTTTTCCAATACATGTCATCTCATGATCATTGTCTTGAAAAATTTCACATTTTTGCCACATCAGATGAACTAGGGAAATGAAAATCATATTAGAACACCTAAAAATGGCTCACTATTTGAAAATGTAATTGAATAGTTAGTTTCATTTTTTTAGTGTGTAAAAAAGCCACAATAATAGTTTCCATTTAATAGAAATGCAGTATAGGTGGAATGCCTACATTTATTATAAGTAAATAGAATTGTGTTATCATTATAAAATATTATAGGCGCAAGTCACAGCTGCACTTTGATCACGATTGCAAATTTACATTAGGGTTAGCAACCACGTTAACTCACTGATATTCCTGGCAATTACATCTTCATTTAAACAGTTCAAAATATATGCTTTAGGGAAGGTTTAAACTCACAGGAAGGCATAAATCATGGATTTTTAATTTCTTGATTTTCTTCCAAGGTGAATACTGTACTTTCTATTAAAAGAAAAAGACAACCTCTGTAATTTACTGGCATTAGAGAATTATCTTTATACTTGGCTATTTGATGATCTACAAGACTCCTATTCATGTTGATATATGGCTTTTTATTTTTTTGTATATATCTTTTGAATGTACTAAAGTTGTTAATTAAGAGGTATGCATACCCCTTGAGTTAATAAATGATACATCTGCTTAGAAAATCAAACTCTGTATGTAATTTCTTAAAATGTAAGCACTCTCGTAAAAATGCTGGACTCCTTGTAATGGTTAACATGGATCTTCTGTTAAAACATTGAATATTTGGATACTTGGCCCTAGTCAGGAACATGAGGAGTACCCAAAGTGCTAGAGACAAAGCACACAGGAATGTTTAGCGATAGCAATATGGGCTAATCAGACACTTGACCACAGTATAAAAAGTTACTTGGTCAAAAACTATGCTGGAGCCTATAGTAGCCAACTTCTAGATAAGATATCCTTAGTTGTATTTAGATGCACTAAGAACTGACACATGACAAAATGATCTCAATACTTAGGGAAATGTATACCATGATACAAACAGAGATGGTGTACATGTATAAGGAGCAAGAAGAAAAAAAGATTATATAAAAGCAGAACAAGGGTAAAAGGATGAGACTCAAAATATGGAGACCAGAAGACAAGGGCAAGACAAGTGCACAAAATGTAGTGATAAATTTGAAACCAAACCTAATGGATAGTAACAAAAAATTGGGTCAGATGAGAGTAGAAAGCAGACAAGTACTGTAGGCAAAGCCAAACACTTCATTCATGGAACCAGAAACTGATTTTATAAAAAGGCCTATATCATATATTAATGCTGAGACTATATGACTATAAGGATATATATATTACTTCTTGACTCATCTATCTCAATCCAAATGCTGCAATTGTGTATATTTCTATTTTGATCCTAAAAGTTTAACTGATAATTGAGAGGTTGTGCAATGTTGTACCCAAAAATAATTGATGTTCTTTTTTCCTCACAAATAGAGCTTTTTTTGGTGGTATTTGATCACTTCTGCGATTTTTATTTTTTGCGCTATAAACAAAAAAATAGCAACAATTCTGAAAAAAAAACAATATTTTTTACTTTCTGCTGTAAAACAGTCCCAATAGAAAAAAAAAAAAAAAATTAAAATCAAATGTTTTCATTATTTTAGGCCAATATGTATTCTGCTACATATTTTTGGTAAATAAAAATCCCAATAAGTGCATATTGATTGGTTTGTGCAATACTTATCACGTCTATACTAGAGAAAAGATTTATGTCATTTTTTTACCTGTTCTGGCTCCCTGGAGAGTGATCGCGGGTGCCCTGTGGACATTTCTGCCACAAGAGCCGCTGATTGGCTCCCCCTCTTGCCAGTCGGCGTGCCCACACTAACTGCTACACGAAGCAACGTACATGTACGTCATTTCGCGTAGCAGAGCCGACCTGCCACGGTAAGTAAAGTACATGGAGAATCCCCATATTAGGACCCATGGTGCACATTTTCATTTCCTTTTTACACCTATATTTTCTTTTACAACATTCTGAGAGCAGTAGTCTTTGGCTTTTCAAGAAGATGTTTTTTGCATTTTCTATGGATGCTGCCATTATGTTCATTAAAATAGTAGATGACCATTGTTTATTTTTACCATAGAATATGGCATTTTAATGTAATCCTTATAAATATTTAAAGCTGCCAGCATATTTCTGATTGCTGAATACTAGGCTTTAGCAAAGTTTTTTTTCTGCATAATAAGCTGATTTTTCCCAGCTTGAGAAATGTTATCTTTTGTAGAAATGTACTTTCTTCTCCCTGAATGACCTGGTAGACTTTAGTCTCAGGAGCTCTTTCTCTTCCATATGAAACTACTGTCACACACTTTGTTACCATTTATCACAACAACACACTTTCCTTCATCTTCATGACAGACATTGCAAGATTCTTTGCCCATACAAGTGAATTTAAAAACAAAAGTCACAGACATGCCAAAATACTGGTGATATAAGCGTTAGCTTTGTCAGTCCTGTCTTGTTTGCTTACGTTTTTATTTGACTGTGCAGAAATAGCTGACATATTTTGCAAAATTGATTGTGCCTTTTGTTTTTTTTGGTATTTTTTTGGACAAAAGTTCATTGGTCTTATGCTAACTACTGTATATTATTTTATAAATAGTTAAAATGAACATGTTACATAATATTTTATTGTTTTATTAATAGGAAAAACTATCTTATGAATTGCCAGGCTAGTTTGCATGAGTATAATAATCCCATTGGCTTGCTGCAAGATTCCCATTCACCAAACAATTATTAACAGTAACCTTTTTCAACACTGTGATGTACCTTGTTTCAAGTGGAAGATAATTATTTTTTCAGTCCACACTTTGGACCATGCATGGTATTTCCCTCATTAAAGTCTGCAACCTTTGGTACTCAAAGAAATACATCACCCCTAGGATCATCTCTTTTCAAATAACATTTTTGTAGTTTTATTGGTACAAAGCTTGGTTTAGTTTTTATGACAAATATAAATATGGTTATGCAAAAAAAAAATGTATTCCTGCTGCTATTGGGGAAAATTGTGAGGATAGTTATTCATGGAAAAGCCGCTTTTTGCCATTACTGCCTATAGGCACAAGCCTACTGTGCCTAATCGTAAAACCAAGTCTGCTCTGCGTCTCTCTTCAGCTTTGAGAATAGAATCTCTGGCACTGCCACGGTTGACTTGCTTTTAAAGGTATAGGCTATCATCTTGATCCTCATTATACAGTCAGACAGGAGAAGCATGCAGGATGGAAGTTTAGCCTTCCTAGATTTTAATGGCTATATACTTGTTCCAGGTTGTTGACCCACAGATACTGAAGGTAAGATGACAGCATGACAGTACCATGTCCTTCAGATTTAGGCTGAATCCACACACGTGATGGAGGTACAAGAGCATTCAGTGTCTATGTTGTTGGGTGTGACATTGCTCTCTCTTGTATTCCAACTGCTCTCCTGACAGAACAATTCAATGAAAAGGTGGTTAGGGTCTGATCATAGTCCAAAGATTTGGTAAATTGTAATCCCCCTCATCACATTTTACATTATACTTTACATCACCCCTTCCTGGGTAAAATCCTCAGTTGCAGCTCCTATATTCTTCCACACAGATTCCCTCCAAGCTTAATGAAAATAAAGGCAAAAATGCCAAAACATAGTTCAAAAGGGTCTACGGGCAGTAGGAAATAAGCATAATGCTAAAATCACCTCATACAAAAATTCTACATGTATCTCATTAAAAATGTATAAATATATCCAAATGTTTTGTTAAAGTGCTGCGCATAAAATTATACGTGCTAAAAATCAAAATAATTATAACAAAAAAAAATTATAAATAATCCATTACTAATATTATAAAAAAATTACTTCAGTTTTTGTGAATAGTGAATAATCAATGTGATGTGAACCATATCAGTGCAAAAAGATTCCTGAATGTGCTTAATTAAAAATCAGTGATAGTTATAAACCAATAATAAAACCGAATACCATTTGCTGAAAAAAATATATGTGATATATGTGTCAAAAGCCCTTGAATAAACATGTGTATCCACTATAGTGGAAAATATGTGAATAAACTGAGCTAACTTAAAACTAATCTGTAAAGTAAAACACAATATAAAGCTGCTGATACTCCAACTGACAGTGATGGTGATCAAAATATTAAGAAAAATAGTGCAGCGCTAAAAATGTGTGAGTAAATGTGCCCGAAGTAAAATGTGAACAATCAAACCAAAATGCAAAGAAATGCAAAAAATCAAAGTCCAGAATGTCCATAAAGTGTAAACTGTGACTTGAAAAAGGTGTTGACTCCAGCATGTGAAATAACTGCAACAAACGATAAATCCCACACCAAATGAATCACGATGTGCCCACCAGATGGTATGGACCCAAAGTACTGTACAGCAAATGGGTCATACACACTGTATATGTAGATGTCCTCGGTACCGAATAGGCAGGAACCTCAGCAGCATCTCTGGATCACAGGTGGTGATGAATATCTTCCAAACCAGTCCGCATGGGAATGCCTAGGAGTCCCCACTCATGGGATTGTGGAGAGGGATAAACCAAAAGGACACCATAGCATAATACCGTATGGGCAATTTATTGGAAGATAAAGGAATACACTTACAATTTCACAGGTGGTAAGAAGCATTCAGAAAAGATAGGCACTCATGATACTCCTAACGTGTTTCCTTAAAAATAACATCCTCAAAGGAATTAGCCTTATCCACTATAGTGATTTATACAATGTTGCAAAGACTGTGCCTTTTTGAATGTAGAAACACTGTTGCAATGTGCATGTTTACAGTTCTGTGTAGAGTCTGTGGTGGTGATTAATCACCCTTGTTAGATTAATACTCCGGTTAGTGATCAGCCATTATAGGAATGTAGATGAGCAATTATGGATGTTCCTTCTTTTAGTAACTTGCCCTAAGGGTATGTGCTTACCTCACGGGGTGAATAATTGCGCTTAGATTTATGTGATGCTCTCCTGGATTTCCACCATTCATTCCTCGATGGTAATCGACCAGAGGGATAAAATTCCGATGGATCGTTCAATTACTCAGCCATCCATGTGGGGGACAAAATAAAGCAGAGCCATAGTGCAATAACGTATAAAAGGGGTGTTTTATTACAAAAGGTAAAAATTCACTCACGTGATACTGGTGCTAGAGTGCACCAGTCTATGCAGACAATTTATTCAAAGAGACACTAACACTTAGTTTGAAAATCTGTCGCCTGCGCTGCATATATCAGAGCTGTCTCTCCGTTCACCGAAAGGTGCCAAGGGAAGGGTATTTTTATTTGATTCTTGACTAGTCAATAAGCATTGTTTGTGAGGTGCTGGGATTGAAGCAGTCACTTCTGCATTTATGTGGGTGCTCTAGTGCTGGATATATTTATTATTTTTGGATAAAAATAATTTAACATATGACATGGTGTTAGCATCATGCTCATTTCCTGCTGTCTGTACACCCTTTTGAGCTATGTTTGACTATGTGTTTTTGTGGAGGAGCATCCAGTGAATAACAGTGAGCCCACACCACTTCATGATGATTTAAAATTAATGAACTTATCTTTCTACTATTTTTCTATCAAGCCAAACAATTTGTTAAAAATAATTACATGACAAACAAAGTTACATAACATCAGGGGCAAATTAGAAGGCAGAAGATTAAAAGTACACTAATCCCAATGTAGGCAAAACTAAGAAAAGATAATTTTCCAGCATTATCACAAATATATTTTGCCTAGCAGATTATATTGTGTAAGGATAATTAATGCAGAATGTAGAAGGAAATAATGTGGGCATGCTGTCATATAAGATCACAAAGGACATGTAATTATGTAAAGCATTCTCTACATGCATCCCCAGCTGTAATTTTTGTTTGTCAGTTGAGATGCTTTTGATGTCAGTGTGAAGCAGCTGATTAATAGGATCTAAGAGTACCCTTACATCTGCAGGTTAGACCTCCCAACACTTTTACTTCCTACTGTTACTTCGTGGCAGGCAGTATGATCTGTGGCACATACGACCACCCATGGTGATAAAACTGTGATATAACATAATATAGCTTTGTTATCATTATTTTTCTAATTTTACCTTTATTTTTTTACTTCTCCAAAAATAGCAATATTCAATTAAAACAGAAAAAAAAATATTTGTAAATTCCCTACTGACAGTTAAATGCCATAGCCAGTTAGCCACAAAAAATCTTTTTGCATGTGAGGTTACAACTGCAAAAAGATTTTTGGTGGCTAACAAATGGGAACTGGGATCTGGAACATCAATTACCATCTGGTGTGCCAGGTTTTCTAGCACCAAGTTTACTTTGCACAAGCACAGCCGTAGCCCTGATACCAAATGTGTATTTTTTTTTTTTTTTTAACCTCCCTGGCGGTATGATTCTGTCAGGAATTCTGTTCCAAAAGCGGTACAATTCTTTTCATGGAAATTTGGCGTTATGTATTATAGGCCTACAATTCTTAGTAATTACTGACTTAAACCTGACCAAAACAAGTCTCTAGTAGACATCCCAGATGTGATAAATTTGAAACACAAACAAGTGAATTATAATCGAATCAATAATATTATTTTATAATTTAATATATAATATATATAATAAAATTATATTATTGATTAGATTATAATTCATGAGCTATATATTATATATATATATGTGTATATATATATATATGTGTGTGTGTGTATATAGATATATATATATATATATGTGTGTGTGTATATATATATAACGCATGAATTATAATCGAATCAATAATATAATTTTATATATATATATATATATATATATATGTGTGTGTGTGTGTGTATATAGGTATATATATATATACATATATACATATATATATGTATATATATATATATATATATATATATATATATATATATATATATATATATATATGCATATATATATATATATATATATGCATATATATATATATATATATATATATATATATATATATATATATATATATATATATATATATATATATATATATATATATATATATATGCATATATATAATATAAAATGTGTTATGTGCAACTTTTTTTTTTTTTTGAATTTCCCTCTCTAGTTCCGCTCCCATGCAGCATTGCTGCTGCAGGGAACGGAACTAGGAAGTCCTCCTACCGACAGACGAGCGGCGGAGATCTCGCTGGCGGTCACAGCAATGAGAGCTCATCGCTGGATCGCCAGGATAAGGTAAGAGAAGCTCCGCTGCGCTCTCTGCACGCTCTGCCCATTGACCCCGAGCGTGACTCGGGGATACCGCTAATAGCAGAAAATTCCTACCCCGAGTCACGCTCGGGTTTACCGCTAAGGCGGTTAATATGTTTATTGACATTTTTGCAATTACAAATTTAACGAACCAGAATATACATGAAAAAGGTATTGCATTGTTAAGACATAATGTAAGGTTAAACATACATGGTAATAGAACATTAGTTTTCTAGCGGAGTATGCTAGGGGGAGAAAACTAGTCTGTCTAAGGAAACTTGGGGTCTGGATGACCATATATCAAAGAATAAAGGATACAATCGGTAACCATATTCACAAATACAGAGGAAGTGGAATACAGAAGGCATGCATTGAGTTGTTGACTGTACCCAGCTATGGTATTTTGAGTTTACCTAGGGTATTACTCAGATTGGCCTTACAGTACTATTCAGAGAATCAAAAGGAGGTCATTAGGGTGGAAATTTCAGAGGGGGAGAAGACATGTTCTATATATGCCCTCCGTGAAAAAACGGTCAGTGGTCATTTGTTGTTGTAGGGTAGAATCAAGTTTTTTGGTGTATAAGAGGGCAGTGAGTTCTTTTATGACCAAGGACAAGGTTGGTGGAGTGTGAACTCTCCAAGATTTCATAATAGCCTTTCAAGCCGCCATCAGGCAAATATGAATCCATTGTGGGAGCTGTGACGGTGGCGGGTATCAGACCCCTGGCCTTCTCATCCAAGGACCAAGCAATCTCACACCCTGCCGTCACTTGCGTAATAATGCCACTCTCAGCCGCACACCACAATCTAGATGCCAGCAGACTGAGAGCGATTGTCACCTAATTAAAGGGCTAATTAAACAATTAACCCTTTCTCTGCCACCACCGCTTTGTTTGAGCCCAGCGGACGCTCGTAATTTTAGAAATACCAATTATGACTTTAGAATAATCATCTGTAACACACACTGTCACCTCAGACAGGAATGTTCAGGGGATTTATTCTACACAGTAGCGCTCTTCCAAGAGGCAGGTTATTTGGTTAGCTGGCGTTAACCACCTAGGCGGTAATCCCGAGCGTGACTCGGGGTTGATTTTTCATATCAGGAGCGGTAACCCCGAGTCACGCTCGGGGTGGATTGCAGAGAGCGCAGCGGTGTTCTCTTACCTTATCCTGGCGATCCAGCGATGATCTCTCATTGCTGCGACCGCCAGCCGAGAGTCCCGCCGCTCCTCCGTCCCTCTGTCGGTATGATCACTTCCTAGTTCCGTTCCCTGCAGCAGCAATGCTGCATGGGAGCGGAACTAGGGAGGGAAATTCAAAAAAAAAAAAAAAAACGTTGCACAAAACACAAAACACATTTTATATTATATATATATATATATATATATATATATATATATATATGAATATATATATGAATATATATATATGCGCATATATATATATATACCGGTATATATATGCATATATATATGCACACACACACACACACACACATATATATATATATATATATATATATATAAAATTATATTATTGATTCAATTATAATTCATGCGTTATATATTATATATAGATATATGTGTGTGTGTGTATATATATATATATATATATATATATATATATATATATATATATATATATATATATATATATATATATATATATATATATATATATATATGTATATATATATATACACACACACACATATATCTATTTATAATATATAATATATAATGCATGAATTATAATCTAATCAATAATATAATTTTATTATATATATTATATATTAAATAAGAAAATAATATTATTGATTCAATTATAATTTATCACATCTGGGAGTCTTGTTTTGGTCAGGTTTAAGTCAGTAATTACTAAGAATTGTAGGCCTATAATACATAACGCCAAATTTCCATGAAAAGAATTGTACCGCTTTTGGTATGTAATTCCTGACATAATCATACCGCCAGGGAGGTTAAGAGCTTAGAGACACAATTAACACTTTTCAAAATAAGGTTTAATAAAAAGGTTAAAATTGGTGCAAAATAAAAATATTTACAGAAAAATGGGTTACAAAGAAATAGAGACACAATTCAGCAATTTAGAGAAATAAGATAAAGAATTAGAAATGGAATACTTGCCTCCAATGTCCCAAGTGTTTCAGAGTTTCAGAAGCTGAGCATGTGTGATCGGTCTTCAATTGATAGATGTTTCTTTCCTTGATGTTACATGAGACTGAGAAACCCATCAGCTTCTCTCTTTTTCTCTGACCCGCAGGGGGTGTCACCAGAGGTCCTTGACCAATAAACACTGGGGCCAAGGGCGGCCCTTAAGGCTCAGAAAATGCCAAGGAACCTCCCGCTTAGACAGATTTATAACAGAATTCATATCTTGAAATATGTAAGGGTTACATTCTTAAAACGGCTAGTTCCTCACATAGCAGGCGATTTGCTTTCAAACAATATCAAACATGAATATTTTTATCACACAAGGAATATCTTATCGCTACTTCTTATTATATATGTGATAGGGGGATATTGCAAGGTCTCGTTTCGTTCAGTATTTTATTTGGCATTCAAATATATACTTTCTAGAGAAATATCTTGTTTGGGTAAAAAGTTATGAATTTGTGTGTAACTGTGGTCATTTTCCTAATGACCAATTTGCTGTGGAATTCCACACAGCCTGGTTGCCATAGTGGACATCTGTTCTGAGATAAGGTTTGCTTAGTTTATGACCCGGCCAGAATGTGTTAAGATAAGGCTTCCTTTTGAAGCTCGGCATACTAATGTTCAGTGACCCAGGGAGTTAATTAACACGAGGGGCTTGGGTGACAGGCTGTGTGAGTGAGATTGCTTTGTAACTGTCATGGCAGAGCTCTCTCACACAAATTGGTGACTTGACAAAATGGTTGCTTGCTACAGCTTTAAACGAAATGGTTGCCTGACAAAATGGTGTCCCAGCGCACGATACCATTACAGGAGCGGTCTCCTTCATTGGACATGGGTTTCAGACTGGTGAAGGTCGTAGCTGAATAGGAGGATAAGGGGTGACTTTTGTAATAGTTGTCCTGTGATGGTTTAAATAAAGTTGAGGATGCTATCCCAGAATATAGAGATTGGGGGGCACAGCCGCAGGCGGTGGAACAGTGTGGGTTTATGTTGGTTGCAGTGGGGGCATTTGAAATATTTCGGGTGTGAGGAGTCCGAGCTGAGGAAAGGGAAGTATGCCCTATGCACGAGCTTAAATTGTGTTTCTCTCCAGTTTTCATTTATCATCAATTTCTGTATTGTGTGGCAGCCAGACAATATTTTTTCACCATCATTGTCTGGAATGTCCTTGCTCCATTTGGTTTGGAGCTGATGTTCAAGTTTCTGGCATTCAAGTAGTATTAAGTTGTCGTATATGGCAGAGATAGAGTAGTCCCTTTGGGCCACCAGTTGGTCCATAAAAGCCATTTTGAATCTGATGCGCCTGTCAGGGCAAACTGATTGGAAGTAGGTGATGGCCTGGTTGTACCATAAAGCATGTGATTGTGGTAGATGGTAGGTTGCGGCCACCTCGGAGAAGGGTTCGGCTTTAGGAATACCTGGGTCAAATAGCGACACCATGTGGCGGAGTCCTTTCATTTGCCATTGATCGTAGGCTTTATATGCTCAGATTTGCGCAAACTTTTCTTTGACTTCCAATTATTGTTTATAGCACTGCCAATTTGCCATCAGTGTATTCAATTTGTATTCTCTTTCCATATTACAAGCCAGTTTTTTGTGCTAGTCATTTACAATAATTTATCTCTTATTAGGGACAACATTGCATACCTATTTGATTCTATTAGGTTGATTTACAAAAAGCATATAGGCAGTTCATTCTGCAGGGGAAGTTGCACTTGGCTAGGGAATTTCCCTAGAGCTTAGTAAATGTGGCAAAGTTTCCTTTACAAAAAATACCCAATCCCACGCAAGTAAATTAAAAGCATTTTTCCTTGCACATGATTGGACGATTATAGTCAGCAAAGATTTACCTTATTCACTAAGCTCTAAGGCAAATGCCCTTTGGAAAGTGCAACTTCCCTCCTTGCAAAGTGATCAGCCTATGCACCTTTAGTAATTTAATCTCTATATGTTGTGGTTTTTAGTGTGTGCTATTCTTAGTTACTTTTTTTTTTATTGATATTTTTTCTTAAGTTTAATGCCTCGTACACACGGTCAGATAATCGTACGAAAAAACTCGCTTTCGACCTGGTTGCACGATAATCTGATCGTTAGTACACTGCTTTCGACAGCCGATCACAACAGTACATCCAACAAAATCCGAAGGGACAAACAGGAAAACTTCTGTCGTACGATAGCCCCGCGAACGACAATCGTGTAATTAGTACACTATGCGTCCGCTAAAAATCGTTCGACAAACACCGCGCATGATCGGAAATAGCGAAATAACCCGGAAGGGGAATCTGGAGAATGTAAACAATGGTTTTACGACCCGACAATAATATTGCAGCATATTCCTAATGTTTTTCCGAACATTCGGTCAGTAGAATAGTAAAATCAAGCTATAATGATCAAGCCTGGTTATTATATTTGTTACCTAATTTTAGCAAAGACTGGCATAAATGTTAAAGATAAAGAACTGATTTTCTTTTCATTTTGGATACAATTTGCAATACACTGTTGGTCTTTAAATAAAGAGCAAATTGTGTGTACAATTATACAATCATACATATCTAATATAATAATGACAACATACAAGGCCAGTGATGGAAGCATGGTAAACTTTATTAATCAACAGATAACATCAACAATCACAAGCAACAACCATATCAATAGTTGCAAGATCAACAAAACAAGAGCCACATATGTGTGTTTGAATGTCCAAAAACAAGTAAACTTTTTCTTAAATCTAAAAAAAAAACTATAATTGAGTGTAATTAAAATCCTGCAGCCATGGAGTATGTGGTCGTTCCTGTTGCATGTGGTGCCATTGGCCACCATGATGCTGTGATCCTGGTGATGTATGTTGGTTAGATTGGACAAATTGCTGGGATGTCAATCTACTCTCTATGTGTTCTGTCATGCGAGTATGTCTGGTCAATTCCCCTCGCACACCTTTATTCATCGTCTCCAGCATCAAAGTTTCCGCAAACTGACGTTGCTCCTCAGACATTTTACGGAGCTTGCTTGTCGCAAGGATGCCAAAAGCATCTGCTTCATCATGTTTCTTAAGAGCAGCGGTTGCTTTGCTTAAAAATGATGTAGTGGCATCTTCAAATCTCCTCCTCTTTTGAGGCCTATTCACTGGAGTTGATGTAGTGCTCTCCTGTGTTATTTCAGTGAGAACATTTATGTCCTCTGATGTTTCCTCTTGTGTGTTTGTCTAAAAAAGTGAAAATCAAGCTTATATTTGTATCACAGATTGCATTTCACATTAACATCCAACTCCCAAACATCAATTGTACCTGAAAACACAGAATGCATGGATTAGTTATGGGAATAAGAACGTTAATACCTGTGTCTGTGGTATGTCCTCGGTGTCCTCAGACAGGTTTTCTGCAGACATAAAGGTGTCCAACGCTGCAGATGTAGAGGGTTGAGATAGCGTACATATGGACGATCTGGCATCCACCTGTTCAGTAAGGAACCGCAGACTGTCAAAGTACCATAATCTGGGAATGTATATGTCCTCCGCTCCTGCTCCAGATTTTTGGGAGTCAACAATCTTGTTCAATTCTCGTTTGAATACGGTTCTCAAATTAGCAATTTTATTGTGTACATAATTAATGTCCGCTGACATATGAATGGTTTTGCACAGGTCTACCAGTTTTGATAGGGCCTCATGCCTCTTATTCCGGTCTGAGTAGTCTTTTGATTTTATTTTCCACAAACAGGGCATCTGCCTGTACATCTCTATGAATTTCTGAAGGCATTCAGGGGATGTGAATTTGTCCACCATGGTTCCTACAAAGATAAACATGCTGGTTTAGCTATGTTGCACATCATGTACACTGGCATAGAAGCATAACAAGAAAATATATCTTTAATTAAATAAAGTGGCAGCAGTAGTACATACGGCCTCTTGCAAGCATACTCAATTTTCACGCTATAACAACAACACCTTTTGTTTTATGTGTCACTCATTTAAAACTATACATGTCATTTAGAACAGCTTGATATAGGAAGATTAACTGAGATGCTAGGAATCTTCCTCAAATAAAGTTGACGAATAATATCAGAACAATGCAATGGGCTTGCAAATGATGTTTCAATGCTTCAACAGAACAATTTTTCCAACAAATGCTTAGTTTACCTTCGTTCGCTATGACAGTTCGGTCGTGAATCGGAAAATGCTCGTTCAGTCTTCTCTACAGCACAAGTACAATCCTTCCATGATTGTGCCGCCACAAGATGAACATTCGGTATTTGACGGTCTGTGCGTGCGTCTGGTGTCCCGCCCCTATCCGACGTCACGCACATGCACGTGGGGCACCGTTATTGCAATAACGAAGACGTCACAAGTCAAACGATCGAATGTCTGAAGTGGAGAACAGGATGTCGGCCAAAAAACCTGTGAGACAGGAAAGAAGAATGAAAGCAACATCCATGTCAAAGGATGAAATGTTGGAGATGGTGAAGATCCTGGAGAAGCATGATTACGATGGCAGGTTTGCACATTATGAGAGGCCTAATACAAGGAAGGACCGCATCCTGGACAAAGTAGTGGAAGTCCTCAGAGTTAAACATGGTGTGGAACGGTCCAAAGAACAACTGAGGAAGAGGTGGTCCGATTTGAAAAGTCGTGAACAAAAACAACTCATGGAAATCGAGGAAAAAATTAAAAAAAGTAAGTATATTTGCTTGTTGATATTTATTATTGCTTTCCAATGTTTTTTTCATTTGAGCCTCCTAATCATATGCTGTACATTACTGTGTATATGATATATAACTGATATTTCTTGGTTGTGCTCATTGTTAAATGAGTTATATAACTGTGAATGTGCCTGCCTCGATATATGCTGTCATTAATTTAATGTTATTTTCTTATAGTGAAAAAAAGGAAATTGAAGAAACGGCTGTGCCATCAGAAGAGTCATGAAAGGAGGAGGGGTTTTGGATCGGAGTCTGAGGATGTGAATGAGGAGAAAACAGCAGATTCTGGAGTTTCTGTTGCTGCAGCAGGTTAGTCATGTGGGTTTCTGAAGCAAGTTTAAAGTTCTATGATAACATAGCATGTAATCCAATTTATATGTATTTTTAGGCTCCAAGAGGAAGAGACGACGCATAATAGAATTGGACAGTGACGATTCAGGAGGAGAAAAAGCAGGTCCATCAACAAGCAGTGTCCATGATAAAGATAGTGGTGTACACACCATTGAAGATTTGGCTGAGCATACTGAATTAGGTATGTGTTTAAGTATAATGTACATTAAATGTTAATTTTGATGGTAGAGGAATGCACAATTGACCATAGAGGACATGTTTTGGGATGCATTTCAGTACGCTTGAGATAGTAGTAAAGTTTACAGACAATAACTATCTATATATATATATATATATATATATATATATATATATATATATATATATATATATATATATATATATATATATATATATATATATATATGTGTATATATAATTTTTTATATATATATATATCTATATATACATATATATACATATATATATATATATATATATATATATATATATATATATATATATATATTTATATATATAAATATATATATATATATATGTGTATGTATGTATGTATGTGTGCTGGTAATTTCCGGCTGGTGTGTTGAGGGCGCAGGGGCGCCGCCCCCCCATCCATGCGTTCGGCCCCCTAATCTACATGCAGGGGCGCCGGACGTATGGATTTCAATGGGATTTTTTTATCATTATCTGATTAGAGCCAGAGGCTCTAATACGGCGATGCAAAGGGTGGAGCCAGGGCACAGAGCAGTGCATCCCGACTCCACCCATTGTTTGCCAATAGCAAATGAAAATTCGCTATTGTCACACCGATCCTCATCCTAGTCCCGCCATCAGCAGGAGAGAGCAGCATAGTCGGTCCAGTCATCGTGAGGAGGTAAGTGATTCAAGCAGCTGCTGCCTCAGACTCAGTGCCTCCCTCCTCTCTCCTGTCACTGTGCGGGACTGTGGACTCGAGTCCGGCGGTGGTGGGGGGCACACCGTGGTCACTTTACATTGAAGGGGGCAAAACGTGTTAACTCTACATTGATGGGGGCACTGCTCACTGGTCACTCTGCATTGATGGGGGCACACTGTACCTTGATTACTGAAGGCACCTTTCATACTTGTGTAACCTCAAAGTCACGTTATTTGTTCACTTGTTTTTTGACGCAAAGCAATGCCTATTACATTTTTGTTTTTGCACCCCCCCCACCCCAAACATTTTGACAGCCACCACTGGTGCTGGTGCAATTCCAAACATTTTTTGCAATGACAACAAGGTCATCCTGTCATGATGCTGAAAGATCACTATCATCCGTAAATCGTGTTATAAAGTGTGAGAAATTTGTACATAGGGAAAGAATGTTTGTAAGCAAACTATGCTATTTTTACAGATGACCTACGTGTCGAAGCAGTGCAGCAGGAATACAGTGTTTCTTCTCCGGTCCACGTATGGGATACCCTAATGGAGGGGACAGGTGACATGCCCACATGGAGCACAGAGGATACTCTGCAGAGTGTGACTAGCACACGTACGTACAAGTGAAATGAAATGAGTTGTTGTGGTCTTTACAAATTCACATCTTATTAGTAATCAAGACCTCTCCTTTATTACAGAACCTGTTTTGGATGCTACTACAGTGGGACAGATATCCAGGGAGTTAATTTCAGCATGTACTGACATCCAGAAGATCAAGGATGCAGCTACATGAGCCGTTTACAGTACTTCATAGACATATTTGCCAAATTACAGCCACATGTTTGATGTGCTTTTTCCTTGCTTGTTTATTGTCGAATAAGGTCCGGTTCACACTTATGCGAGTGCGTGAAGGCTGCGAACTCGCAGCCTGTTCCCGCATCACACACGCACCCCCGGCAGTTCACACTGCCATATGCGATACGCTGGGGGTGTCAATGTAATCTTAACGACACCCCCAGTTTGATCGCATATCGCAGTGCGATCGTGCAATTCGCACAGGATCGGATCGCACAAGTGTGAACTGCTGTGCGATCCGATCCTGATGCGGCTGCCAAAAAGGGTCCCTGTGCGTGTTTGCTGTGGCTGCGGTGTGAATTTAGCCATACAAACTGTATGGCTAAACTCGCACCGCACAGCCGATCGCATGTAATGTCGGAGCAGTGCGCTCCGACATTACATGTGAACCCCGCACACGCACAAGTGTGAACCGGGGCTAATTGTTTTGTTTTGTTATTTTTTTATGTTGATTTTTTGGAAACCTAAAGTTCAGGGTTGCATTCGTCTGTATTTGTCTGTACTGCACGCACATTGCACAATTGTTCACACTGCAATCTTGAAAAAAATTAGGGGAATCAATGTTAGATCGCAGTGTGACCGTGTGAACTGATACATGGTGCTTCAGTGGTATTGCAAAGGTGTCAAGACCCATGCAATACCATTCCAGTGCAGTACCAAAAGAGGGTTCATCATGGCCCAATAGGGTTGATTCCTGGAAAATCATAGCTGCTGATTCTTCTTTTTTATATTGGAAAGCATGTTAGCTTAAAATAAAACTTTTATATTTTTTCAAATCTTTGCTTCTTTATTTTCTTGAATATAATCATTGATCACTTGTTTAAAGTGCTACTTTTGCGAATTTGATGAAGACATGTTATAGAACCTTATAATATAAGCTATTTGTGAACATTATCTTAATGCTGCAGTACAGTAAAAAAGTACACTGTTTATAATGAAAACAAAGAAAAAACTTATTAGATACAGTGGACATATTTATTCTGCAAATTTGCTAACCCAAACTATTATAGACATGTAACTTTAATTACATATAACAACTACATAAACCAAGAAGTTATGTTAAAAATAACAACAATCAATTTTTTATGCAGAAAAGAAAAAGGAGCCTGCCATATTGCATATGTATAATATTATCTTTATGTTGTCCAGTGGTCTTTTATTTGTCATCCTGCCAGGAAACTGAGCCCCTACCAACGAAATACTCCATGTAATCCAGTCGACACTGCCGTGCATTTTGTGAGGGAAGTCTAGGATATCCACTGTTTAGGGGAGTTAGTAAATCAATATGCTCATGGCTGTCTCCACGAGTGGTACTCCCTGGCATTGATGAAGGATCATCAGGCTCTCTTTCAGAAGGCACAAGTGTCATGTAGCCATGGGCATTTCTTCTTAGATAGTTGTGCAGAACACAACAGCATAGAACAAGGCAGTCGATTTTATACAACGCTAAATTGATAGAGGTCAGAAAAATGCGGAATCGATTTGCAAGTATGCCAAATGCCTTTTCAACAACCCTGCGTGTCCGGGACAACCTATAGTTGAAGATCCTCTGTTGTCTTGTTAAATTTCTCATGGGGAATGGTTTCATAACATGTTCACTAAGCGCAAACGCGTCGTCAGCTACAAATACGAAGTTCATGCCTTCAAAGGTTTCCTCGCAGGATGGCAGATTGAGTTTGCCTTCCTTGAGACGCTTGTAGAACTCTGTTTGATCGATGATACTCCCATCTGAGTTCCGCCCATTCTTGCCAATATCTAAATACATGAACTCGTAGTTGGCATTAACTACAGCAAGCATCACAATACTGAAGAAACCTTTGTAATTGTAGAAAAAGGAACCAGTATTTGCAGGTGGCACTATACGTACATGTTTGCCATCAATGGCCCCACCACAATTTGGGAAATTCCAATGATGTTGGAAATTGTTGGCGACCTCATTCCACTCATGGGGATTGCTGGGTAACTGAAAGTAAATTTGAGAAGAGGTCAATACAATGAATAAACATATAGCTGGACATTAGCATACAAAAGATTGACTGTACCTTGATATATTCCTGCTGTAATGCCATAATGATAGCCTTGCAGGTCTCTGGGATTATCTTTCCAAGTGATTGTGGAGAAATGCCTGTGGAAAATTTCAGGTCCTGAAGACTTCTCCCTGTTGCCAAGTAACGGAGAGTAGCAATTAGCCGTTGCTCTGGGCTTATAGATTCCCGCATTAGTGTGTCCTTTTTGCTGATGAATGGTGTGACGGCTTGCAGCAAATTTTGGAAACAGACATCATTCATCCTTAAAAAATTCCGGTAGTCGTCTGGATTGTTCTCATTCAGACATGTGGGAGTACTTCTGGCGGTCACGCAACCATTGCTTGGACCATGTCTTCCTTTTTTGCTTCTTCCTGTTCATTACATTGAAGATAGCCACTACTCCCAAGATGGTAATTGGAAGCACAGTGTCATGCATTCCTTCACGAATAGTTCTACGGAGAACGTGCGAATAAACGCGAAAAGACGATTAAACGCGGGGGAGAAAATCACGTATAACCTCGAAAATACGGACGGAAGAACGGAAGAGGAAGAGGAAGAGGCGTGTCAGATACAGGGGTCACGCGCATGTGACGTATGTGACATCACTTTCCAAGACGTGGCTACGCATTCTGGTTGCTTTCACACAATCGTATGACAGAAATCATATGGTTAGTACACATGGTTGCATTCGACATTTTGTAGCATGCTACTTTACTCAAACGATATGTCGTACGATTATCTGACCGTGTGTACGAGGCATAATGCTTAGTGCCCACAGGACTGTTATTTGTTTTGGTATTGTTTTGTTTATATAATATCACTTCCTAATGTTGATTGTATTGTTTCTAGGTAGATTGGAGTCGTTTACAGTCCTGGGTTATTACCCTGGGACTGCAGACTTTGATACATCTAGTCATATTTAAATTAGTTTTCATCTTTGCACACAGCTTTGATGCAGCCCTTGGGATAATTTGGTCTCATTACAACCATGGTCTGCAGGACTGCAGTGGCCCTTGTGTATTATTTTTTTATTTTTTATTTTTTCACATTTTATTTGATAATGGTTTTCTCTTTTTTATGTTTACCTTCAATTTAATGCTCAATTTTCAATGTGTTTGGCTACAGCTTACTAACATCATCTTCCTTGTGTTTCTTCTTGCATAGCCAACATGGATGACTGTGTCCCCAGGTAGCCATTTTGCATTTGGGGACATGATGCTTTGGTATTTATGTTTTTAATTTTGCATTATTTTTCCCCATTTTGTAATTTTGCATCATTGTTTACTATCACTACACACTTATTATGATTATCTATCATTTATACTTTAAGTGGTAACTAGGGTTGAGCGAACACCTAGATGTCCGTGTTCGACGGGTTCGGCCGAACTTTAAAAAAAAGTCCGGGTCCGTGTCCCGGACTTTTACCGAACTTTTCCCGGACACCGAACCCCATTGAAGTCAATGGGGACCCGAACTTTAAGGCACTAAAATGGCTCTAAAACACCAAAGGAAAGGGCTAGAGTGCTGCAAATGGCAGCAAAACGTAATTAAGAGCATGGCAAGTGCTCTGCAAACAAATGTGGATAGGGAAATAACTTAAAACAACAAAAAAAAAACAGAAAAATAAAACAATGTTCTTCTTCATCTCTGAAGGACGAGGCCCATATGGAGTAGGAGGGAGGTTGAGGTGGTGGTGGATGTGGCGGTGACATAGGCGTGCGCACAGGGTGTGCTGGGTGTGCCTGGGCACACCCTAATCACCTAGGGCACATAGCATTGCCAGTGAGGAGATGGGAAAGATCTCCCTGGGACCTGCTCTGCTCTATTTCTCCTTGCCTACAGGTACATGGCCCCGATACATTACTCTCCCTGCTGGCAAACACATGCATGTGTATTTCAACTTTGGGGTGCACACCTTAATGCAATAGGCTGCGCACACCTATGGGCGGTGTAGGTGGAAGCGGCGGTGGAGGAGGACCAGGGCCGGATTAACAGCATCATGGGCTTGGTGCTGAGGATTTTGAAGGGCCTTAAGGGCCGTGCCTTGCCATGCACCCAGAGGAGGAAGGGTGCAGCCATGCATGCCTAATTCAACATGGGATGCTGTCTCTGAAGCCCATAAACACATCCATGCATCGCCAACTGTCCCTCCTTGTCCGGCCTTCACGCTGTGTGGGGAGGTTCTGAGGGTGCTGCCTGGGGAAGCGAGCATAGAAGCCAGACTTCTGTGTTTACAAGTGACAGAAGAGCGGTAACAGTGAATATGGCCAACCCGGGGCCTATATAAAAGGTAGGGGCCTGGAGCTGCAGCTCCAATAGCCCCTACATTAATCTGGCCCTGAGGAGGAGGACGAGGTAGCCAACACTGCTTCTTTTCAAAAATTTTAAATGAGGGTACACCCCAAAAGAGTGAGAAAGAGCAAAAATGGAACAATGGGTGGGTAAGGTCGGTATCCATTGCTATTCTGCATAAGGTACGGAAAAGTCCCGTGGGATCCATGCCTGGTTCATTTTAATGAACGTGAGCTTGTCCACATTGTCTCTGGACAGGCGGCTGCGCTTGTCTGTTATAACGCCCCCAGCCGTGCTAAATACCCGTTCAGATAATACACTGGCTGCAGGGCACGCCAGCACCTCCAAGGCGTAAAGGGCAAGCTCAGGCCATGTGCCCAATTTGGAGACCCAGAAGTTGAAGGGGGCAGACCCGTCATTCACTACATGTAGGCGTGTGCACACATACTGCTCCACCATGTTGGTAAAATGCTGCCTCCTGCTAAGACGTTCCATCTGAGCTGCTGGTGCTGCTGTTTGTTGTGGCGTGCTGACAAAGCTTTTCCACATTTCGGCCATGCTAACCCTGCCTTCTGAGGTGCTGGCGGTGCCCTGGTTGCGTTGGCGACCTCCTCCTCCTCCTCCTCTGCCTTGTGCTTCCACTGTGGCCCCGCTGTCAGATGGGAATGCCAGCAGCATGGCGTCTACCAGCGTGCGCTTGTACTCGCGCATCTTGCGATCGCGCTCCAGTGAGTGAATTAAGGACGGTACGTTGTCCTTGTAACGGGGATCCAGCAGCGTGGCCACCCAGTAATCAGCACAAGTTAGAATGTGGGCAACTCGGCGGTCGTTGTGGAGACACTGCAGCATGTAATCGCTCATGTGTGCCAGGCTGCCCAGAGGCAACGAAAGGCTGTCCTCTGTGGGAGGTGTATCGTCCGTGTCCTCTGTATCCCCCCAGCCACGCACCAGTGATGGCCATGAGCTGGCCTGGGTGCCACCCTGCTGTGAACATGGTTCCATCTCCTCCTCCAGCTCCTCCTCCTCCTCATCCTCCTCATCCTCCAGAACTGTGCCCCTGCTGGACAATTGCGTCCCTGGCGTTTGCGTGTGCAGGAACCCACCCTCGGAGCCCCTTGCGAATGACTGCCCTGAAAGCCTTGGAAATGTTACCTCTTCATCCTCCTCCTCCTCCTCATCCTGTGCCACATCCTCTTCCATCATCGCCCGAATTGTTTTTTCAAGGAGGCATAGAAGTGGGATAGTTAAGCTGAGAACGGCGTCATTGCCACTGGCCATGTTGGTGGAGTACTCAAAACAGCGCAACAAGGCACACAGGTCTCGCATGGAGGCCCAGTTAAATTAAATAGCGGAATAGAAAATATGATCCAAAAAAAGTGTATGTATATCACACGTACACAACCACACTAGGCCCCAATTACTATTGTTTGTACCCCTAAAAGGCTAGATGAGGAGTAGGGGGGGTATGGAACAGGCAGCACCCTCAAACCTTCAGAAGTATGAGATGAACCCCAACAACTTGGAAAGGTGGATCTCTCTCACACGTACCGACACAGACTATCCCCCAATTTAACTGATCCCCAAAGGTTTTTGATTAAATAGCGGAATAGAAAATATGATCCCAAAAAAGTGTATGTATATCACACGTACACAACCACACTGGGCCCCAATTACTATTGTTTGTACCCCTAAAAGGCTAGATGAGGAGTAGGGGGAGTATGGAACAGGCAGCACCCTCAAACCTTCAGAAGTATGAGATGAACCCCAACAACTTGGAAAGGTGGATCTCTCTCACACGTACCAACACAGACTATCCCCCAATTTAACTGATCCCCAAAGGTTTTTGATTAAATAGCGGAATAGAAAATATGATCCAAAAAAAGTGTATGTATATCACACGTACACAACCACACTAGGCCCCAATTACTATTGTTTGTACCCCTAAAAGGCTAGATGAGGAGTAGGGGGAGTATGGAACAGGCAGCACCCTCAAACCTTCAGAAGTATGAGATGAACCCCAACAACTTGGAAAGGTGGATCTCTCTCACACGTACCGACACAGACTATCCCGCAATTCAATTGATCCTCAAAGGTTTTTATTGAATAGCGGAATAGGAAATATGATCAAAAAAAGTGTATGTATCTCGCACGTACACAACCACACTAGGCCCCAATTACTATTGTTTGTACCCCTAAAAGGCTAGATGAGGAGTAGGGGGAGTATGGAACAGGCAGCACCCTCAAACCTTCAGAAGTATGAGATGAACCCCAACAACTTGGAAAGGTGGATCTCTCTCACACGTACCGACACAGACTATCCCCCAATTTAACTGATCCCCAAAGGTTTTTGATTAAATAGCGGAATAGAAAATATGATCCAAAAAAAGTGTATGTATATCACACGTACACAACCACACTGGGCCCCAATTACTATTGTTTGTACCCCTAAAAGGCTAGATGAGGAGTAGGGGGAGTATGGAACAGGCAGCACCCTCAAACCTTCAGAAGTATGAGATGAACCCCAACAACTTGGAAAGGTGGATCTCTCTCACACGTACCAACACAGACTATCCCCCAATTTAACTGATCCCCAAAGGTTTTTGATTAAATAGCGGAATAGAAAATATGATCCAAAAAAAGTGTATGTATATCACACGTACACAACCACACTAGGCCCCAATTACTATTGTTTGTACCCCTAAAAGGCTAGATGAGGAGTAGGGGGAGTATGGAACAGGCAGCACCCTCAAACCTTCAGAAGTATGAGATGAACCCCAACAACTTGGAAAGGTGGATCTCTCTCACACGTACCGACACAGACTATCCCGCAATTCAATTGATCCTCAAAGGTTTTTATTGAATAGCGGAATAGGAAATATGATCAAAAAAAGTGTATGTATCTCGCACGTACACAACCACACTAGGCCCCAATTACTATTGTTTGTACCCCTAAAAGGCTAGATGAGGAGTAGGGGGAGTATGGAACAGGCAGCACCCTCAAACCTTCAGAAGTATGAGATGAACCCCAACAACTTGGAAAGGTGGATCTCTCTCACACGTACCGACACAGACTATCCCCCAATTTAACTGATCCCCAAAGGTTTTTGATTAAATAGCGGAATAGAAAATATGATCCAAAAAAAGTGTATGTATATCACACGTACACAACCACACTGGGCCCCAATTACTATTGTTTGTACCCCTAAAAGGCTAGATGAGGAGTAGGGGGAGTATGGAACAGGCAGCACCCTCAAACCTTCAGAAGTATGAGATGAACCCCAACAACTTGGAAAGGTGGATCTCTCTCACACGTACCAACACAGACTATCCCCCAATTTAACTGATCCCCAAAGGTTTTTGATTAAATAGCGGAATAGAAAATATGATCCCAAAAAAGTGTATGTATATCACACGTACACAACCACACTAGGCCCCAATTACTATTGTTTGTACCCCTAAAAGGCTAGGAGTAGGGGGAGTATGGAACAGGCAGCACCCTCAAACCTTCAGAAGTATGAGATGAACCCCAACAACTTGGAAAGGTGGATCTCTCTCACACGTACCAACACAGACTATCCCCCAATTTAACTGATCCCCAAAGGTTTTTGATTAAATAGCGGAATAGAAAATATGATCCCAAAAAAGTGTATGTATATCACACGTACACAACCACACTAGGCCCCAATTACTATTGTTTGTACCCCTAAAAGGCTAGGAGTAGGGGGAGTATGGAACAGGCAGCACCCTCAAACCTTCAGAAGTATGAGATGAACCCCAACAACTTGGAAAGGTGGATCTCTCTCACACGTACCAACACAGACTATCCCCCAATTTAACTGATCCCCAAAGGTTTTTGATTAAATAGCGGAATAGAAAATATGATCCCAAAAAAGTGTATGTATATCACACGTACACAACCACACTAGGCCCCAATTACTATTGTTTGTACCCCTAAAAGGCTAGGAGTAGGGGGAGTATGGAACAGGCAGCACCCTCAAACCTTCAGAAGTATGAGATGAACCCCAACAACTTGGAAAGGTGGATCTCTCTCACACGTACCAACACAGACTATCCCCCAATTTAACTGATCCCCAAAGGTTTTTGATTAAATAGCGGAATAGAAAATATGATCCCAAAAAAGTGTATGTATATCACACGTACACAACCACACTAGGCCCCAATTACTATTGTTTGTACCCCTAAAAGGCTAGGAGTAGGGGGAGTATGGAACAGGCAGCACCCTCAAACCTTCAGAAGTATGAGATGAACCCCAACAACTTGGAAAGGTGGATCTCTCTCACACGTACCAACACAGACTATCCCCCAATTTAACTGATCCCCAAAGGTTTTTGATTAAATAGCGGAATAGAAAATATGATCCCAAAAAAGTGTATGTATATCACACGTACACAACCACACTAGGCCCCAATTACTATTGTTTGTACCCCTAAAAGGCTAGGAGTAGGGGGAGTATGGAACAGGCAGCACCCTCAAACCTTCAGAAGTATGAGATGAACCCCAACAACTTGGAAAGGTGGATCTCTCTCACACGTACCAACACAGACTATCCCCCAATTTAACTGATCCCCAAAGGTTTTTGATTAAATAGCGGAATAGAAAATATGATCCCAAAAAAGTGTATGTATATCACACGTACACAACCACACTAGGCCCCAATTACTATTGTTTGTACCCCTAAAAGGCTAGGAGTAGGGGGAGTATGGAACAGGCAGCACCCTCAAACCTTCAGAAGTATGAGATGAACCCCAACAACTTGGAAAGGTGGATCTCTCTCACACGTACCAACACAGACTATCCCCCAATTTAACTGATCCCCAAAGGTTTTTGATTAAATAGCGGAATAGAAAATATGATCCCAAAAAAGTGTATGTATATCACACGTACACAACCACACTAGGCCCCAATTACTATTGTTTGTACCCCTAAAAGGCTAGATGAGGAGTAGGGGGAGTATGGAACAGGCAGCACCCTCAAACCTTCAGAAGTATGAGATTGTGTTCACTGTACCCCACAAAGATTGAGTTCACTGCACCCCACAATGATTGTGTTCACTGCACCCCACAAAGATTGTGTTCACTGCACCTCACAAATATTGTGTTCACTGTACCCCCCAAAGATTGTGTTCACTGCACCCCACAAAGATTCTGTTCACTGTACCCCACAAAGATTGTGTTCACTGCACCCCAAAAAGATTGTGTTCACTGCACCCCAAAAAGGATGTTGTTCACTGCACCCCAAAAAGGATGTTGTTCACTCCACCCCAAAAAGATTGTGTTCACTGCACCCCACAAAGATTGTGTTCACTGCACCCCAAAAAGATTGTGTTCACTGCACCCCAAAATGATTTTGTTCACTGCACCCCAAAAAGGATTTTGTTCACTGCACCCCAAAAAGGATGTTGTTCACTCCACCCCAAAAAGATTGTGTTCACTGCACCCCAAAAAGATTGTGTTCACTGCACCCCACAAAGGATTTTGTTCACTGCACCCCAAAAAGATTGTGTTCACTGCACCCCAAAAAGGATGTTGTTCACTGCACCCCAAAAAGGATTTTGTTCACTGCACCCCAAAAATATTGTGTTCACTGCACCCCACAAAGGATTTTGTTCACTGCACCCCACAAAGATTGTGTTCACTGCACACCAAAAAGGATTGTGTTCACTGCACCCCAAAAAGATTTTGTTCACTGCACCCCAAAAAGATTGTGTTCACTGCAGCCCAAAAAGATTGTGTTCACTGCAGCCCAAAAAGATTGTGTTCACTGCAGCCCAAAAAGATTGTGTTCACTGCAGCCCAAAAAGATTGTGTTCACTGCAGCTCACACACAGAAAAATGGATGTGGATCACTGACACCTGCCTATCTCCAATCCCACACCACACAGCAATATCGATTGTAGTTTGTAGAACACAGTTTCCCTAAAATTCAGCAGACTCTGTCCCTAACAGGATTGAGAAGAGATCGTAGATCAGGATTGAGTGCAGATTCACCCCACCCCCCACACAGCAATATCGATTGTAGTTTGTAGAAGACACTGACCCTATAATTCAGCAGACTCTATCCCTAAAATGCCTACAACTCGCCCTGCCTAAACACTCCGACCTGTCCCTCAATTCTATCCGGACACAAATGGTTTTTTCCTGCCTATCTTTCCCTAATCAGCAGCCAGCACGTTGATGTGTGCTCTGTCCCTGAATCTAAGCAGCATAATGACGCCGCTGCGGCTGCCTCGAACTTATAAAGACTTGGTCACATGCTTCAGACGGCCAATCACAGCTACTGAGACATTTGCAGGCATGGCTGGGATGGCTTAAGGCACACCAGTTAAACGATTGTTGATTGGCTGTTGAAAGCCCGCCATGAAAAGAGCGCCAAAGCATGCAAAACCCGGAAATAAAACGACCGAACACGGATTTTTACCCGAACATACAGTAAAGTGTCCGTGTCCGTGTTCGGGTACAAAAAATCCAATTATTCGGTACGAACACGAATAATACAGTCCGTGTTCGCTCAACACTAGTGGTAACTCATTAGCCCCTGTTTGTTGTGAATTTTTTTTTTTTATTAAGCTGCCCTTACCTCAGCCTATGCCTTTTTAATTGGACTGTGTGGAGCTATCACTTAGTGGGTGTTTTGAGGACGGTATTTAGGAATATATATGCTTGCACATTCATTTGTCATATTACCTTCACAAGGATGGACTGGGAACCCACAACATGCTGAACAGAGTAAACTTCTCTTTGTTGGGCACATACTGTTATAGACCCTTGATTGCATCTACTATTTTCAACGTATCCATTGATGTTACAGCAGTATTACCAGTGGATAGAGCACAGTTGCTGGTTGTAGATGATGTGTTGATTTGTATCAGTAAGAGATAGACTGATATTATCATCATTTGGCAAAGGTTATGACATGGGTACAGAAATATATTGTATGTGTTTTATCACTTTCTTCACACACATGGAGCTTTCTTTTGGTGGTATTTAATAACCGCTGTTTTTTTTTTTTTGCCAAATAAATGAAAATGTTGAATAAAAAACACATTTTTCTTGTTTTCTGTTATAACATTTTACAAATAAATAATCTTTCTCTGTCGCTCATTGACAGACGTAGTCCTCCTTGATTAATATCAACTCGGGTTATACTGCCCTCTACAGGAGTAGGACTAGACAGGAAAGAAAACGTTCTGGCCACACCCTAGGGGCAGTCCCAGAGGGTATATCCTCTCACTTCCTGCTACAGCAAATCAGTTTTTTTCTGTCTAGTTAGGAGTAAGGACCTAGATGCCTTGCTAGGATCTTCGGTCCTGGCAGGATTTTTTTCTTAGAAAGATTTTTTTAGACAGCTTTTTTCTCCAGTGTTCCTGTGAGATCTTCAAGCAAGAAAGCTGGAACTGGGCGACGGGCTGGATGTTGAGATCCAGTGGTCACCCCAGTTCAGCCTACGAGCGCGTGCAGGCCATAGCTCCGCGCTGGGTCGGCCGCGACATAGTCCCACTGGACGGGGACTGACCCTGCGAGTTAAACGTCTCGCCTGGACACCAATGACCAACAGAGTCACGGCGTCCGTATTGGTCGACAGGCCCCCCACCCCGGTGGAGAGGGGTTCTGTCAGGAGTTGGCGCCTGGTTCCGGTATGGTGAGTAGAATGTTCCCCCTCTCCCCCCTGTCGGGTTTGTGGTGGACGCGGGCCCCTCTCTGGGATTGTAGGATGGGTCTCCCCTCTATCCTATAACAGGTCACAGATCCCCCAATTTGAGTGTGATTGTTTGTGAATAGTAACCAGGAGGCTTGGTTTGGGAGCTGACAATCTAAGGTCATTGTAAGACTGTAAGGGTGACTGAAGTCAGTGGCAGTACAAAAGGGCATTACTATTGAAGTAGAAGGTATCCTACCTGTCAGAGTACTGCAGTCCAGATCGCCATTCCTCCAGCAACCGGTCACTTCCACGGGCTGCACAGCCTCCCGACGGCCCACGGACCGCATGCGGCCCGCCAGGGTCCTATACCACCGGCCAGGCTTATCACCATTCAGGGTGAAGTTTGTGGGGCCGAGGCACTCCCGCAGGCCGCCAGGCCGAATACATACTTCCCGCAGGCCGCTGCTAGCCGCCGCTATCCTACACAGGCCGCCGCCATTGTTTTGCAGATCGTACAAGGCCGCCATATTGGCGTAGCCTCGTGTCTCCAGCATGGGGGCGGCCATGTTTGAGGTGACCAAACACCTTCGAGGAGCTATGGGGAGGCGCCGGAAGGCGTGTAAAGGGGCGGAGCCGCCTCCTTGGCCCAGGGAAAGCAAGCCAAAGACTTCCTGTCTGTAACAGACAGTGCTGGAAGCAAGTTGATAGAAACTTCTGTGCATCAGGTGAGCTTGGGGTCTCTCTCTCTCTCTTTCTGAGGGGTCCAAGCAGGTAGACTGAGGGGCGCTATTGCGCTGGGGGACTAAGTTAAAAAAAAAAAAATGTTTTTTTTTCTTGCAATTAATTTTTTTGTGTTTGCTGGCAAGTGTCTTGTTACATGAACCCTGCCACACATGTATCCCCACCTGATCCCCTCGGGGTGGCCGCAGGACCCTCCAGTACCCCACTTGTAATTGATGCATTATCAGCAGTTTTGGAGTCTTTGGTATCCCGGAGGTAGCCTGTCAGGGACGGGGGTCAAGAAGAGCGACCCCCGCCTACCCCTATGTCATCTGATACCTCAGATACGGATTCTGAGCTGGTCATTGCAGTCCCTTTTCTGGGGTTGTTGTCTCAGGTACGGTCTCCTCAGACAGTAAGGAGGACGCTTCTGCCTCCGCCATAGCACAAGAAGCGTTGATGGAAGCACTAGTTGTGTCTGTCCGGGAAACCTTAAATCTTGAGGTTACACCGGCAGAGGTAGCGGAGACTCGTATTCCTTTTTTGGTACTAGCAAGCCTACCAAAATGGCGAAGGGTTTCCCTTGCCCAAATGGGGTCGTCCGTAAACGAGCCCCTGCTATTTCCAAACGCATTGCTAGGCGCTATCATTTTGAGGAATCCCTCATTACAAAGATGGACGGTACCACCAATAGTGGACTCATCTATTTCCAGACTAAATAAAGCCACTGTTATCCCGTTGGATTGACAGAATGGGCCCCACCCATCTCTAGGGTGGGGGGATGTCTTCACCGGTTTCCGGATCCAGGGCTTTCCAGAATCCCAGATAAAGGGGTTCACAAGGTCATATGGTCGGGATACAAGATCGAGTTTCGATCACTTCCACCGGTGCGATTCTTCCCTTCCAATATTCGACATCCCCGGGTCACTTAAAAAGCTTTGCGGGGGACAGCTTGATGCAACAAGCAGTGGTAGTTCCCATTCCTAGTCGAACTTGTTCACAATGCCCAGGAAAAAGGGCTAGGTGCGTCCAATTCTGGTCTTGGAAGAGATGGAGTCCATCCATACAGTGGTGGCCTCCCTGCATCAGGGGGATTTCCTGGCGTCCATAGACATTTAGGATGCCTATCTTCATATCCCTATCTTCGCAGGACATCAGTGTTTTTCGTTGCTTTTCCCAAAGATCATCCCTGGTTCCCACCAAGAGACTGAACTATCTGGGCCTAATTTTGGATACATCCTTGGCAAGAGTGTTTCTCCATGCGGAGAAAGTCCAGAAGATTCAGTCAATGATTCGGATGTTGCTGTCCGTCAACTGGCTGGGATTGATGGTCGCCTCCTTAGAGGCAGTACCGTTTGCCCAGTCTCATACCCGAATTCTCCAAAGAGGAAATTCTTCTCATATGGAATCGGAATCCCGATTCCCTGGACAATCGGATCTGATTGAGCGAGCGGACCAGGGAGGCTCTGGTCTGGTGGCTTCGGTCTCCAATGCTCAGCCAGGGGAAGTCATTTCTTCTGATAAATTCCAGGTTACCGATAAATGTGTTGGAACTGAGAGCGATCAGATTTTGTCTTATTTACTGGACCGAGCAGCTCCAGGGCAGCCCGGTTCGGATCCAATCGGACTATGCCACGGTCATGACTTATGTCGATCACCAAGGGCACCAAGATTGCCCTGGCGGCCATAGAAGTGGCCAACATTCTTATTGGGGGAACAGTTGTTCCAGTTCTCTCCGCGATATTTATCACGGGGGTGGACAGGCAGATTATTTCAGCCGTCAGATTCTGGATCAAGAGGAATAGTCTCTTCATCCAGAGGTATTTCGCCAGCTGTCCCTTCATTGGGGCACCCCGGATATGGATCTGTTGGCATGTTGGCTCAACAGGGCTCGCGCCCGCGAACCTCTAGCGGACACAGCAGACGCGCTTAACCCCCCCATAGGGGAAGTATCAGCTACTGTATGTCTTCCCCCCTCTCAAGTTACTGCTGAGATTTCTCCGCAGGATAGAGGTGGAGGGAACTCCAGTTATCCTGGTAATTCCGGGCTAGCCTCGTCAAGCCGGGTACACCGACTTGGACAGGCTAGTCGCTGACGCTCCTTGGAGACTTCCTCTCAGGGAGGATCTGCGGTCTCAAGAACCGATCTTCCATCGTGCTTTACAGTCGCTGGTTTTAATGGCCTGGCTATTGAGACCCAGGTACTGAAGGACAGAGGGTTGTCAGCTTCAGTTATTCCTACTCTAATTAAAGCAAGGAAAGCGACTTCCAGCAAAGTCTATTATCGTACATGGAAGACATATCGCGTGGTGTGAATCTTTGGGATTTCCCCCACGTACCTATTCGGTGACCCGAATCTTGGCTTTTCTGAAAAAGGGGGTTGAGCAGAAACTATCCTTGAGCACTATCAAGGGTCAGGTTTCAGCATTAGCAATCTTCTTTCAGAAGCCTTTGGCTACTCATTCCTTGGTGCGGAATTTCATCCAGGGGGTGCGGCACTTGGCTCCGCCAGTGCGCGCGCCTTTACCGCCCTGGGATCTTAATTTGGTTTTGTCGGTTCTGCAGAAACCTCCCTTTGAAAATATCAGGGAGATTCCCTTGCTTACATTATCCCAGAAGGTGGCCTTCTTGGTGGCTATTACTTCTGCACGCAGGGTGTCAGAACTGGCTGCATTATCATGCCATTCCCCATATCTGGGGATTCATAGGGATAAGGTAGTTCTTCATCCGAAGTCATCTTTTTTTCCCCAAGGTGGTTTTCAGACTTTCATCTGAATGAAGATATTGTGCTACCTTCCTTGTGTCCTAAACCCAATCATCCTCAGGAATATGCGTTGCATTCCTTGGATGTGGTTCGGGCAATCAGGGTATACCTGAAGACTACGGAATCGTTCCGTAAGACGGATTCACTTTTGTGATCACGGATGGCCCCAGAAAGGGGTTGCCTGCATCTGCCGCGACTATCTCCAAATGGATTAGACAGTCGGTGGTACAGGCTTATTCTATTAAGGGTCGGAATCCTCCGTTCCTTATTAAGGCGCACTCCACTCGAGCGCTCAGTACTTCCTGGACCTACCGCCATCAGGCGTCAGTGGTCCAGGTGTGCAAGGCGGCTACCTGGTAGTTGGTGCATACCTTTACAAAATTTTATAAAGTTGATGTGATGGCATCGGTGGATGCCTCATTTGGCCGCAAGGTTTTGCAGACCACAATTTGAGGAGACCGGTGGTCTACCTCGAGGGTTTTTTTCCGTTGGAATTTCTGTTGAGTCTCATCTTTTGTTTGATGAGCCTTTTAAACTTCTAGTTGGCACCGGTTGGGCCTTCTAGATTGGATTTTGATTTCCATTTTCCCACCCCTCATTTGTGGCACTGCTTTGGGACGTCCCGAGTTGATATTAATCAAGGAGGACTACGTCTGTCAATGAGCGAACGAGAAAAATGGATTTTTGTAAAATCTTACCGTTAAATCCTTTTCTCTTAAGCTCATTGACAGACGTAGTACCCGCCCCTCTGTTTTTGAGTTGGGTTAAATTCTCTAAACACTGCTTTGTGACATAACTGATTTGCTGTAGCAGGAAGTGAGAGGATATACCCTCTGGGACTGCCCCTAGGGTGTGGCCAGAATGTTTTCTTTTCTGTCTAGTCCTACTCCTGTAGAGGGCAGTATAACCCGAGTTGATATTAATCAAGGAGGACTACGTCTGTCAATGAGCTTAAGAGAAAAGGATTTTACGGTAAGATTTTACAAAAATCCATTTTTCTTCATAAATTTAGGCCAAAATGTATACTGCTGCATTTCTTTGATGAAAATAACCCCAATCAGTGTATATTATTTAATTTGTAGGAAAGTTATAGAGTCCACAAACTATTGTATATACATGGTGGTATCAAAGTCTAGTTTTGTAACACGCCAACAGATGGCAGCACAAGGCTGCGCGCACAGTCACAAGGAGCACCGACCTTCATAAGTTGGTGTGCCAAAACACATCATCCTGTGTACATCGGGAGCTGTAAAAGTGGTGCTATTCTGACCACACGCATTACCACATCTGCTATTTCATCATGGACAGCAAGTTAGAACAAAGAGCAAATGTGAAATTTAATTGAGTGGCACACGTGCTTCAAGAGCCTGAAGAACATCACTGGAAGATGATGAGAGATCAGGAAGACCTTCAATGAGCTCAACCCCAAAAATGTCGAAACTATTCCGCAACTTGTGAATAATGATCATCAGAGGACAATCACGCATGCCACTTAAAACACCTCAAACGACTCATTGCAGCATTGCCATAAACTTGCAGAATCATGTCAAATGTCTCGGTGGCAGATTTTCTCAGTTTCACGCAGAATCTTATGTTCTAACTTACTGTCCATGAGGAAATAGTAGACGCGGTAACACACATGGTCAGAATAGCACCAGTTGCACAGCTGACTTATAAGAGTCTGTGCTCCCTGTGATTGTGCATGCAGCCTTGTGCTGCCATCTGTTGGCGTGTTACAAAACAAGTCTAGAAACCTTTTGATACCATCTCATATATCTGAAAATTGATCAGTACTGATGTACCGACAGCCTAATTTCTTAATGCCTGAAAATGCCAGGACAGTACAAATAGCCCCCAAATGACCCATTTTTGTAAAGTAGACAGACCAAGGTATTTAGTAAGAGGCATGGCGAGTGTGTGTAAAAGTAAAACAAAAAAATAATATTTTTTATTAAATTTTTTTAAATATTGGTTTCTTTATTATGACATTTTTTTTATTTTTCTACCTTCTTTTTACATACAGTGACCAGAGCAATATAGTGTTACCATAGTAACATTGTACTACTCTGGGGGGATGATCAGATTTTTTTTAACACACTATGATTGTTTATAACTTTGAATATTACAGTTTTAGGCAACCATTTTTTCTAAATGAAATTCAGTGTTTACAATTGTAAATTAGCTCTGATTGGCCCCAGCTAATCGCATGGTACAGATGGTCTGTAACTGGCAGTCAGTTACAGGTCATGCCAGAGCGTGGCCCATGGGTTGCGCGTGAGGCCAGATCCTGAAAGGACGTCAAATGAGGTCCTTCCAGGATAATAGGGCTCCCGCTCGACCATCAAATTACAATAGACCAGGTGGGAGGGGGTTCAAAAAGAAAAAGTTAAAAAAGTTGGGAACTACTTAGCAACTTGCAGCTGTTGAAACACTTTGGTAAGGGATATGTAATGTACAAAGCATATAGAGAGCAGGGATCAAGAGTATGTAATGTATAAAGTGTAGAGGTGGGGGGTATGTAATTTTCAATATATAACAGTTTAGTATTAATATATATTTATATATATATATATTCACTAACACTATATTGTGAAAAGTATTGGGACGTCTACCTTAAAACACACATGAACTTTAATGGCATCCCAGTCTTAGTCCGTAGGGTTCAATATTGAGTTGGTCCACCCTTTGCAGCTATAACAACTTCAACTCTTCTGGGAAGGCTGTCCACAAGGTTTAGGAGTGTGTCTAGGGGAATGTTTGACCATTCTTCTTATAAAGGAGTTATAAATTCGATGCATTAAGATAAAAAGCCTCCTGTGTGTAGCAGCCTCCCCAGCACCCCTAATACATACCTGAGTCCCATCTCTCTCCAGTGATGTCCACAAGTCCTTCAGCCATCCAGGACTCTACCTCCTCACTGGCTGAGACACAGCCATGGCGCCATTGGCTCCTGTGGCTGTCAATTAAAGTAAGTAAGTCAATGTCCAAATGGACACAGGGAGTGTGGGTTCCCCCATACCAAGCTGCTTGCTGTGGGGACACTCGACAGGAGGGAGGGGCTAGGAGTGGCGAGAAGAGGAGGATCCTGGCCATTCTGTGCAAAACCTACTGCACAGAGGAGGTAAGTATAACATGTTTGTTATTTTTTTTTTTTTAAACACGACTTTACAGTTACTTTAGGTAAAAAATAACAAAGTAGCTGCTGCAGCTGTGAACAGTACTAAATTTTGTTCATCAAGGATCATGGATCAAGGATGATAATGGAGACATTTGCAGGAAAGCTGTTAAATAACATTGTAGCAAAATATGTTTTCACTGGTTTAACTGTTCTGACATTATACTGTATACTCAATACAATAGAAATGTAATCTTAAAATGCTTTTAAGTAATATTTATGCCTGAAAGATGAGTGGACATGAGCGTATATGCAAAATGGAGGGAGGGAGACCAGAAAGCATTAGCATAATATAAAATGTTGTGAAACATTTCATTGAATTGTCAAAATTAGTAAATATCAATCTTAAGCTGATCTGTCCCAGTCCAGGTTGCACCATCAAATCTGGCAAATTGACATGTACTTCAGTAAAGAGCTCTATATCTTTTTTTCAATCAAATACATTTTTAGAGGTTTTTTTTTTTTTTTTTTTTAATAAGGGTGGCCATCAACTCTGCCCCTGTTTCAATTAAACTAAAATGTATCTAAATAATTTTCTGTTTTTGATAATGTAGAAAGCCCTGTCCGGTTTTTATAGCTGTCTGTGTCCTCACTGGGAAGATTCACCCATTCTATTTGTCCAGGTGATTATTCACTTGGACTAAATGTGAGACAAAAATCTGAAGCTTTGAGTTTTTGCTAAAACAGGAGTAAATGGGAAATCGTACAATGGAAACAGTGACAACTGTCTAAGCGAGGATTTACCTTACTTTGGAGAGGTCTCCTCTCACTTCCTGCTGTTTTTTTTTCTTATCAAATTTGTTATCAATTTTACACATTGATGTGATTTTTTTTCCCACAAAGAGAGCTTTCTTTTGGTGGTATTTAATCACCTGTGTGTTTTTTTTTTTTTTTTGCGCTATAAACAAAAAAATAGCGGCAATTCTTAAAAAAACAATAAAAAGAAACAATCAAAATAAATGAACAAACATACCAGTAGCTTACATGAAAGCAAAAATGATTACAGTGACACATTAGGAATGTTAGAAAGCTCACAGGTTCCAGTCTTCTTAAGTAACAGAAACTAAGTCAATATCAAGTAGGCTGTTTACTGGATTTTCAGTCTGCCCAGAGCGTAAGTTAGGTTTGCTTTAGTGTAACATTTAGTGTATTGGCAAGAGGACATAAGCATGGATATCTCTGAAGTGGAATGTGCACACCCCATGAACAACTTCTATCTGATGAACATGCCCTTGGTAGGAAAAAGGTGTTTATTTTAAAATTACATACAGATTTCTGTGTACACTAAAGACTTCAGCACTTTCCTTATTATAGCAACTGTTGGTGCAGCTTTAAGAACCACTCTACAACTGGCAGAAGACAAAAGTTAACTCCCTGAGGGAGCTGACTTTGGGATCTTGATGGAGTGAGGGATATGTTTTTGTCATAATTGAAGAGACATAGTAGTGGCCTTTAAGGAAGCAATATTTTGCTCACTAATATATATAGATACAGTGAATACATATATACAGTATATATATATATATTTATGTATATATATATATATATATATATATATATATATATATATATATGTATATATATATATATATATATATATATGTATATGTATATATATGTACTGAAGAAAGGAAAGACACTGCTCCAGGTGTATAGTGTGTGGTGATTGCCAGGAGATAGGATATCCAGTAGAGTGCTGGCCCCGGCCCGCCTCCGTGGGAACACTTGTAGGAAAAGAATTAGCCGCACATCCAGGGATTCCAATAAGTTTCAAATAGCTTTATTTTCAAAAAGTTGCAAGTGATGACACCAAAGACACCAACATGAAGTCTCGTAGACGCGTTTCACACATACATCTTGTGCTTAATCATTACCATGATCATGATTTTCCTACATATATATATATATATATGTATATGTATATATATATATATATATATATATATATATATATATATATATATATACATACATATAGTTGACAACTTGATACCAAAGGACAGAGATGGCAGGTCAGCCCAAGAAGTGGTGGGCTAAATTTGGGCAGAGTAGGCTGCACCAAAGGCAAGAAGACAATTGTGATTTGTCCTTAACAATCAAAACTGAAAAAATGCCCCTTTTGTGTTTTAAGATGGGAAGTAAAGGAAAATCCCCCAAATGGGACACACATAGCAAAAAATAAAATGTTGCCAGTGTTTTTAACCCCCTCCCCTCTAAAAACAGCAACATTTTGGCTTTAGATATACCTTAACACTAGTTACTTATACTATGCTCTGTAAAGAAAAATTGCCCCCCTTATCAAACTAGTTAATTTAAGTAAACTGATGCTCGTGAATAAAAGTCCTTCAGTGTCTGGCCTTCTCAGGGCTAGCAGTATTTACACCCTGAAGTGTTCCAGCACATGTTCCTTATGTCTGAGGCCACCAACTTAGCAGTGCCAGGTAGTGAGAAACTTTAATTTATCTATATCTGACCTGTGTACATATGTTTACCCATTTGAGGACATACGTTAGGGAGGGGTGAGCTGGGATGGCAATTATTCTTTAAAGACACCCGATTAAGCACCACACATTTTGCATTTGATTGCAGTAAAGGGGTTAGTTTATGGAAGATACCATTTCCATATACAGTTTATATTTAACATACATTAACATTTTATAGTTAGCACATGTTATTATTTTCCTTAATAATGAAAATGCAGTTGGTTTATTAACAGGAAATGCTAACTAATTTCAGCTATTTTCAATGCAGAGATATTTGACATGGTCTGGTATAGTGTGCTTTGTATCCATTGGAGTAGGTCATGTTAGCGGGCAAGACAATTTCTTATCAAATCCAGTATGTGCTTTTAACCTGTCTACACTGTTCACTCTAGTGATGTGTAATGTATTTACCATTGTGACACTTCAACTTGTATCTCTTTGTACTTGTCTGGCATCAACACTACACATTTGCTTCATCTCCTCTCTGCTCGTTCCTCATGATTGACCATTTCATTATAATTCCTTCTCTTGCCCCTTTTTTCTTCTGAATTCATCCTTCTATGTACCTGATGTTTACTCTTATCATTTCTAGTGCTGTAAAGATAAAAAAGTATTATGGATCTTGGTACGAACTAGGAGGTATTGTAATTTTAGGGTTTTGCAGATTTTTCATGCTTTCTTAGTGTAAAATATTAATGTATAAAGGCATTTCAAATAAACCATTACAAATTTGTTTAGACCTATAAAAGCAGAATTTTGCTTTAGGAAAAACATTGTTTTCAAAAGAGGAGGTTCAAAAAAGTATTTAAATGAACACGGTTACTTATCAAACTGAGGAATGGCTAAAATATATTCCAAAATGTAGCACATTCAAAATGTTGTGTCTGTATCTGTGCCTACCCCTCCACTAAGTTAAGCTGATACACAAAAAAAACTTTTAAAAAAGGTTATAGTTTTATAAAATAATAGAATTATAGGTGAGTTATGTGTCAAGGATAGTGGAATTCTTCAGGAACTGAATTCATTATCTGATAGTTATTAACACTGAGCACGTGCATATCTACTTATACAGCAATAATTATACTGAATTTTAAAATGCATACAGTATAATTATTATCCTTTTATTTTTGAGGCTATTTAATTTTTATTAACCACTTCTGGACTGGGCCTTTTTCTGACACTTGTTGTTTACAAGTTAAAATCAGTTTTTTTTTGCTATAAAAATACTTAGAACCCCCAAATGTTATATATATTTTTTTTTAATAAAGACCCTAGAGAATAAAATGGAGATTGGTGCAATATTTTTTATCACACACCATGTTTGCGCAGCAGTCTTACAAACGCAGTTTTGTTGGAAAAAAAAAACACTTTTTTTAAATTAAAAAATAAGAAAACAGTAAAGTTAGCCCAATTTTTTTTTTCTATAATGAAAGGGGGCACAATTTTAGGGCCCACACACATGGGATAGTGGATGCCAGAAGATAAATGTTAAATTTGTAGAGAACATTTATTCATATTGTTATTTGCTGTTAAAAGGTTGTGGCCCCTTTAAGAGAATAGCGCTCAGTTATGGCGGGAAGGCTAGATGCGCGTGCACCTTTCTAGAAGCTTCCGGGCTCCCCTATAAAAGGGGGTGTTCAGTCAGAGGTTTCTCACACCTGACTGGATCATCGGCGAGTTTACAGCTGCTGCCGCTCTGCCTTTCTCCTCAGAGCTCGCTGGTGGAGTCAGTCACGAAGACCCTGGTGTGCAGGGTATTAGAGAGAGCTGTGAGGGAAGGAGGTGAGGACTGGCTGCGCAAATGCCTGGAGGGTGAGATACTCCGGAACAGAATGAAGATAGGGCTCACTTACCGTCGTGGGGGGCAGGCAAGGAAGCCGGGCAGGTCAGCAGGTCAGGCATTGCTCAGGTCTCTCCAAGGTGGGGTAGAAGGAGCAGTCAGACAAGGCAGCCTCAGTGGAGTCTCCCTTCAGACCACTGCAGTATCTCGGCGGCAGCGGGCCAGGAGGATGGTCAGCCTCAATAGGAGGAGGGGCAGGGTAGGCAGAGGAGGAGAGTTTCTAAGAGGCAGCAGACTTTTTCCCTTCTCCACAGCACAGAGGCTTAGGGGAAGGCAGAGCTAGGCGGGCTCATGCAAATAGCAGACCAGCACCAGCTACCACAGTAGTTAACAGACAGCTAGAGGAGCCAGCATCTAGGCAGCATATGCTAGATGTGGGTGAAGCAGCAGTTCAGCAGCCTTTTAATTTACAGCAGACCTTTCCTGAGGAGAGAACAGCAACTCAGACTCAAATTAACTCTTTAGTGGCAGTATCTAATGCTATGCTGCCATCCCCTGTTGGTGAGTTACCTCAGTTACATGTACTCAATAATTTAATTGACTCATTATCAAAAATTACTAATTCTTTCAATGTCACTAACACTTCTGTTTCAAATAATGTTACAGCTAGTATTTCTTCTCCTATTAATGTGTGGTCCACAGCTAGTTCGCAGATGGAGACTGTGGTAAGTAACAGGTCACCAGTGGTGTCTGCACTTTCTGACACGGATTCACACAGGTTTATTAGTCCTATGTAAATACAGTACCTGAGAATTGTCTTATGGAGGTTTTACCTTGTGACGTCTCTCCATTAGGTTACCACCTAAATAATACAAAAAAAGAAAAAATATGGAGCGGAGAATTTGTTGATATCCTTTCTCTTTTGCCATCTTCAAAGGATTTTGCTTTTAAAGGCAGATGATTCTTTGGACGATGGTAAAAGGAGAACAGCAGCAAGATCTTTTCAAAACTGGTTACAGACATTTTGCATTTTTGCTGCTGTAATGGGGGAAAAATTCCTAGAAAAATGTAGTGGTTTTTTTCAGCATGTAGAGCATGTTTTGGAGGCCTATAAGAACTTTGGAGGACTGGGATGGTTCTATTATGATGAATCATTTCATCAGAAGTTGTCGGTTTACTCTAACCTCAAGTGGGGAATTAAAGATGTAGGCCTTTGGCTAAACTTGATACTTCAGAAATATGGGCATCCAAAACAGCAGCTTATTAGTTCCAGTACTTCTTCAGTATATCGTAAAGGTGTATGTTATGCTTTTAATGAAGCACAATGTAAGTGGGCTTCAGCATGCAAATACAGACACGAATGTTCATTTTGTTTTGGTACTCACCCCATAGCAAAGTGCTTCAAGAAAGCAGGTCAGTCTAACCAAGCTTCTAAAGATTTTTTCCAAAAAGCCTGCACTACAGTGAGGCTGGAAAAAATGCACCCTTGGCTTTTACGATACCCAGACAGGGAGAAAGCACAACTCATAATTAAAGGGTTTTTGTCAGGTTTTGAACTTCCCATTTTTACTGGTCCAGGTTGAAGATTAATTAATAATCTAAAATCTGTAGATCAGTTTTCTTAAATTGTGAGGGAAAAAATTTACAAGGAAATTGAAGCCGGCCGGGTAGCAGGTCCTTTCCTCCCCCCCCCCCCCTTTGCTAATCTTTGCTAATTTTTGGAAATTCCCATTAGGTCTAGTGACAAAAAAGGAACCTAACTCTTTCCGTATGATTCTTTATTTGTCCTTTCCCCACGAGGATTAGTTAAATCATGAAATTGATCCAGCATTATCTTCGGTGTCATATTCAACCTTTGATGATGCTATTATGTTAATAAAAAAATGTGGAAGGGGGCCTCTTTTGGCAAAAACAGACATTCAGTCAGCGTTTAGACTTCTTCCTATTTTGCCGAAGTCCTTTAACTCATTGGGTTTTTACTTCCAAGGTTTTTACTTCTATGACCGTTGTTTACCGATGGGATGCTCGTTGTCATGTGCTTATTTCAAAGCATTTGCAAAATGTTTGCAGTGGGTTATGGAATATGAATCTGGTTTTCAAGGCATATTGCATTACCTAGATGATTTTTTATTTATAGGTCTTCCTATATGTTTATTATTATTGAAATTATTTTTCAAAATCTGCAAATTTTTCGGGATCCCCTTAGCGGCAGGGAAAACTATTTTCCCTTGTAATTCCATTGAATTTTTGGGCATTTTATTAAATATGGCGTTATGCAAATTTTATCTCCCAGGTGCATAAATCTCAAAGATTCAGTCTCTCATAACCTTTTTCTTGAGGAGACGTAAAGTTTTGTTGAAAGAGCTTCAGTCCTTGCTGGGTCTATTGACATTTACATCTTGTATAATGCCAGTGGTTAGAATACTTTCTAGAAGATTATATCTAACAATGTCAGGTCTTAAGTCACCTTTTTCACATATTCGGATGACTGCGTTTTTGAAAGAGGATCTTATGGTGTGGTCGAGTTTTCTACAGGAATACAATGGCCGTTCATTTTTCCAGAGCAACTTTGTATTTGCTGCGGACCTAGAACTTTTCACAGATGCGGCGGGATCAAAAGGTTTTGCTGCAATATGGCAAACGCATTGGTGCTATGGTTCATGGCCCCTTGCTTGGGTGGAGCAGAAGCTTACAAAGAACATAGTTCTCCTTGAACTTTTCCCAGTTGTAGTGGCTTTTGAACTTTAGGGTGAACATTTTAAGGATAAACGGATTAAGATATACTCTGATAATAAAGGTGTTATCTATGCCATTAATTGTTTATCCTCAAAATGGTTACCAGTCCTAAAATTGCTCCACCATTTTGTTTTCTTATGTTTAAAGATAAACAATTGGGGTAAAGCCGAGCATGTACCCGGAAAATTGAATGACATAGCTGACTCATTGTCTCCTTTACAAATTTCCAGTTTCAGACAGCTTCTTCCAAATGCGGATCTGGTTGGACTACAGTGCCCAGGTCACATATGGGATCTGATCTAAACCCTATTGTTGATACTATCAGAAAATCTATAGCACCCCATACGTGGGCCGATTATTCGGCTGCATGGAAGAGATGGGTTTAATTTTGTGTAGAGTCTAAATGTTCAGTTTGGTTGATATCAGAACAGGTCGTGCTGGCATTCCTTAGCTCAATGATGCAAGCCTGATTATCATATAATCATATCAACAAAACATTAGCAGGAATCTCATTTTTTATGAAATTGAATAGTCTGCCTAGCTGTAATAGCTTTTTTACAGTCAGGCAGGCTTTGAAAGGCTATAGAAAGGCTACATTTTCTCCAGATACCCATAGGCCAATATCCACTGAGCTACTGAGGAGGCTTTGTTTGGCCACTTCTGCAGTATGTTTTTCGGATTATGAGGCATTGCTGTTTTTGGCAGCTTTTGTGTTATGTTTTTTTGGGACGCTTCGTATTTCCGAATTAGTGGCTACTATCGGGGGGTGGTCGATTGGGCCTTGTTTTTGGCGATGTGATAATGGATGCTTCAAGTGTTAAAGTTCTGGTACGAAGATCTAGGACAGATCAATTCTCGAGGGGTCAATGGCTTAACCTGGTTGCCTTTGGTGATCCTGTAATATGTCCTTTCTGAATTATATCAAAATATTTATTGGCCAGGCCCAAAGGGGCTGGTGAATTTTTTGTACATCAGGACCAGGCTCCTGTGACAAGATTTCAATTTGCATCAATTCTCAAGCGTTGCTTAGGTCACTTGGGTTTACAAAATCTTAAAATTACCTCTCACTTCTTTCGAATAGGAGCGGCTATGGAGGCAGCCAGATTGGGCCTTGATGATTCAGTAATTAGAAGATTAGGGAGGTGGAAATTGCATAGGTTTAATATTTCTGTTCACCCTAATCTCTCTTTCTGATTCCCTTAGGTGAAACGTTTACAATTTGGATATTCGGACATTCTTTTATTCACTGGGCCCGGAAAAGGGCATCCCAGCGCTGTTATTCGGAGAACTTAACTTTTAATTCTAGCCAATTTCGCATTTACTGGAAGGGTGTTAGAAGTTTGAGTTGGTGTAATATTCATTTTTATTTGTCTAGGTTGTCACACATATGGCCATCTCCATCCATTTTGATTTTTCATGTGGGTGGAAATGACATAGGCAAGTTAAAAACCTTAGATTTGCTTTTTATGATAAAGAGGGATTTACATCATTTTAAGATGTTATTTCCTGATACAGTTATTGTCTTCTCAGAAATTGTTCCATGTCCATTCTGGATGTCATCCAAGGAACTTAAACCCCTCGAAAAGATTCAGTGGCGTATTAACCACGGTTTAGAAAAATGTATGCCTTTAATTAATGCCTTTTCATTCAGACATGTAGACCTGGAAGGTGGTTTTCCTGGCCTTTACAGGCAGGATGGAGTGCATCTTTTGGACATAGGTCTAGATACATTTAATTTGGGTTGACAATCCTGCATAGAAATGGCCGCGGTTTTGGGTGGGCCGGTCCTTGTTGGAAACTAATCCCAGATGGTGGGGGACTTTTGTTGATAATTGCTTTAATCATATTTTGCTTGAGTCTTTTGACTAAGCTGTGTTTGGTATTAATTTATTTATTTATTTATCTATTTTGATGTTTTACTGGATTTAATGAATTTTATTCATTCACTCATTTAAACCAATAAAGTGCCGCGGCCATTTCTATGCCAATAATATTTAGTTTGAGTCTTTATTTTATGTAGAGTTTATATGTATTTTACTTAATATATGGAAAGATGCATCCTTCTATCCCATGAAAGGCGGCACATTTTTAGGGCCCACACACATGGGATAGTGGATGCCAGAAGATACATGTTGAATTTGTAGAGAAAATGTATTCATTTCATTATTTGCTGTTAAAAGGTTGTGGCCCCTTTAAGAGAATAGCGCTTAATTATGACGGGAATACTAGATGTGCGCGCACCTTTCTAGAAGCTTCCAGACTCCCCTATAAAAGGGGGTGTTCAGTCAGAGGTTTCTCACACCTGACTGGACCATCGGTGAGCTCCCCCCCCCACCCTGTTGCAGGCACTCCTATGTGGTTTGTCACCCTTGATGCAAGGGGGGACTTTTGTTGATAATTGCTTTAATTATATTTTGCTTGAGTCCTTTGACTAAGCTGTGTTTGGTATTAATTGATTTATTTATTTATCTATTTGATGTTTTACTGGATTTAATACATTTTATTCATTCACTCATTTAAACCAATAAAGTGCCGTGGCCATTTCTATGCCAATAATATTTTGTTTGAGTCTTTATTTTATAATAGTGTGTCCCCAGTTATAGGAAACTCTGGAAGTGGGTTGCCAACATCACAAAACAGGAAAGGGTTCCCCCTAGGGGTGGGACTTTAACGGCAATCACACATTTCCAAAAAGAGTAAAATTAACCACTTAAGCCCCAGAAGATTTTACCCCCTTCCTGACCAGGGCCTATTTTGCGATTCAGCACTGCGTGATTTTAACGGACAATTGCGCGGTCGTGCGGCGCTGTACCCAAATGAAATTGACGTCCTTTTTTTCCCACAAACAGGGCTTTCTTTTGGTGGTATTTGATCACCTGTGTAATGTTTTGATCATGCGCTATAAACAAAAAAAGAGCGACAATTTTGCAAAAATAACAATATTTTTCACATTTTTTTATATGAAATTCCCCCCCAAAAAATGTAAAAATCTAAATTTTTTAACATTTTAGGCCAATTTGTTTTCTGCTACATATGTTTGGTAAAAAAAATTGCAATAAGCGTATTTTGATTGGTTTGCACAAAAGTTATTGCGTTTACTAACTAAGGGAAAGATTTATGTCATTTTTTTTTAACGAGTAATGGCGGCGATCTGCGTTTTTTTTTGCGGGACTGCAACATTGCGGCGGACAGATCGGACCCTTGACTGACATTTTTGACACTTTTGGGAGCACCAGTGACATTACTACAGTAATCAGTGCTATAAATATGCCCTGTTACTGTAAAAATGACACTGGCAGGGAAGGGGTTAACTTTTTTGGAGAAGGAGGGGTTAAGTGTGTCCCTAGGGGCATGCTTCTAACTGTGCAGGGATGTGGCTGTTTGTGTAACAGCAGAGAAATACCATCCTGCATAGCAGGACCGTATGATCTCTGCTCTTACACAGGGAAGAATGACAGGCGGCTTTGTTTACATTAGCCGCCTGCCTTTCTCCCGATGTATCCGACGATCGCGAGTGACCGGCGGACATCGGGTCCACCGGTCACACGCGCGGACTGCTTAGGGAATGAGTGGGGGCGGGAGAGCGCCTCCGGCGGTGTGCGCTCGCCCCCTATTGGCTCACAGGCTAGTGATGTACCGGTACGTCACTTTGCCCGTGAGGGGCTGACTGCCATTGTATATAGTCGTGCGGCGGTCGGCAAGTGGTTAAATAATTTATTGAATAGCAACGAGATAAAATAGATCAGAAAGATCAGACAATATACAATTATACAACATATACAAGAATGTGGTGTATGGACGTAGAACCATATGTGGAGCGTAAGTAATACATATACTGTAGGGTATATGATGAAAAGGATGAGGAAATCCTCCAACCCGACGCGTTTCAGGCGAGAGTGCCTTTCTTCAGGAGTGTAGAGATGGAGAACATTGATTTCCTAAACAATGCAGTAAATAGTGTCATATTAGTTACTGGATTATACAATAATAGATAACATTGATCATGAAGATATAATATGAAAATCAAAAAGAAAAACATAAAAAGTGCATACCAAATGAATACCAAGGTGCGACAAGAGTCGCAGAAGATAAAATCAAGAAGACTAAAGGGAAATCTGCTGTAGAAGGACCAAAATGGGCTGCCAAGGGGTGTCCTCCCCATTATTTACAGACAAATTCATACTTAGAATAGACCGTGGAGTATGAAGCAATGTACCTACTAGAGTATGCCAGAAAGGTACCAGGGGACTGTGGGAATGTAGGCTTCATGTCAACATCACTACACACACTTACTTACCCTCTCTACCCCCTTTATACATGCCACTAGGGACGCCACAGTGACCTACATTTTTTGCATCCTCATTGAAACTCCTCGAGGGGAGGACACCCCATGGCAGCTCATTTTGGTCCACCGACACCATCTTCTTTTGGTTTTCATATTATATCTTCATGATCAATGTTATCTAATATTGTATAATCCAGTAACTAATATGACACTATTTACTTCATTGTTTAGGAAATCAATGTTCTCCATCTCTAGACCCCTGAAGAAAAGCACACTCGCCTGAAACGCGTCAGTTGGAGGATTTCCTCATCCTTTTCATCATATACCCTACAGTATATGTATTACTTACGCTCCACACATGGTTCTACATCCATACACCACATTCTTGTATATGTTGTATAATTGTATATTGTCTGATCTTTCTGAACTATTTTATCTCGTTGCTATTCAATAAATGATTTCATTTTACTCTTTTTGGAAGTGTGATTGCCGTTAAAGTCCCACCCCTAGGGAGTCTTTCTTTTATGTACAGTTTATATGTATTTTACTTATTATATGGAAAGATGCATCCTTCTATCCCATGTGAAATATAGTGTTACGCCGAGTAAATATATACCTAACATGTCATGCTTCAAAATTGCGCACACTCGTGGAATGGCGACAAACATTGGTACTTAAAAATCCCCATAGGCGACATTTTAAAAATTTCTACAGGTTACCAGTTTACAGTTACAGAGGAGGGCTAGGGCTCAAATTATTGCTCCCACTCTAACGATCGTTACAATACCTCACATGTATGATTTGAGCTCCGTTTACATATGTGGGCGCAACTTGCATATGCGTTCGCTTCTGCGATCAAGCTAACGGGGACGGGGTGCTTTACATTTTTTTTTCCTATTTATTATAGCTTTTATTTTTTATTTTTACACTGTTTTCTTTTTTTTTTTTTAATTGTGATAACTTTTATTCCTATTACAAGGAATGTAAACACCCCTTGTAATAGAAATAAGCCTGACAGGTCCTCTTTATTGTGAGATCTGGGGTCAAAAAGACCTTAGATCTCACATCTACACTTAAAAAAAAAAAAAATGTCTCTTAAAATCGGTTGCTAGGAAGCGACGTATGATTTTGCTCCGGTCCACCAAGGCCATAGAGTCAAGTGAGGGCCATCTTGACTTCCTGCCTGAGGGGACAGCAGACCGGCAGGTCCGGTAAACTGGGAAAATGACCGGGAAGCAGAGGGGGGGCACCTCTCCCGCTGCCCAAAAGGATAATCCCGCTGCGAATCTGCCGCTGGGACCACCCTTATTTTTAAAGCGGACCGCCCATAGTTTAAAAAAATACTGGGTTTATGGCAGCTATTTGCTGGCATAACCCCATTATTTAACGTCAAAATACCTATGTAAAACTGTGGCGGGCGATCCTTAAGTGGTTAATCAGACACCCATGATTTTTTTTCTTTTTCATTCACAAACGTTGCATACTCTAGGTCATTCCTACCAAGCAACAGTGAAGTTTTCGTCTCCTGCAAAAAAAAAAACTCTTGAAGCAGCATCCAATGTCCTTTCATGTCTTATGGTCTCAGCTGCAGGCTGGCTAGATTTGCATTTCTGTAGGACCCACATGGTTTGTAGACAGGATAGACTATTTTAGAAGTCTGAAGATTACTATGCTGCCTCCTACAGCACAAAAATGTAACTGTTGTTAACTACAGTCCATTTTGAGTAGTCTCCAATAGGCTATGAAGGGTGTTGCTAGCCTAGTTTGTCTGATTCATTAGAGAATAATAGGTAATAATGAACATATTTTATAGTAAACCTTTTAGAGGGAGTTATGGGGGTTATCATTGCCAGTCACTGACACAAAACAAGTTTGCATAGCAGCAAAGCCAGATAAAGGTCAGAAGTCCTTATTTACATACTTGTTCCAGATAAGTAAAAAAAAATGTTAAAGCAAGAGAAGAAGTCCTTATTTACATACTTGTTTCAGATAAGTAAAATAAAACGGTAAAGCAAGAGTAGTCAGTAATAGAGATGTCGCGAACATAAAATTTTCAGTTCGCGAACGGGAGAACTGCCATAGACTTCAATAGGCAGGCGAATTTTAAAACCCACAGGGACTCTTTCTGGCCACAATAGTGATGGAAAAGTTGTTTCAAGGGGACTAACACCTGGACTGTGGCATGCCTGAGGGGGATCCATGGCAAAACTCCCATGGAAAATTACGTAGTTGACGCAGAGTCTGGTTTTAATCCATAAAGGGCATAAATCACCTAACATTCCTAAATAGGGTTGAGCGGACACCTAGATGTCCGTGTTCGACGGGTTCGGCCGAACTTTAAAAAAAAGTCCGGGTCCGTGTCCCGGACTTTTACCGAACTTTTCCCGGACACCGAACCCCATTGAAGTCAATGGGGACCCGAACTTTAAGGCACTAAAATGGCTCTAAAACACCAAAGGAAAGGGCTAGAGTGCTGCAAATGGCAGCAAAATGTAATTAAGAGCATGGCAAGTGCTCTGCAAACAAATGTGGATAGGGAAATAACTTAAAACAACAAAAAAAAACAGAAAAATAAAACAATGTTCTTCTTCATCTCTGAAGGGCGAGGCCCATATGGAGTAGGAGGGAGGTTGAGGTGGTGGTGGATGTGGCGGTGACATAGGCGTGCGCACAGGGTGTGCTGGGTGTGCCTGGGCACACCCTAATCACCTAGGGCACATAGCATTGCCAGTGAGGAGATGGGAAAGATCTCCCTGGGACCTGCTCTGCTCTATTTCTCCTTGCCTACAGGTACATGGCCCCGATACATTACTCTCCCTGCTGGCAAACACATGCATGTGTATTTCAACTTTGGGGTGCACACCTTAATGCAATAGGCTGCGCACACCTATGGGCGGTGTAGGTGGAAGCGGCGGTGGAGGAGGACCAGGGCCGGATTAACAGCATCATGGGCTTGGTGCTGAGGATTTTGAAGGGCCTTAAGGGCCGTGCCTTGCCATGCACCCAGAGGAGGAAGGGTGCAGCCATGCATGCCTAATTCAACATGGGATGCTGTCTATGAAGCCCATAAACACATCCATGCATCGCCAACTGTCCCTCCTTGTCCGGCCTTCACGCTGTGTGGGGAGGTTCTGAGGGTGCTGCCTGGGGAAGCGAGCATAGAAGCCAGACTTCTGTGTTTACAAGTGACAGAAGAGCGGTAACAGTGAATATGGCCAACCCGGGGCCTATATAAAAGGTAGGGGCCTGGAGCTGCAGCTCCAATAGCCCCTACATTAATCTGGCCCTGAGGAGGAGGACGAGGTAGCCAACACTGCTTCTTTTCAAAAATTTTAAATGAGGGTACACCCCAAAAGAGTGAGAAAGAGCAAAAATGGAACAATGGGTGGGTAAGGTCGGTATCCATTGCTATTCTGCATAAGGTACGGAAAAGTCCCGTGGGATCCATGCCTGGTTCATTTTAATGAACGTGAGCTTGTCCACATTGTCTCTGGACAGGCGGCTGCGCTTGTCTGTTATAACGCCCCCAGCCGTGCTAAATACCCGTTCAGATAATACACTGGCTGCAGGGCACGCCAGCACCTCCAAGGCGTAAAGGGCAAGCTCAAGCCATGTGCCCAATTTGGAGACCCAGAAGTTGAAGGGGGCAGACCCGTCATTCACTACATGTAGGCGTGTGCACACATACTGCTCCACCATGTTGGTAAAATGCTGCCTCCTGCTAAGACGTTCCATCTGAGCTGCTGGTGCTGCTGTTTGTTGTGGCGTGCTGACAAAGCTTTTCCACATTTCGGCCATGCTAACCCTGCCTTCTGAGGTGCTGGCGGTGCCCTGGTTGCGTTGGCGACCTCCTCCTCCTCCTCCTCTGCCTTGTGCTTCCACTGTGGCCCCGCTGTCAGATGGGAATGCCAGCAGCATGGCGTCTACCAGCGTGCGCTTGTACTCGCGCATCTTGCGATCGCGCTCCAGTGAGTGAATTAAGGACGGTACGTTGTCCTTGTAACGGGGATCCAGCAGCGTGGCCACCCAGTAATCAGCACAAGTTAGAATGTGGGCAACTCGGCGGTCGTTGTGGAGACACTGCAGCATGTAATCGCTCATGTGTGCCAGGCTGCCCAGAGGCAACGAAAGGCTGTCCTCTGTGGGAGGTGTATCGTCCGTGTCCTCTGTATCCCCCCAGCCACGCACCAGTGATGGCCATGAGCTGGCCTGGGTGCCACCCTGCTGTGAACATGGTTCCATCTCCTCCTCCAGCTCCTCCTCCTCCTCATCCTCCTCATCCTCCAGAACTGTGCCCCTGCTGGACAATTGTGTCCCTGGCGTTTGTGTGTGCAGGAACCCACCCTCGGAGCCCCTTGCGAATGACTGCCCTGAAAGCCTTTGAAATGTTACCTCTTCATCCTCCTCCTCCTCCTCCTCATCCTGTGCCACATCCTCTTCCATCATCGCCCAAATTGTTTTTTCAAGGAGGCATAGAAGTGGGATAGTTAAGCTGAGAATGGCGTCATTGCCACTGGCCATGTTGGTGGAGTACCCAAAACAGCGCAACAAGGTACAATATATGCAAATGTCAAATATGCAAACTATGCCGCAATTTAATGTTTTTTACACCAAAAGGGTGTGTATTGAATAGCGGAATAGGATAAAAAACTGTGTATCTCACACGTACAAACACAGACTAGGCCCGATTAAATTTTTTCCTACCCTAAAGGGAGGATGAGGAAGAGGAGTATGGAACATGCAGCACCCTCAAATCTTCAGAAGTATGAGATGAACCCCAAAAACTTGGAAAGGTGGATCTCTCTCACACGTACCAACACAGACTATCCCCCAATTTAACTGATCCCCAAAGGTTTTTGATTAAATAGCGGAATAGAAAATATGATCCAAAAAAAGTGTATGTATATCACACGTACACAACCACACTAGGCCCCAATTACTATTGTTTGTACCCCTAAAAGGCTAGATGAGGAGTAGGGGGGGTATGGAACAGGCAGCACCCTCAAACCTTCAGAAGTATGAGATGAACCCCAACAACTTGGAAAGGTGGATCTCTCTCACACGTACCAACACAGACTATCCCCCAATTTAACTGATCCCCAAAGGTTTTTGATTAAATAGCGGAATAGAAAATATGATCCAAAAAAAGTGTATGTATATCACACGTACACAACCACACTAGGCCCCAATTACTATTGTTTGTACCCCTAAAAGGCTAGATGAGGAGTAGGGGGGGTATGGAACAGGCAGCACCCTCAAACCTTCAGAAGTATGAGATGAACCCCAACAACTTGGAAAGGTGGATCTCTCTCACACGTACCAACACAGACTATCCCCCAATTTAACTGATCCCCAAAGGTTTTTGATTAAATAGCGGAATAGAAAATATGATCCAAAAAAAGTGTATGTATATCACACGTACACAACCACACTGGGCCCCAATTACTATTGTTTGTACCCCTAAAAGGCTAGATGAGGAGTAGGGGGAGTATGGAACAGGCAGCACCCTCAAACCTTCAGAAGTATGAGATGAACCCCAACAACTTGGAAAGGTGGATCTCTCTCACACGTACCAACACAGACTATCCCCCAATTTAACTGATCCCCAAAGGTTTTTGATTAAATAGCAGAATAGAAAATATGATCCAAAAAAAGTGTATGTATATCACACGTACACAACCACACTAGGCCCCAATTACTATTGTTTGTACCCCTAAAAGGCTAGATGAGGAGTAGGGGGGGTATGGAACAGGCAGCACCCTCAAACCTTCAGAAGTATGAGATGAACCCCAACAACTTGGAAAGGTGGATCTCTCTCACACGTACCAACACAGACTATCCCCCAATTTAACTGATCCCCAAAGGTTTTTGATTAAATAGCGGAATAGAAAATATGATCCAAAAAAAGTGTATGTATATCACACGTACACAACCACACTAGGCCCCAATTACTATTGTTTGTACCCCTAAAAGGCTAGATGAGGAGTAGGGGGGGTATGGAACAGGCAGCACCCTCAAATCTTCAGAAGTATGAGATGAACCCCAAAAACTTGGAAAGGTGGATCTCTCTCACACGTACCAACACAGACTATCCCCCAATTTAACTGATCCCCAAAGGTTTTTGATTAAATAGTGGAATAGAAAATATGATCCAAAAAAAGTGTATGTATATCACACGTACACAACCACACTAGGCCCCAATTACTATTGTTTGTACCCCTAAAAGGCTAGATGAGGAGTAGGGGGGGGTATGGAACAGGCAGCACCCTCAAACCTTCAGAAGTATGAGATGAACCCCAACAACTTGGAAAGGTGGATCTCTCTCACACGTACCAACACAGACTATCCCCCAATTTAACTGATCCCCAAAGGTTTTTGATTAAATAGCGGAATAGAAAATATGATCCAAAAAAAGTGTATGTATATCACACGTACACAACCACACTAGGCCCCAATTACTATTGTTTGTACCCCTAAAAGGCTAGATGAGGAGTAGGGGGAGTATGGAACAGGCAGCACCCTCAAATCTTCAGAAGTATGAGATTGTGTTCACTGTACCCCACAAAGATTGAGTTCACTGCACCCCACAATGATTGTGTTCACTGCACCCCACAAAGATTGTGTTCACTGCACCTCACAAAGATTGTGTTCACTGTACCCCCCAAAGATTGTGTTCACTGCACCCCACAAAGATTCTGTTCACTGTACCCCACAAAGATTGTGTTCACTGCACCCTAAAAGGATGTTGTTCACTGCACCCCACAAAGATTGTGTTCACTGCACCCTAAAAGGATGTTGTTCACTGCACCCCAAAAAGATTGTGTTCACTGTACCCCCCCAAAGATTGTGTTCACTGCACCCCACAAAGATTGTGTTCACTGCACCCCAAAAAGATTGTGTTCACTGTACCCCCCAAAGATTGTGTTCACTGCACCCCAAAAAGATTGTGTTCACTGTACCCCCCAAAGATTGTGTTCACTGCACCCCACAAAGATTCTGTTCACTGTACCCCACAAAGATTGTGTTCACTGCACCCCAAAAAGATTGTGTTCACTGTACCCCCCCAAAGATTGTGTTCACTGCACCCCACAAAGATTCTGTTCACTGCACCCCACAAAGGATTTTGTTCACTGCACCCCAAAAAGATTGTGTTCACTGCACCCCAAAAAGGATTTTGATCACTGCACCCCAAAAAGGATGTTGTTCACTGCACCCCAAAAATGATTTTGTTCACTCCACCCCAAAAAGATTGTGTTCACTGCACCCCACAAAGATTGTGTTCACTGCACCCCAAAAAGATTGTGTTCACTGTACCCCCCGAAGATTGTGTTCACTGCACCCCACAAAGATTCTGTTCACTGTACCCCACAAAGATTGTGTTCACTGCACCCCAAAAAGATTGTGTTCACTGCACCCCAAAAAGGATGTTGTTCACTGCACCCCAAAAAGGATGTTGTTCACTCCACCCCAAAAAGATTGTGTTCACTGCACCCCACAAAGATTGTGTTCACTGCACCCCAAAAAGATTGTGTTCACTGCACCCCAAAAATGATTTTGTTCACTGCACCCCAAAAAGGATTTTGTTCACTGCACCCCAAAAAGGATGTTGTTCACTCCACCCCAAAAAGATTGTGTTCACTGCACCCCAAAAAGATTGTGTTCACTGCACCCCACAAAGGATTTTGTTCACTGCACCCCAAAAAGATTGTGTTCACTGCACCCCAAAAAGGATGTTGTTCACTGCACCCCAAAAAGGATTTTGTTCACTGCACCCCAAAAAGATTGTGTTCACTGCACCCCACAAAGGATTTTGTTCACTGCACCCCACAAAGATTGTGTTCACTGCACACCAAAAAGGATTGTGTTCACTGCACCCCAAAAAGATTTTGTTCACTGCACCCCAAAAAGATTGTGTTCACTGCAGCCCAAAAAGATTGTGTTCACTGCAGCCCAAAAAGATTGTGTTCACTGCAGCCCAAAAAGATTGTGTTCACTGCAGCTCACACACAGAAAAATGGATGTGGATCACTGACACCTGCCTATCTCCAATCCCACACCACACAGCAATATCGATTGTAGTTTGTAGAACACAGTTTCCCTAAAATTCAGCAGACTCTGTCCCTAACAGGATTGAGAAGAGATCGTAGATCAGGATTGAGTGCAGATTCACCCCACCCCCCACACAGCAATATCGATTGTAGTTTGTAGAAGACACTGACCCTATAATTCAGCAGACTCTATCCCTAAAATGCCTACAACTCGCCCTGCCTAAACACTCCGACCTGTCCCTCAATTCTATCCGGACACAAATGGTTTTTTCCTGCCTATCTTTCCCTAATCAGCAGCCAGCACATTGATGTGTGCTCTGTCCCTTAGCTAAGCAGCAGAATGACGCTGCTGCGGCGGCTGCCTCGAACTTATAAAGACTTGGTCACATGCTTCAGACGGCCAATCACAGCTACTAAGACATTTGCAGGCATGGCTGGGATGGCTTAAGGCACACCAGTTAAACGATTGTTGATTGGCTGTTGAAAGCCCGCCATGAAAAGAGCGCCAAAGCATGCAAAACCCGGAAATAAAACGACCGAACACGGATTTTTACCCGAACATACAGTAAAGTGTCCGTGTCCGTGTTCGGGTAAAAAAAATCCAATTATTCGGTACGAACACGAATAATACAGTCCGTGTTCGCTCAACACTATTCCTAAATTGTTTTGAATAACGTGCTTTAAAACATCTAGTGTGTGTATACGATCAGGTATGATGTTGTATCGATCAGGTAGTGTAAGGGTTATGCCCGTTTCACAGTGACAGACCAAACTCTGACAGACCAAACTCCCCATTTAACGCACCGCAAACAACCACAAACAGTCCATTTGCACAACCGCAAACTCCCCATTTGCACAAGGTTGGACACCAAGCTAGCCATGTCTCGTTCCTTGTCCTCACTGATGTCATTGAAGGTCTCTTCCTCCACCCAGCCACGTACAACAAAAAGGTGACAACAAGCCCCCTGGGAAGCCTGCTGTGGTTGTTCTTCCACCTCCTCAAAGCCACCTTCCTCCTCTGACTCCTCTACTTCAGACTCCTCTCTCTGCGTTGCCGCCGGTCTAGCAATCGATGACAACAAGGCTGCTTCTGGTGGAGATGGTGACCATAACTCTTCCTCTTCATGCTCATCTACGGCCTGATCCAGCACTCTTCGCAGGGCACGCTCCAGAAAAAACGCATATGGGATGAGGTTGATGATGTTGCCTTGGGTTTGACTGACCAGGTTTGTCACCTCCACAAAAGGATGCATGAGCCTACAGCCATTGTGCATGAGTGTTCAGTAACGTGGCCAAAAAATACCCAGCTCCGCAGAGGCTGTCCTCTTTTTTATTAAATTTAAAAAAACTGTTCTTACCAGTTTAATATCTGTTTTGTCCCCTATCAGGGGCCAGTGTATGGAATAGATTTTAGGAACCGGGAGATGGAAAAAGATGGTTGGTCGGTACTCTTACTTTGAATTTGGGGCACTGCGCGTGCGCCGTGCAATGTACTATGCCACCCTATATGAGTGGTGTGTTAAGTAGTACTATTCTTATCAGTTTAATCCCTGTTACGTCCCCTATCAGGGGCGGTGTATGGAATAGATTTTAGGAACCGGGAGATGGAAAAAGATGGTTGGTCGGTCCTCTTGCTTCCAATTTTTGGGCACTGCGCGTGCGCCATGCAATGTACTGTGCCACCCTATATGAGTGGTGTGTTAAGTAGTACTATTCTTATCAGTTTAATCCCTGTTACGTCCCCTATCAGAACAGTCTGTGGGCCTGTGGCCTCTCACACACGGGCAGGCAGCTGCAATATATTTACAGCTGCAAGAAAAAGTATGTGAACCCTTTGGAATGATATGGATTTCTGCACAAATTGGTCATAAAATGTGATCTGATCATCATCTAAGTCACAACAATAGACAATCACAGTCTGCTTAACCTCCCTGGCGGTATGATTCTTTTGGATTTTAGGTGCTGAAAGCGGTACCATTATTTTGCATGTAATTCTTGTGAATGAGCAGCCCAAACCAACTGTATACATTTATTATATATATATTATATATACATATATTATGTATATATATATATATATATATATATATATATATATATATATATATATACAGTTGGTTTGGGCTGCTCATTCACAAGAATTATGTATATATATATATATATATATATATATATACACACACGTGTGTGTATTATATATATATATATGTGTATATATATACATATATTTACATAAAAAGTACAGTAAAACTGCAGGAAAGGGCACTGGGGGGCAATGTAATGTGATTTTTTTTTTTATTTTGAACGGTATCAGTGTGTTTGGTGTGTTTTACATTCGAATTTGCCGCCGGTTCCACCCCCCGGCGGACGTCACGTCACCGGAGACGGAAGCCAGGGCTCGCAGACGATCGGGAGAGAGCTCCGCCGCAACATACCGCCCGCATTCTTCGCTGGATCCCGGAGAAAAGGTAAGTAAAACCTCTACCAGGATCCAGCGATCTTCCTAGCGCTACCCCGAGTGCGACTCGGGGTTACCGCTTTTGACTCTAAAAATCTTACCTTGAGTCACACTCGGGAATACCGCTAGGAAGGTTAAACTAATAACACACAAAAAATGAAATGTTGCCATGTTTTTATTGAACACACCATGTAAACATTCACAGTGTAGGTGGAAAACCTCTAGACTAATGACATCTCCAAGAGTTAATTGGAGTGAGATGTCAGCCAACTGGAGTCCAATCAATGAGATGAGATTGGAGGTGTTGGTTACAGCTGCCCTGCCCTATAAAAAACACACACCAGTTCTGGGTTTGCTTTTCACAAGAAGCATTGCCTGATGTGAATAATGCCTCGCACAAAAGAGCTCTCAGAAGACCTACGATTAAGAATTGTTGACTTGCATAAAGCTGGAAAGGGTTATAAAAGTATCTCCAAAAGCCTTGCTGTTCATCAGTCCATGGTAAGACAAATTGTCTAAAAATGGAGAAAGTTCAGCACTGCTGCTACTCTCCCAAGGAGTGGCCATCCTGTAAAGATGACTGCAAGAGCACAGTGCAGACTGCTCAATGAGGGGAAGAAGAATCCTAGAGTGTCAGCTAAAGACTTACAAAAGTCACTGGCAAATGCTAACATCCCTGTTAGCGAATCTACAATACGTAAAACACTAAACAAGAATGGATTTCATGGGAGGATAGCACAGAGGAAGCCACTGCTGTCCAAACAAAACATTGCTTCACGTTTACAGTTTGCACAAGAGCACCTGGATGTTCCACAGCAGGACTGGCAAAATATTCTGTGGACAGATGAAACCAAAATTGAGTTGTTTGGAAGAAACACACAACACTGTGTGGTGAAAAAGAGGCACAGCACACCAACATCAAAACCTCATCTCAACTGTGAAGTATGGTGGTGGGGGCATCATGGTTTGGGGCTGCTTTGCTGCGTCAGGGCCTGGAGGGATTGCTATCATCGAGGGAAAAATTAATTCCCAAGTTTATCAAGACATTTTGCAGGAGAACTTAAGGCCATCTGTCTACCAGCTGAAGCTGTCCTTACAGCAGAACTGTTTGCCGGTGAATAGTTTGGGACATCTCTAGTCAGTAAACCTAGTTTAATCAGCCCCAGAAGTTTTTACCCCCCTTTTTGACCAGGCCATTTTTTTGCGATACGGCACTGTTTTACTTTACCTAAAAATTGCGTGGCTGTGTGATGCTGTATCTAAATAAAATGTATGACCTTTTTTCCCCACAAATAAAGCTTTCTTTTGGTGGTATTTGATCACCTCTGTGTTTTTTTTTTTTTGCACTATAAACAAAAAAAGACAGACAATTTTGAAAAAAAAAAAAACATATTTTTTATTTTCTTCCATAAAAAATATCCAATAAAAAAATGTAAAAACATCAAATTTCTTCATCAATTTAGGCCAATATTTATTCTGCCACATATTTTTGGTAAAAAAAAAAAAAATCACAATAAGCATATATTGATTGGTTTGCGCAAAATTTATAGCATCTACAAATATAGGATATTTTTATGGAATTTTTATTGATTTTTTTTACTAGTAATGGTGGCAATCGGTGACTTCTAGTGGGAATGCGACATTGCAGTGGACAGATTGGACAATAAGTGACACTTTTGACACTTTTTTAGGGTTTTAGGGCTAAAAATATGCACTGTCATTGTACTAATGACACTGGCAGGGTTAACATCAGGCGCAATTTAAAGGGTTAAATGTGTCCGTAGGAGGTGCTTTCTATCTATGTGAAGGGTGCTTGTAGAAACTCAAGATCTATGTCTTCTCCTGTCACAGAACGACGATCTGTCTTGTTTGCATAGGCAGACCGCTGTTCTGTCTGTCGTGGGAACGATTGGCAGGTCCCAGTGGACATCGAGTCCACCGGACCCGCTAATTGGCTCTCGATATGTATAATAACAGCGGGAGTGGGTCACCGGCGGCCTGCGTGCATGCCCCAGACCCGGAAGAAAAAATAATGTACAGGTAAGTGATTTCGCCCTCAAGGACTGCCCTGCCACAATATATGTACGTGCGGCGGTCCTTAATTGCTTAAACCTTTTCTGTTGGTGAGTTCCCAGAAATTAAAGGAGGAGTGACTTGGTCCACTAATTGTTAAATATCTGAATTATGAGAATGAAACAGGTATGGCAAATGGGGGTAGCCTCCGAATTGTTTTAATTCATTTTTTAATATCATTTTCAGGTTTGTTTTTATTTTATTTCATATGTTGTAGTATTGTGTATGTTGTGCCTTAAAATCTGGGAAAAAATGTTTTTCTATATCTAAGCCTAGTTGGTCACTTTCATTAATGACATCAGTTACCTAGGGTCTGTTTGTGTTAACCAGAGATGTTTAGACTCTTTTTCACACATCTGTAAGTGTTTGAATCATACAGTCTCTGATGTTGCAGTTTATATGTATGGACTGGCTGTAATTATTAGAGTATAGCTGTAGTATACAGTTATGTACTATATACAAGAGAAAATGTTGCCTTCAGAGCTAATTTTAATGATGCGCCTGTACCAAAACCAACCAATTGCTCATTATTTTCAATCCATTGCTGCACAATCCATTACCTTCAATACAATATAAATACTACATAAATAAGTGCATTACGCAGTTGATTTACTAAAACTGAAGATTAAAAACCCAGAGCAGCTGTGCCTGGCAGTCAACCAGCTTCTAACTTCAGCTTGTTCAATTAAGCTTTGCCAAAAAACCTGGAAGCCCAATTGTTTCTTTGCAGAGCTGTACCAGATTTTGCACTCTTCAGTTTTAGCAAATCAACCCCACTATATTTGATAATTATATTTGATAATACGTTTTCCTACTGTATAAAAGCATTTTTTAAAACTGTAATCAAGGGGTACTGTGCCATTCAACAGCAATGATTTTTGCTTTGTGAACCCATAAATACTGATACCCTCAGTTAGCTGAAGATGACCCAAGTGGATGCACAACTTCCAACTTTCAATCCATATCCATGCATTTCATCTGCTAGAAACCCTATCGGGAATGTTTGTTTAATGAAACATTTCTTAGAGAAGATGCAGCATCCTTTCCCTATGCACCAAATGATAGAAAATGTTCTACGCATCTTTTTATTCATATTTTTTTATTATTCTAAACAAAATGCTCTCTCATTCAAAAGATGTTTTCAATGTCCCTAAAACAAATAGAATAGAATATATCCAAAATCTGGGAATATGTCTTTCTCTGACTTTTTTTTATAGACAAAAAAAATTGATTTTTTTAATGCTGATGTATGTTTCAAACTATCCTAACTCATTAAAGATGCATACATTGTCTCCTGGGATACATTACAACAAGCTCTTTGTGAAGTAATTTAAGCAATACATCTTCAGCTAAAGGACATCGCCGCGCTAACTAAATTAGTATAAGCACCCAGTAGATGGCAGTAGTATACAGTATTTTATTTTATTATGTTACTTTGTGAACCTGCCTCACATTAATCATAGATGCAGAAAAGTCTGAACACTACAAACTGACATAGACCTTGCTTTACCTCAATCAATCTTTATTCGCCAGTACATTAAAGTGGTTAGATATGGCATACCTGATTGCCTCGGGTCTAAGATAAAGCTTATAAATAACAGCATTTATGTTATCTCCTTTTATTCTTTTCTTATTATTGCTGCTTGGATGTAATCTGTTTATCCTTGATTAGATTGCCTGACCATTCAATATGTCTATTACATTTTTGTAAACCATACTGTTTTACTGCAGTGGTGAGCTTCTGGGCTTATTATTTCTAAGCATAGATACTAATGCCTACAAAGCCATACATTCAGCAAGGGATTTAATTTACAAATATGGTAATTTTTAATCAAAGCAATATTTAAGACTTGCAAGCAATAAACATGTGCACCCTGCCATTTCACCAAAAAAGATTTCCGCTTTATAATCTGCTTATATAACTTGCTGTACAAATTGAAAACAGCTGATAGAGCACATAATCAGTCCACCACACACATAAAATTTATAGCTGTATAGATAGAGAAAATTCTAAGGTGAATGAATTTTGCTGTATTTTTTAGAAGTGGCAGAGCTTTTTTTGCTCTACCTGTTTTGTAACTGAATTTAACAGTAGCATCCATCTCCGCCAAGTGTCCTACTGTCAGTTCCTATAAAATAATGCAGAGGTATAGGCAGGAGTAGCCCTAGGGTTCAAGTGTCTCCCTTGCTCAGATGGGCACATTATACTGTGCCCATACCATTAAGTTCAGTGCCTAGGAACAGCCCTTATTTACTGACTTGCTTATTGCTATTTGCACAGAAAAAACAAAAAAAAATACTGTATCTCCTATAACAGTGAATCTTTTTAACCTCATAAAACAGTTATCCCCGTACAGGGCTCAATCAATTCAGTTTGGGTGTATGAACTTGCACATATGAAAAAGCTGAAAGAATCCATTAAAGAAAATGCTTTCAGGCCTAAAGCAAGTAGCAGACAAAATTCACTAGAATGAGGGATATTATTGGGGCTGATAAACAAAGGGCAAAGCCTGGTAGCTAGAGCTGAATAGTTAAAGTGCATAAAATGTGCTTTCGAACAATAAAACTAGGAATGAGATTATATTAGATTAGTAGACATTTTGTTCTAAAAAAATAGAATACCTGTGTCTTCAGCTGCTGTAAAACAACGCGTCCTTATGTAAGCAATCTTCAGGTTGTAGTTTATTAACATATATGTCAATTTTCTAAGATATATAGTTTCTTTACAGAATGTTACGATTATGTTATTTTTGATTACATTTTATTGGATGCACAGCAATCATTTTATATGGTGATGATATGTATCCTATATAAGAACTTGGCAAAATGCTTAGTCATTGTCAGTTTGATTTAAAGGGTATCACAAAACATTTTTTGCTTTACACTGAAATCCAGACACATATAGAAAGCACAGAATATTGCAAATCTGTGTTCAATAATACAATCTTAAATGTACTTGCCGACCAGCCGCCGTACATATACAGCGGCAGGTCGGCAGATTCCCACAAAACTAGGTACCCGTACTACGCTTCACAGGAGCGCTCGTGGGGGCACGCCACATTTGCCACAGGGGAGGTTGATCTGTGGGGCCGGTGACCGCGATTGCTAGAGGGCACTTGCGATCACTCCCCGTGGAGACAGAACGGTGGTCTGCCGTTATTTACACGGCAGACCGCTGTTCTGTCATCAATGAGCACAGGGCTCCTGTATTCCTCCTATTTAGTAACACAGGTCTCTGTTTTTATTCCATAAGTCAATCCCCGCACAGTTAGAAAGCACCCCCTAGGGGCACATTTAACCCTTTGATCACCCCTGGTGTTGACCCCTTCCTTGCCAGTGTCATTAGTACAGTAACAGTGCATATTTTTAGCACTGATTACTGTAGTAAGGTCACTGGTTCCCCCCCCCCCCAAAAGTGTCAAAAATGTCAGTTAGGTGTCCGATCACAGCAATGTCACAGTCCAGCTAAAAATCGCTGATTACTACCATTACTAGGAAAAAAAAACAAATAATAAAAACTTTCCCCTAGTTTGTAGACGCAATAACTTTTGCTCAAACCAATCACTATACTCTTATTGGGATTTTATTTTACCAAAAATATGTGGCAGAATTCAAATTGGCCTAAAACTATGAAAACATTATGTTATATAGCAGAAAATGAAAAATATTGTTTTTTTTTTTTTTCAGAATTGTCACACTTTTAGTTTATAGCACAAATAAAAAAAAACACAGAAGTGATCAAATATCACCAAAAGAAAGCTCTATTTGTGGAAAAAAAAGGACATTTTATTTCATTTTATTTGGATACAGCATCGCACAACCATATAATTTTTAGTTAACCACTTGCCGACTGCCTAACGCCGATCTACGTCGGCAGTCAGCCCCTCACAGGCAAAGTGACGTAGGGCTACGTCACTAGCTTGTGAGGGTCTAGGGAGCGAGCGCGCGCCCCCGGAGGCGCGCTCCCGCTCCCGCGTGGTCACGGACCCCCCCGCGCGTGTGACCGGCGGACCCGATGTCCGCCGATCACTCGGCGATCGGCGGGGGAGAGGGAGAATGTCAGGCAGCTTGTGTAAACAAGCCACCTGTCATTCTCCTTGCTGTTAAGACACTGATCACTCGGATCTAGTATGTAGATCCGTTGATCAGTGTCCTTACAGCTGAAGCCACAGCCAATCACAGTAGAAAGCACGCCCCTAGGGATACACACAGCCCCTCCCTCCCAAATAAAGTTAACCCCTTCACTACCAGTGTATTTTTACAGTAACAGTGCATATATATAGCACTGATTACTGTAGAAATGTCACTGGTAACCCCAAAAGTGTCAAAAATGTCAGTCAAGGGTCCGATCTGTCCGCCCCAATGTCGCAGTACCGCAAAAAAAATCGCAGATCGCCGCCATTACACGTTAAAAAAAAAAACAACAAAAATGACAAAAATCTTTCCCTTTGTTAGTAAACGCGATAACTTTTGCGCAAACCAATCAAAATACGCTTTTTGCGATTTTTTTTACCAAACATAGGTAGCATAAAACAAATTGGCCGAAAAAGTTAAAAAATTTTGATTTTTACATTTTTTTTTGGGGGAATTTCATATAAGAAAATGTGAAAAATATTGCTATTTTTGCAAAATTGTCGCTCTTTTTTTGTTTATAGCGCGTGATCAAAAAATCGCACAGGTGATCAAATACCACCAAAAGAAAGCTCTGTTTGTGGGAAAAAAAGGACGCCAAATTTGTTTAGGTACAGCGTCGCACGACCGCGCAATTGTCCGTTAAAGTCACGCAGTGCCGAATCGCAAAATACCCCCTGGTCGGAATGGGGGTAAAATCTTCCGGGGCTTAAGTGGTTAAAATAACGCAGTGCCGAATAGCAAAAAATGGCCTGGTCACTAAGGAAGAAAACCTTCCAGTCCAGAAGTGGTAAAACACAAGCAGTGTAAGTAATTAACTTTGAACTGACACCAGCCGCCTGCAGTCCCTTTCTAACAGAGCTCAGACTGCTGCAGGGAGAAGCAGTAAAGGAGCCAATCAGTTATAGTCAGATATGTAAACCTCAGAACTAGAAATACAGAAATACAAATGCTCTGATAGCTGATTGGAGGGAAGAGAACCCCCCCCCCCCTTACTCAACACACAGGAACAGAGCTGAGGCTGTTAATTGACTGGAACTTTTTCTCTTGGTATCAGGAAAACTTGTCAGAAGTGACTCATGCAGATGTCAGGGGAATGAAGCAGCAGGCAGAAGTAACACTCAGGGGGTTTTCTGCTAAAACTGGAAAATACAAAGTCTAGTGCAGTTCTGCACAGAAGCCAATCAGCAGAGATGGGCTCAGGCATGTTTGGGATCCTAGTCTCAAACCCCTGCCCATCCCACTAGGAAGCCGATACTGCACACTGTTAATTACAGGTAGTGAGACATTTCTTTGTCCACAGCTGCACAGATTGGGAAATGTCTCAATGCCTGGTATTAGCAGTGTGTAGTGTTGGCTTCCTGGCTGGATCGGGCAGATGGGTTGGGACTAGGACCCCAAACAGGCCTGAGCCCCTCTCTACCAATCAGCTTACAGGTTTTATTGTCAAAGCTCAATTGAAGGAGCTTAAGTTAGAAGCTGATTGGTTACCATGCACAGTTGCACCAGATCCTGAGTGCTCCAGTTTTAGTAAATCCCCATTGATGTGTTCTTAATTGAGACAAGTACACACTATGGAGTGATATGCTTTGTTTATATTTTATTTCTGAGGGTTACAATCACTTTAAACTTTGGATCGAGTACAGGATGTCCACCCCAACCCTCCAGGGAGATTTTCCTTTTAATTTCTGTCCCAAAGACAAAACAAAGAGTGAGAGAAAATTAAAATGATGCATTCCTACAGACTATATCACTATAATAATACTAGGCCAGTTTATATTCTCAAGCTTACATTTGAGGTATTAAATGTCCCAGAAAAGCTTCTAGTCTGCCTCAGAAGCTGCAGCTCCTTTACTATCTCCTTCTATGTGAATGAAACAAGGAAGTCTAGAGGAGTGACAATATTGGATATGCCTCAATAAATACACATATACTGTATATATATATATATATATATATATATATATATATATATATATATATATATATATATATATATATATATATGTGTGTGTATATATATATATATATATATATATATATATATATATATTGTAAGGGCTATTTTTGCAGCACTAGAGGAATGGTGTAAATTAGGGTGGCCTGCAAACACACAACAATAAAATATAGAAGTAACATAAAAGCACATGGCGTTGGGGCATTGAGACATCTGCTATGGCAGCTGATGATGGCCAATAAACCAAAGGAGAGTTGTGTTGAAGCAAAGGCCACTACATATCTGTAGCAAAAAATATCTAAAGAATCTACAACAGTGAAGTACATCCTTTGAGTAAAAATGTAACCTGACCTTGGATACTACATACTACATAATTCAAAAGAGTATGATTCCCCAGCCACATGATATTACCACTACCCCAGAACATCCTCCTGGCCAAAGAAGAGCTTACTACTTTACTTGACATCCTGTGTGGCCCGTGAGCAATTTACAATTTTACTCAAGTGCAGAGAGTAGAGTTAATTCACAAAAAAAAAAAAAAAAACTATGAATGGGTTTTATTTAATTTATTCTACGTTTTTAATTCATGACAGACGTGCCTGGTCTCTTCTATTGACAGCCACAATGTTTTGGTGTGCAGGACCTGCTTGTGAAGTCAATTACTCTTTTCAAATAATGTATTTGTGTGATGCAAAGAAAAGATCATTTACCAGTTGGTCAGCAAGATGTTAGGGCTGAACTTCATGTTTTTAGTATGGCCATAATGGAACATCACATTGAAACTGCCTTTATTCAGTTGCAGGCTATGCATTCTGGACATTACAATAAGGCGGGAAGAATAATAAAGAAATTGAGAACAACACAACATCATACCTCAGAGTCTAGAGCTTCCTCTGATGGTACACACCATTTCTTCATCTTGGCTGATGTAATCATCCATACATTTAGGATGCATCACTGCTGGAGACTGGTACACTGGATGTACATGAGAAAGGATTATTTTTGTACATCTGAGAGAGAAAAAAAATGCTAAGATGAATCATAGGCATCTGTGTCTAATGTACACAAAACATTGTATTCATCTGGTAAAAAGTCAGGTGGAACCATTTCTAAACAATTCAAGCCTTCCGTTATAGATTTATCATTTTGCTGATCACATCTCTACAACTAATCAACATGACTGTTCCAGTCTTGTCCATCTGTAGTTTTTACTATATATAAAACAAGCCCAGTAACCTTGGTTATTACAGCTGGGGTCCATTTTGGATATAAAAGGGGGCACATTATGTGGCCACTTGTGTGGGATTGTGGCCACCCCTAGCAGCATTAGTTTAGATAGATAAGGGGGTTAAGCTATGCAGGATTAGGCTTTTATGGGGTTAAATTATACCTGTGCTCTGCAGCAGGTGTCAGCCAATAGGGGTATGAGGAAGGTTCCTGCAGGTATAGCAGAGGCTATATAAGCTTGGTCCGGTCTGGGGTGCTTCCTTTTGCACCGAAGAGCAAGAAGAAGAAAGTTCAAGAAGAAGACAGTTCAGCATAAGAAAATAAGAGGAACTTTCTGCGTACCTTGCTGGCATTGAGGCCCTTCTGAAGCAGCTTATAGAGAAGGCGGAGGGTGCAGGGGGAGAAGCCTGGCTGCGGCATTGCCTGAATATCCCTGGGACTGTGGAGCATGGTACCGAAGATGGCCGCCCCCACCCCTCACAGACGAGTGTATATGCGGAGCGGCTGGCAGACAATGCAGGCCGGGAGACAAGAGCGAGGAGAAGCCGGGCCCCTGAGAGGAAGAAGACGCTGGAAGAGCCGGCTCGAGTGACTGCAGGAGAGCCGCCGTGCGGTGTCACGGCGGTGAAGACAGCCCAGGCGCGCCTGCGCCGTGCCTCCAAAAGAAGAAGACGAGCCTCCCCGTCTCCAAGAAAGGGCGGTGGAGGGCGGGCCGAAGGCTTCCAGGCAGGCTCAGAACAGGAGAGAGGGCGGCTGCCTTCTCCACCTGAGGCTATCCCAGTAAATGTACAGGTGACACCTGCTGGGGTCATGGCCACATTACAGCAAAGGAATCCAGGAGCAGCTAGTGATATGCTGGGTGATGCTGAACAGCAGGCAGTGCTGCCCCCAGTGGGTGAGTTAAGTAATGCGCACAATTTGTCTGTTCTAATTAACTCTTTGTCGTCTTTGGTAAATTCTTTTGCTCAAATTGCTCCTGTTGTAGCTCCTAATGTGTCTGTCAAGCAGCCTATTTCTTCTTCTATGTTTGTTCAGCAGCAATTGAGCTGTGAGCCTAATTTTTCTCCTGCTGTATCTACTGTCCCCTTTCCTTCTGCTGACAATCTGTTACAGGGGAGTGCTGATATATTAAAGGATGCTAATATATTGCCTTTACATGCATCGTCGGTGGTGGGTAGCGGTGTTCCGGAGGTGTGCATGAAGGGCGCGATGCCCTGCGAAGTGTCACCTTTGGGCTACCATCTGAGTTTGGGGGTCAAGGAGAAGATCTGGAAGGGAGAGTTCATTGACATATTGTCACTTCTGCCCGCTCACAAAGAGCTGTCGGCTAAGTCGGATAGGAGGGAGAAAGAGCAGGATGAGGAACGGTGCAGGGGGGCCCCCAGATCATTCCATAATTGGCTCCAAGCATTTTGCATATTCGCTGGTGTAATGGCTGAGAAGCACCCCGAGAAGTGCGGGGGCTTGTTTCAGCATCTGGACCATATCTTGGAGGCTTATAAGAGCTTCGGGGGTTGGGTTTGTACTATTATGACGAGTCGTTTCGTCAAAAACTGTCAGTCCATTCCTCTTTACAGTGGGGTATGAAAGATGTTGGCCTTTGGCTGAACCTGATTGCCCCCCAGAGGCAGAATTCTACTAGGCCAGTTACACTGACTACTCAGAATGCAGCTTATCGCAAGGGTTGCTGTTTCACATTCAATGAAAGCCAGTGTCGCTGGCTTCTTTAGAAAAAATGTTAATTTAGGGGCTAGCCAATCACAGAAGGATATTTTTCCAAAAAGCCTGCACGCCTGTGAGGCTGGAAAGAATGCGTCCATGGTTGGACAGATTCCCAAACAGGGAGAGGGCTCGTTTTCTCACTGAAGGCTTTGAGGATGGTTTTCCTCTGCCTTCATTTACCGGGGAAGGGTGCCTGGAGGTTAATAATTTAAAATCGGTTGAAAATTTTCCACAGGTGGTTCGGGACAAGATTATTAAGGAGATTGAGCTGGGATGGGTGGCTGGTCCTTTTGAGCACCCGCCTTTTGATAGGTTTCGTATCTCTCCACTAGGGGTGGTTCCCAAAAAAGAGACGGATGAATTCCGTGTTATACATCACCTCTCCTATCCCAAGGGAAGTTCATTGAATGATGATATAGATGGGGAGCTGTGTTCGGTGTCTTATGCCACGTTCGAGGAAGCCATCGCTAAGATAAAGAATTTTGGTCAGGGTGCGTTGCTAGCGAAGGCGGATATAAAGTCCGCCTTTCGGCTGTTACCGGTATCCCCTTTGGAATTTAATTCTTTGGGTTTTCAGCTGGATGGTTTGTTTTTCTTCGATAAAAGCCTCCCTATGGGATGTTCATTGTCCTGCTCTTACTTTGAGGCCTTTTCCTCCTTTTTGCACTGGGTGGTATCTGTTAAGTCGGGTAGTGCGGGTGTTCTGCATTACCTGGACGACTTCTTGTTCATGGGTCCACCAGACTCTGAGGATTGCTTTAACTTGCTCCAGGTGTTTAGAGAGGTGGCTGAGGATTTTGGGGTTCCTTTGGCGGAAGAAAAGACTTGCTTGCCCGCTACCGAGATAATTTTTTTAGGAATTCACATTGATACGAACCGTATGGAGTTCTGCTTGCCGGCAGATAAGGTGGCGAAATTGAGATCTCTGGTGAGGTTTTTTATGTCCAGGAAAAAGGTCCTCCTAAAAGAAATGCAATCGTTCCTTGGTTTGCTGGCGTTCGCGTGCAGAATTATGCCTATGGGCAGGGTCTTTTCAAGGCGTCTTTACCTGTCTACTTCGGGTTTGAAGTCCCCTTTTTCGCATATTAGGTTGACCAGTGAGCTGAAGGATGATTTGTTGGTTTGGTCTGAATTTTTCGACGTTTTCAATGGTCGTTCCTTTTTCCAAGCGGATTTTATTTTTGCCCCGGATTTTCGTTTGTTCACCGATGCGGCGGGTTCTAAAGGCTTTGGGGCCATCTGGCAGACACATTGGTGCTGTGCAGAATGGCCTGAGTAATGGAAGAGTGGAAAGATGTGGTCCTATTAGAGCTTTTTCCAATGCTTGTGGCTTTGGAACTGTGGGGAGAGCGCTTCGCGAATAGGCGGATTTTGGTGGAAACTGATAATAAAGGGGTTTTGTCCACGGTGAACTGCCTATCCTCCAAATCAATATTTGTGATTAGAGTGCTGAGAAGGGTGGTTCTGTTATGTTTACAGCTCAATATTTGGCTTAAGCCTAAACACACCCCGGGTGTCCTGAATAATCTGGCCAACGCCTTATCTCGGTTTCAGATGGACCGCTTTCGCCAACTGCTGCCGGAGGCGGACGAGGAGGGTACCGAAATTCCAAGCCAGGTTTGGACAGTGGTTGGGATCTAGTCGAGAGATCGATAGTGGGATCGGTGGCCCCGAGAACCTGGGCAAGCTATTCCGCTGCCTGGAGGAGCTGGTTGTCTTTCATGGAAGCAAAGGGTCGGATGGATGGTCGTCCGGAGGAGAGTTTTGTTTTGGAGTTTGTAGCGTCGTTAATGCAGCGGGAACTGTCTTACAGTTATGTGAGAAAGACACTTGCGGGGATTTCTTTTTTCTGCCGCTTGAAAGGCTTTCCGGCATGCACGACATATTTTTCAGTACAGCAGGTATTGAAGGGATACAGGAGGGCAGTGGCGATGGTCGATAGCAGGAGACCTATATCGCTTGAGTTATTGGTGGATATTTGCGGTGCGACCTCGACGGTGTGTTACTCTGCTTACGAGGCACTGCTTTTTAGAACGGCCTTTGTATTGGCTTTCTTTGGGGCCCTCCGCATCTCTGAGCTGCTACCCTTATCGAGGAAGGCGGATGGAGGCCTTCTGTACGATCATGTGGTAGTGGGCCGGGAAGGGGTTCATATTTGGTTACGTTGCTCAAAGGCGGACGTTATGGGAAGGGGTGTGGGAATTGCCCTCAAGGCCCAAAATATGGGGGAAGTGTGCCCTTTATTAACGGTCAAAACATTTTTGGAAGTGAGACCTAATAGTGGTGGACGTTTTTTGATTCACCAAGACTCCGCTCCGCTCACAAAATACCAGTTTGATTTCGTACAACATAATTGCATAGAAAGGCTGGGTTTACAGAATTTTAAGTTTTTATCCCATTCCTTCAGGATAGGGGCAGCATCTGAGGCAGCTAGGAAGGGATTTTCAGACACGGTAATACAAAATATGGGAAGGTGGAAATCTAAATGTTTCAAATTATATGTGAGACCTAATTTGTTTCTTTGAATTCCCCAGGTTGTCAGCGAACAGTATGGATATTAGGTCACTCATTCATTTATTGGGCGAGAAAGAGAGCAGCACAGCGTACATACAGTACGAATTTAGCACTACCTCCGGATTTTCAGTTATTTTGGAAAGGAATTAGAGGCCTACAATGGTATCAATTATATTTTCACCTGTCTAGGTTGTTTCAAGTTTGGCCTTCTCCATCCATAGTGGTAATTCATGCTGGGGGTAATGACCTGGGTAATGTTGGGACTTTGGACTTATTATTCAGGATAAAAAGTGATTTGCATTTGTTTTCTCTCTCTTCTCCTGGGACGGTGATGGTCTTTTCCGAAATAGTTCCTCGGCTTCCTTGGCTTTCCTCATCATAGAGGAAGGTTATGGAAAAAATGAGGAAGAGGGTGAATAGGGCCATGGAGAAGTTTATGCCGTCCATTGGCGGCTTGTCCTATAGGCATGTAGATCTGGAGGGTGGGTTTCAAGGGCTATATCGTCAGGATGGCATCCACCTTTCGGATGTGGGAATTGACATATTTAACCTCGGACTGCAGTATAGCATTGAAAGGGCCGCGGTGGTGGGGCAGGGCCGTCCTTGATGCTCAAGCCCGGCTGGTGGGGACATTGTATTTTCATAATGGTAATTTATTGTTTATGGTTGCTTGAGTTCTTTAACTGAGCAATTAAAAGTTATTACGGTATTTGAGTGGTTGTTTACAAACAGTTAAATATTTATGATTTAAGTTATATTAAACCAATAAAGTGTGCCGCGGCCTTTTCTTGCCAAACGGTGAGTCGGTGCTATTATTTAGTAGGTTAAGCTAGTCTTGCGGGAGTGTGGCCTACAATTCCATATAAAAGGGGGCACATTATGTGGCCACTTGTGTGGGATTGTGGCCACCCCTAGCAGCATTAGTTTAGATAGATAAGGGGGTTAAGCTATGCAGGATTAGGCTTTTATGGGGTTAAATTATACCTGTGCTCTGCAGCAGGTGTCAGCCAATAGGGGTATGAGGAAGGTTCCTGCAGGTATAGCAGAGGCTATATAAGCTTGGTCCGGTCTGGGGTGCTTCCTTTTGCACCGAAGAGCAAGAAGAAGAAAGTTCCCCACCCTCCCTCCCTTTGTCGCGAGCACCTTTTATGATTTAAGTTATATTAAACCAATAAAGTGTGCCGCGGCCTTTTCTTGCCAAACGGTGAGTCAGTGCTATTATTTAGTAGGTTAAGCTAGTCTTGCGGGAGTGTGGCCTACAATTCCACTAGTCCTACTATTTGTAGTGTGCACAAAATCATACAGAGTAAATCAATTTAAACTTTTGGACTAAAAAGCAAGAACAATTTGTCAATCAAATCTAGTTTAAGATTATCAAGACATGCTTTAAGGTGGCATCCCATAAGGTGTTCAACATGGAGTAACATGCTAAACTAACAGGAAATGGGCACACCTTGTTGGCCAATCTCCATCAGTCATCCTACTTAATTTGTTTTTAGTAAACATTTTGAGCTGTTGTCAGATATATTAAACATTTAGTATTCTGTGTGTTGCAAACAGCTGTCAAAGGGCTACTATGGTAACACAAGGTGTGAGGTGCAAGGATTTTTTTTAGCCATTTTGGGTATGAGTCCACCATTTTGGATGAGACAAACTTACTTAAATTTGGTTCAAGGTGCATTTGGCAAACAATAGAGTTTGGGTGTCAAAGTGAAGTCAATGGGAGCTGAACGTTAAAAATCAGCAATAACCATTTTATAGGATAATATTCAAAGGATCATCTACCAAAAGACTTGGGGGAGGGAAGATGGTTCCTCATATGGGGTGGAAGCATGTACCAAATCTACATTTTATGTTTAAATTACATTTGGTGCAGAGCAGGATATTCTTGAATTCTTCACAATCAACAATAAAATGTTCCTTTAAATGTTCCGGGGGGGGGGGGGTGCCCTTAACCTGCCTTTGAAATGGAATAGCTATATGAGGTGTACAACCTACTACAGCATAACTGACTACAAAGAACAAATAAATGCTGATCTACTACTATGCCCTATCCACCACTATGATAAAGTTCTTACTTTGGAATGGCTTAGCAAAATAATAATGAAGCCTAGATCATATCTTTTTGACAACCTCCCTAAGGAAAGAACTATAGTATCTTGGGAGGGTTTTGGCAGGTCTATAAAAAGTACAGCTTCTGCCATGTCTTCAACAATTCCAATAAGACAAAGAAAGGCTGCAACACCGCTCCAGGTGATACAATAGCTGTAATGAAGATCAGGTGCTGGTCCAGTCCGCAAACTGAAAGACTGTCAAAGTATGTGCAAAAGAGGTGACCGCACTCCAATCTTCAGAAGTATAAATGCTTTAATCGTAAAAATCCATGCATAACATCACTAGACCATGATACAACAGAACTGTAGCAGCAAGGTTAACATGTTTCATGAACCAAATCGCTTAATCATAACCTAACAATTCCAGGCCCCATTTATGCACACAATGCCAGAGAAAACTGTATGTAGCATATCTAAAACAGTTTTGCATCCCTTTTCAGGAATATATACTTCACCTTCCTCTAATAAACACCCTTTATGGGCAAAATGTTGGTGTTAGTGTTTAGAATATAGTCTGAATTCCCCTGACAATTTCTCAGCAAGACTGGAAATAGCTGATACAGCATAAACAGCACAGTTGCATGCGAGAAAAAATAATATTTATTATACCAATGCTCATGATTTATGTAGTATTGTCAAAGAGAACAGCATTATTTATTTTGTAAAAGGTAAACCTAAAAACACCCCAGGTTAGCAGGATCACCTTTTAAACGATGCATAGGATGCATTGGCAAGAACAGATGCCAATTTAAGAAAACTGAATGCTATTTCTTCAATAAGAGAGGTCATGTCATACTTCCTTGCCAGGCAAGGATCAATCAAGAAACACAGAGCAATTCTCTCTAAAAGGCAAATACAAAGCCACTTCAGAGACATGGGTCAAACAAATTTATCCCATCCTCCTCAACAAGTGTTGAGTTCTTAGTATAAATCATAATGAAACCTAAGATACTGGAAATTACCTTTATTCAGCTGTGCAGGCTTTCTAATAATACACATTACAGCAAAGTGGAAAGGGGGATGTGGGGGCAACTACAGCTCACTGTTTAAAAGAGCAGCACTGGCAGGTATGTGTGTTACTGTATATAAGCTGCAGATAACCAGTCATGTTTTAAATGTGATCATTCTAATGAGTGGATAATTAGACTTGTGTGCTGCATTTGGAAGCACATCGGATCTCATTAATTATAACGGGAGCACTGGAACAACAATTTGCATTACCCCAGCCTAATCACAGCATGCTGTGTCCCTTTGCACTCTCCTTTTCTCTCCTTGTATTATGTCTGCTCCTTTTTTCTGTGAGTGCTTTAGTATGTGAAGGGAAGAGGTGTCTGAATTTCAGAATAAGTATTTTTTTGGCATATTCACATTGAGTGCTGTACTGTTTGGGTCCAGAGTACTGAATACTGTTATGTGTTGTCAACCATAGTTTACATCATGGTATTGGAGTTCTAAAGCCACAAGTTTCCCACTGAGTGGAGAGACTGTAGTGAATAAAAACTCCAGAAGATTTGAAAACATGGCATCCACTCTAGGGAGTAGACAGCACACTTAAAGGGAATTTCCTTTACATATTTTCTTTCCATATATAAAAGTATAATTAAAGCCATTTTTTATTTTCAATAAACTAGTTAAGGATTAAAATCCCTGGCATACTTCCTTTTGCCATTTAAACCTCATTGGGGATTTTTAATTGTACTTATCTCTGAAGTAGGGGAAGATTTTACAATAGTGGATGACTAGCTTAAGACAACTGTCATTGGAAAAAGTGTTCTCATTGGAATATTTCCCCTTTTATTCATATTTTAATGATGACTGTGCTTTGCTTACTTTCAGTCTTTGTGACAATGATCACCAGGACAAAAAGAAAAGGTGGACCTGCACAGCAGGAATGAAGACAGTAAAAAATTTGACAGAGTTTATAACAGCTCTCTAATTTTGCCAAAACAAAACAAAAAAAAACCAAATGAACACATAATTCATGTTTTAATTTTAGATACACTTGAATTAGGTTAGGACCAAAAGATTTTCCATCCAGAAACCATTTAAAAATGATAATTATATATATATATATATATCTATATATATATATATATTTTTTTTTTATATATATATATATTTTTTTAAATAAAATAATATATAATAATAATATTTATGGGCCAAATGTACCTTTGTTCAGTTGGAGGCAGGTTCAGCGAATGTTACAGAAGTTTGGGTGCAGAATCCAAACCCAACTAAAGTTTGAGTCAAATGGTAAAAATCAGTTCTGACCATTTTCTAGGCTAAAAGGAAAGGGGTTGTTAAATAATGACAAGGGGAGCCGGGCTCTGCCCTGGAGAACAATGTACAAAAGCAAAATAAATATTATTATTATTTTTTTAACTTTATTTTTTCTATGGTAGCAAACAATACACCATATACATTTAAAATAGTCACATTTCTATAATCATTACCTCAATTTCCTTTATCCCTCACTCCCATCCTTCAATCCATTGACCCCCCCCGAACAATGTTTGCCAGAATTCTTCCATTATTTTCCTAATCCAGTTCTCTTCCCTTCCTACTCCTTCTATTCTCCTTTTATTTGAGCATATTTCCTCAGGTTTTTTTAAACCTTACCCATTTTTCCCAGGTAGAGTTTAATCTCTCTATTTGATCCTCTTCACAACTGCTCAAGTATTCCACTCTCTAGATATACTCAACTCTTTTATCATTGGTCTTTTTGGCACACGCCATTTTCTTGGTGTATTGCGCCATTTGCGGCGTTTATCAGTTATGGCACTACTATTTTCTTATACTGTCCTATTGAGTTATTTGTCTTATGAAATAAGCATGCCGTGGATGATCGGCAATCTCTATGTCCGTGATCTCTTTTATATATTGCCAGATTCTCTGCCAATACTCCTTTATATTTGGGCACGCCCACCATATATGTCCCCTTGTGCCCCTCTGTTCGCACCTTCTCCAGCATAGTGGGGATTTTTTTGGTTGCCATTTATGCTCTCTGACTGGGGTTATGTACCATCAACCAAATTCTGTTTTACTGTACAATGAGACACAATTAGGTAAATGGATAGTAGACAAAAATCTAGCCAAACTCTTGTAATTTATCTCTTTTGTATTTATATCTACCGCTACCTCATGAACAGCATTTATGTAATTGTTGTTTCTCTAACCGTGTGCCCACATCTTTTTCCCATTTTTCAATGTACCGCTGTATTTTTGGCTCTGCTATCTCTGTAAGTATTTTATATATCTGAGACATGCAATGTTTCAAGGTCAACTGCGAATTACACAGTGGTTCAAATGGAAAAAGTTCCTTTTCTGTTCCAATAGGCTGAAGTTGTTACAAAATGTCTTAGCTGTAGATGCTGCCTTTCTTTTCAAATTTATTAAGTTCCTTTTATGTTTCAAATCATAATATGGTATTAGCCTCCCCCTTTTCCATGATATCTTTTAATTGTGTATTTTTGTCTACTATTCATTTACCAAATTGTGTTTCATTATACAGTAAAAAAAAAAATGAATCCCCATGAGTGAATTATAATTAAGTGTTCTTGCATGGCAAGACCACTTACTGTTATCTCACATATATATTCTTATTATTATAGCCAAATTTACCACCCTAACTCCTCCCACAGTTTTTACACTACATAGACAGTAATATACCGAAACGTGCGGATTGTTCCCGCTTGGTGTGCTATTACTTTGTGGAACGTTTTGTCAAACGGTTCACAAAATATCAGTGTTTTTGTGGCGGAATTGGTCCCATAGGAATGAATGGCGAAATGTTCAAAACTAGAGTGGGAGCTGACCAAAGCTAGAGTGGTAGCTGAAAAATCAGGACATGATTTCTAAACTGCCACCACTCCCTCATTTTCAAGCCCACCTACACAAATCGTATATCAAAACGTTCAACTTTCCCTGCTGCCACTAAAAATGTCCACGGCTAAGCCATAGTCTTGATAGTTTTCACAATATGACCATTTGTTTGCAACTCACGCTGCCTATTGACATTCATTGAAACTCCACTCTAGCCTCCTCAAATTTGAAAGGCAATTTCTAAACTGCGAAAAAAGGTATAGTGCGCTCAACACAATCATAAATATTAAACATATGACATCTGGGATGACCCAAATATTATGGTGATCTTCATACAGTGTGAAAAACCATATGTGAAAATTCTTTATGCAAAAACATATAATTTATAACAATCGTGAAAAAATATATATATCAAGTCCTCCATTTGATCCAGATAATCTCAAATAGCCAAAGATCAAGCTTCCTTCAATAGTGGATCTTCAATCTTGCTAATCTTAGACCGATATGTGAGGGTGAAATAGAAGAAATAGCCTCTTACCAGATAACACTAAACAGTGAGCCTTATTGGTGAATAGGCACTTTCCACACATGAACAAATAAAAACTGTGTGAGGTGACACCTCGGTGGTAGTGAAAACTTCTTACCAGAAGTATGTAGAGGGTAAGCATAAACCACTGTTGTTTATACGGATGTACCAGATAGAAGTATCCAATGGCGGCTTCAATGTGTGGGCTGAATGTTTCTCCACTCCACCATATCCAACTCACCGATGTGGCTGGCGATACTGTACTCTAATGTAGCTCCCCCATAACAAAAGATATAAAGTGCCAATAGTGCATTATCCTTTTAAAAAAATGTTATTAAAAAAGAAACACACTTACATGGCAAATGGAAGGAACTGGGCATAAACAATGGTTTCAAGTGCACCGAACGTGACCGCCTGCAGTGCGCCTGGTGTGGTGTGACAGCGCGGCTACTCCCCCCGATGTGTTTCTCCTTATCAGGCTTCAGCTGGGATGGGAGCACAATTTCTAAACTGTGACTGTGCCTTTATTTTTAATATTTCAGAGACAAACTATGCATCAAAATGTAGGTCTGGGTCTGATTCTCACAATATAAAGCTCTTCGCTGTAGGATTTATAATTTTTAAACCACAACAGTTTGAAGATGGCAACCACCAGTCAATAAAGGTACAAAGTTTAAGGCAAGTGGTCATAAAATGAGAGCATACTCATTAGTGCGAGGAACTCCAAAAGTAGGCGGTAACCTCTGGAAACAAGAGATACCAACACAAAATATACCTTTTTATAAAATTACGGGGAGGGAGGGGGGAGGGGGGGAGGGATAGGATGGGGAGGGGGAGAGGGGAGGGAAAGGGAGGAGAGGAGGGGAGAAGGGGTGGCTAGATAGATGTGCAGAATGGCGAAGGGAGCTTGCTATGGGGGGCCATGTGCCCACCAGAGAAGCTCTTGTGTGGGGTATAGATATACATCAGCATGAACCTTAACATTAACATTAACAGTAGCATTGGGCACTGTCTCAAACTGCCCCTTACAACATAGAGATCAGCAAGGTATATCTGGAAACAGGAAAAACCAACACATCCCCTTCACTGAACTCGACATGCATTGGTGGCGCTTGGCTCCTGATTGGGTGTACAAAAAATAAGGCGTAGGAGAGAAGAGGCACCAGCATATGAGCAGTTGATTTTAACCGCTCTTCTCTGCCCTTGCTGTAGAGCGAGTTGCCATTGGAACCCAGGTGTGTGAGCAGCCAGCATAAGCTAGAGTGTGAGCTGAAAAATCAAGACATGATTTCTAAACATTTTCATCCCACCTACACAAATCTTATATCAAAACGTTCAGCTATCCCTGCTGCCACTTAAAATGTCCACGGCTAAGCCATAGTCCTGATACTTTTCACAATTTCTTAACTGCTGCCACTCCCACACACACACACACACACACACACACCACACCACACACACACACACACACTCACACCCCCCCCCCCCCCCCACACACACACAAACACGGCAAGAACACTTCACAAATTTCCATGGAAATTGTACGTTTTCTAGTTATAATCCTATTGTAGTTGTCTGTACACAGAATCCCAAATCCTAAACACATTTGTGGTCAAATCGTGCCGTTTTACATCCATTTTTCTATATTTATGCGGAAACCAAATATTGTCTCTTAACAGCGTTTTACTAATTTTATCTTCAATTTTCACACATGATTTATCACTGTTTATTCTAGACCACTCTACTATTTGTGCTAATACAGTGGCATTATAATACCTTTTAAAATCAGGTGCTGCTACCCCCCCCCCCCCCCCCCACACGTGCTTTATGTTTAGTTAATATTGAGAGCTGTATTCTCAGTTTCTTGTTCTGCCATATTACCCTGGTTATCATTGCATTTCATATTTTAAAATAAACCTGTGGAATTGCTATTGGTAGCATCTGAAACTTATATAAGATTTTCAGTAATATCACCATTTTTACCAAATTAATTCATCCCAACCATGAGAGTGGTTGCATTGTTATTTTTTAATATCTTCTTTAATTTAATTCAGTAATCTATATTAATAAAACCCATGTGTCTCTGCATCCATCCCTGTGTCCGTGGAATTGCGCTACTGCGCATGTGCCCCACGACAGCCGCTGGGACGCAGAGAGACTTCGGGCGGCCGGCCAGCGCTGGGTGGGCATGTTACACAGGAGCAGATGCCCGCCCACTTCACTTCCTCCTCAGGATTGGCTGGCGTTCCGATCTGTGGAGACTGCCACCCCCCGGAGTGCGGAGACTGTGGCCGGCCCGTGGCCTTTAGGAGAGCCCGGGAGATCGGGCCTGCACGGGGCGCCCAGGATGACGGACACCCTACAGAGTTCCACCCTCTGCGGAGGAGGCGCCGGGAGGACTGAGGAGACGCGGGAAGCCGGGGACTGAAATGAAGAGAAGTGAACGTGAGGTAAGTGCACGGACGGGGAGGGGAACACTGGCATCTCTGCATTGAGTGGGGGCAATGCTGTGGCACTCTGCAATTGATTGGGGGCAATGCTGTGGCACTCTGCATTGATTGGGGGCAATGCTGTGGGCACTCTGCAATTGATTGGGGCAATTCTGTGGCACTCTGCAATTGATTGGGGGCAATGCTGTGGCACTCTGCAATTGATTTGGGGCATTGCTGTGGGCACTCTGCAATTACCTACGTCATTTCCGGTGCAGGTTCGTCATGCACCAGCTGTAGTCGTGTCACACATTTTACTGCGCATGCGCAGAATAGGTAGGGAATTTTGATAACATCGTAAGGGCTGAGGCACAAGTCCTACTGCGCATGAGCGGGCGCATGCGCACCAACGGATCGGGCAGCTCCATCTCTTATAACAAACATACATCCCATCTCCATGGCACACACTGCGCTGAACGGACAATCCTATTCCCTACCCACACGCGCACGCCCACTATCTCATTGTCGGGTCGGCACAGTGTGGGGCATGGGGATTGGATTGTCGGGTCGGTGCAGTGTCGGGTCTTTAATTTAATTCAGTAATCTATATTAATAAAACCCATGTGTCTCTGCATCCATCCCTGTGTCCGTGGAATCGCGCTACTGCGCATGTGCCCCACGACAGCCGCTGGGACGCAGAGAGACTTCGGGCGGTCGGCCAGCGCTGGGTGGGCATGTTACACAGGAGCGGATGCCCGCCCACTTCACTTCCTCCTCAGGATTGTCTGGCCTTCCGATCTGTGGAGAATGCCACCCCCCGGAGTTCGGAGACTGCGGCTGGCCAGCGGCCTTTAGGAGAGCCCGGGAGATCGGGCCTGCACGGGGCGCCCAGGATGACGGACACCCTACAGAGTTCCACCCTCTGCGGAGGAGGCGCCGGGAGGACTGAGTAGACGCGGGAAGCCGGGGACTGAAATGAAGAGAAGTGACCGTGAGGTAAGTGCACGGACGGGGGGAACGCTGGCATCTCTGCATTGAGTGGGGGCAATGCTGTGGCACTCTGCAATTGATTGGGGGCAATGCTGTGGCACTCTGCATTGATTGGGGGCAATGCTGTGGCACTCTGCAATTGATTTGGGGCATTGCTGTGGGCACTCTGCAATTGATTGGGGGCATTGCTGTGGGCACTCTGCAATTGATTGGGGGCATTGCTGTGGCACTCTGCAATTGATTGGGGGCAATGCTGTGGGCACTCTGCAATTGATTGGGGGCAATGCTGTTGCACTCTGCATTGATTGGGGACAATGCTGTTGCACTCTGCAATTGATTGGGGGCAATGCTGTGGCACTCTGCAATGGATTGGGGGCAATGCTGTGGCACTCTGCAATTGACTGGGGGCATTGCTGTGGGCACTCTGCAATTGATTGGGGGCATTGCTGTGGGCACTCTGCAATTGATTGGGGGCATTGCTGTGGCACTCTGCAATTGATTGGGGGTATTGCTGTGGCACTCTGCAATTGATTGGGGGCAATGCTGTGGCACTTTGCAATTTATTGGGGGCAATGCTGTGGGCACTCTGCATTGATTGGAGGCAATGCTGTGGGCACTCTGCAATTAATTGGGGGCAATGCTGGGGCACTCTGCAATTGATTGGGGGCAATGCTGTGGCACTCTGCAATTGATTGGGGGCAATGCTGTGGGCACTCTGCAATTGATTGGGGACAATGCTGTGGGCACTCTGCAATTGATTGGGGTCAATGCTGTAGGCATTCTGCAATTCATTGGGGGCAACGTTTTACTGCGCATGCGCAGAATAGGTAGGGAATTTTGATAACATCGTAAGGGCTGAGGCACAAGTCCTACTGCGCATGAGCAGGCGCATTCGCAGCAACGGATCGGGCAGCGCCATCTCTTATAACAAACATACATCCCATCTCCATGGCACACACTGCGCTGAACGGACAATCCTATTCCCTACCCACACGCGTTGTCTCATTGTCGGGTCGGCGCAGTGTGGGGCATGGGGATTGGATTGTCGGGTCGGTGCAGTGTCGGGTCAGCGCAGTGTGTGCCATGGAGATTGGATGGATGTTTGTTATAAGAGATCCCGCTGCCCGACCCGTTGGTGCGCATGCGCCGTTGCATGCACATTAGGACTTTTGTCTGACCCCTTACGATGCTATCATAATTCCCTATCTATTCTGCGCATGCCCAATAGGACGTGTGACGCAGGTACAAGCTGCTGCATGACGAATCCACAGCTGATCTCAATCGGAAATGACGTAGGTAGGGAAATCTGATGGGGTAGGGAAATCTGATAGAACACCGGGCGAAACTGTTGAAGCGGCGGGTGTGCGTGGGCACGCGGCGGATGTGTGCTCGCGTGGACTTACTGCTAAGCAGCAACGGGTGTTACAAGTGGCGGCGGGCGAGCGATGTCACGCGAGAGCCGCTCGGTCAGCTCTGTGTGTGTCCCCGATGTTGCTAGGGCAAAAGGGACGCTATGCGCAAAGCTGGCTACGTCATGCGGCTCTCGCATTGTTAGAAAAAAAGAACGAGATAAGCGAGAGCCGCTCAGTCAGCTCTGCGCATGTCTCCGAGTTGCTAGGGCAACAGGGACGCAGAGCTAACAGAGGCTCTCCCTTAACTGGAACAAGTCTGTTTTTACAAATGTTTGACCACATATGTTCTAGCGCCCGTTAATTTAACAGGCTTAATGTCTAGTGGTATATAATTTGCTTGATATAAATTGTTTGAGGGTAATGTTAATAATATCCCAAGATATTTTAAACCTTTTTTCCCCCAGCTAAATGGAAATTTTTTTGGAAGGCTAACTCTTCTTTTTTATTCATATTTATATTTAAAATTCCCGATTTCACTGGATTAATTTTTATGTTTGAGAGATTATCATACCTTTTCCTTTCTTTTATTCGATTTGGTAATGTCATTCTTGGATTGGATATATAAAACAACATGTCATCAGCATATGCCGCTACTTTGTGTTCTACTTCACCGATCTTTACCCCCTCCACAACCACGCTGTTCTGTATGGCAGCCAATTATGGCTCCAATAACAGCACGAATAGAAAGGGGGAGAGCGGGCATCCCTGTCTCGTTCCATTATGCATCTCAAATGGATCAGACAGGGTTCTGTTTACTTTCAACTGAGCAGTTGGCTGATCATTTAGTGCTTCAATTCATTAAAACATCTTTGGGCCTATCCCCACTTCTTTTATTGTGTTCAACATAAATCCCCAGTCTACCCTGTCAAATGCTTTTTTAGCGTCTATTGACAGGAGTAGTGCTGGGGATCCATCTCTTTCCATTTTATGCATTATGAGCAGGGATCCCACTCCGTTATCTTTTCCTTCTCTTCCCGTTATGAATTCGGTCTGAACTACATGAATCCATTCTGGCATTAACAATTTTAATCTACTGGCTAATATTCTTGCATATAATTTTGTGTCTAAATTTAATAGTGCTATATGCCTGTAGCTAGAACACAAAATTGCATCTTTCTTTTCTTTAGGAATTACTGTAATATGGGCTTGCAATGACTCTTTCCTCAGCCCTTTTCCTTTACTCAAACTATTTATATAAGAACATAATTTGGGGATTAGTTGTTCTTTAAAGATTTTATAATAGTGAATCGTGAACCTGTCTGGACCTGGGCTCTTCCCCGTAGCTGTATTTTTTATCGCTTGTTTGATACTTTAGGTAGGTTTGCCTCTCTAATATATTCTTGTATCTTTTTCATACTTATTATCTCATTTTCCTGGGAGCCTTTAAGTATAAGGAACTATAACAGTTTTGGAAAACTTGTGCGATTTTTGTCGATGAGTAGGCCATCTCCCCATTTTTATTTTTAATTTTCCCTATAAAATTCATTGATTTCTTATTTTTTAAAGCTATTGCTAGGTATTTTCTGGGTTTATTTCCATTGTCACTTTAACTGACAATTGTGCAGTCATGTGACACTGTACCCAAATAAAATTGTTTTCCTTTTTTCCCCACAAATATAGCTTCTTTTTGGTGGTATTTGATCACCTGTGCAATTTTTATTTTTTGCGCTATAAACAAAAAAAAAAGAGCGACAATTCTGAAAAAAAAAAAAAAAACAATATTTTTTTACGTTCTGCTATAACACATTCCCAATAAAAAAAATGTAAAAATCTAAATGTTTCATCATTTTAGGCCAATTTGTATTCTGCTACATATTTTTGGTAAAAAAAAAAAAAAAACCCAATAAGTGTATATTGATTGGTTTGCACAAATGTTATGATTTATGAATTATGAACCAAGATTTATGTAATTTTTATTTTTTTACTAGTAATGGCAGCACTCAGCGATTTTTAGTGGGACTGCGACATTGTGGCAGACAGATCGGACACCTAACTGACATTTTTGACACTTTTGAGGGGACCAGTGACATTACTACAGTAATCAGTGCAAAAAATATGCACTGTTACTGTGCTAATGACACTGGCAGGGAAGGGGTTAACACCAGGGTAAATCAAAGGTATTAATGTGTCCCTAGGGGTTGCTTTCTAAATGTGGGGGGGGGGGGGTGGGCTTTCTGCATGAACACAGAGACCTATGTTCCTAAATAAAAGGAACACAGGATCCCTGTGTTCATAACTGACAGAACATCGGTCTGCCTTGTTTACAACGCTGCCACCAGATAATGTAGTCTAGTCTAGAATACGTCCCATGCACTAGCGAATACAAATTTGAATATAAATGTATAATCTTTATCACCTTGGTGTTGTACCCTCCATGCGTCTACCAACTGTGCTTGAAATCATTTTTTCTTCACTTTTCTAAGTTGGTAACAGTCTTTCCCCAGTGCATGTGATGTACTATCAATTTGGGGGTTCATGCAAAAATTAAAATCTCCCATCAGTATTACTGTACCTTTTTTAAAGTCTAATAACTTCTCTATTGCTTTATTGAAATAACCTGTCAGATTTTTATTTAGACATTATATGTTTGCCAAGATGCCCTCCCTCTCCTGTAGCTTTCCCCATAGGAACAATTATCTTTCTTCCGGGCCCACTACCTCTGTTGCTAATACTATTGCTACCCCTTTGACTCGTTTGGTTGTGGAGTCTCCATAGTACCAAGTCGGGTGGGCTTTTGAGTACAGTCTAACATTTACGTCATGTGTTATATGTGTTTCCTGTAAGAAAATAATGCTTGTGGAGTATTGTTTAATTTCTTTAATGACCTTGTGTCTCTTTACTGCGGTGTTTTTTTTATTCTCGTACAATATATGAAAGAATATTTATTGACATCTTATTCTCTCTCCTTCTCCTTCCCATCTCTCCCCCTTGCATCTCTCCGTCTTCTTTCTTTTCCATTTGAGCCCCTGGGCTCGGGTGCTTCCAAATCTTAGGGCATAGATAGCTAGAATAGAGAGAGAGCAAACTACCAACAATGAAGTTCTTATGACTGTGGCGAACTCTTCCCCCCCCTTCCCCATCCCCTCCCCCTTCCCTATCCCCTCCCCCTTCCCTCCCTGCTACTGTTATTGACATGGGGATTTTGACCTTCCTCTGGTCATTAGGTAGATAGGTCTTCTCTACCAATCTACTCCTAAGCAGAGATGTATAGTAACGAAGTAGAACTACTTAAGTACTGTACTTAAGTACCAAAATGCGGTATCTGTACTTTCCTAGAGTAGAATTTTTTTCTCCTACTTCTACTTTTACTTCACTACATTTTTTCGATGATTTCGATACTTCTACTCAAGTATTTTTTTTTGTGCTGCATAGTTACTCGTTACTTTTAAAAAAATTACCACTGCCAGAACAGTAGATGGCAGGTTGCATAAAGCTCAAAAAAATGTGTATAATGTCATTTGTAAATCAGCGCATACGAAAATAAAGGCTGTGTATAATAAAAGCTGCTATACCAAATCTTTCCAATAAAAAGAAAATATGAAACAAACAAATAAATGGTGCTACAGCGCTTAAAGTGCATCAAGAAACTACTAACAAACACAGGTTAATCATTTGAATAAATCATTTGAAATAATAAAAAACAATATGATGTTCAAACTTTTGACTTCTTTCTTTAATAACTACATAACACAGTACTTGTACTTCTACTTTCAGTACTTGAGTAGAAATTTTTTTTCAAAACTACTTGCAATACTTAAGTAAAAAAAATGTTGAATACTTTAGTACTTCTACTTAAGTAACTTTTTCTGTGAGCACTTCCACTTCTACTCAAGTCACTTTTTGATCGAGCACTTGTACTTTTACTCAAGTAGAAATTTCGAGTACTTTATACAAGTCTGCTCCTAAGCTAGGGTGGATACTCTAACTTTAACTCCTATAAGCAGCCCCCCCCCCTCTCCCAACAGGTTAAAACATCTCCAAGTCAACCAGGAACCCCATGGACCCCACCTATTCTTTTACAATATTCCTTTCCCCATTACCCGCCTTCCTGTTCTAATTTTATCTATGCTTTCTAATTTTAAAGTCCTTTATCTCTTCTCTTCTTTAGTTTCATATCTTGTTCTTCTTTGGGACTAATTACCATTGTTTCTCCTCTGATAGTGGGCCATCTTTCTTTTTCTTTGACCATCCAGGTATTTCTATCATCGGAAACTCTTTGATTCTTCCCGCCCACTAAACATGCTGGAAATCCCCAGTGATATTGAATATTATATTTGTGCATTTGGTTCAAGAGTGGTTTTAAAGTCTATCCAGTGTTCCAGTGTCTACGAGAAAGATCAGCAAAGATCTATAGATTTGCTTCATACTCTTCTCAATTTTCCCCATATTTGCACTTTTTCTTCATAATTGTGAAATCTTACTATTATGTTTCTTGGGATGTCCTTTGCTATATTTGGGGGTCTCCTGGCCCTTTGGACTCTTTCTATTTTTAAGTTTTCAGTTAATGGCCTGCCTAAGAGTGGGATAAATATTTTCTGTTATATACTGCCTATTCCTTTGTGCAATTTGTGTGCTATTTATTTCTTCTTTTAATTCCTTTATTTCCTGTGTGTGAATGTCCAGTCTCTTTTCCGTGTCCTCCACTCTTGTCAATAGCTGATTTAAATCGCTGTGTAGAACTGCCATATCTGCTTTAAAAGATATTTCCAATTTATCGAACATGTTCACCATTTCGGATTTGGTGGGCAAGTGGGCTTCAGATTCGCTTTTCATACCCAAATCTATTTTTGACTGATTGGGAGTATTTTTCTCTACTTGAGTCTGTTCCTGTGCTTGTGCGATCTTGTTGCTTCCTGTTGTTTCTTTCCCTCGAGCCTCCAGTTGACTTTCCAGGACCAATCCTTCCACTTTCTCATTCTGTGTCATGTATTTCTTTATAGTCCGTGTGCTGATGCTAGGGGATTTTCTGTTCCACACCCTCTTCCAAATTTACCCCTCATCTTGTAGCCTTCTCCACTATCATTTCTCTTCCACCAATATACTGCTGGCAACCCCAACTAGTGCCCTGGTTATTCCTATTGCACTTCTATTTTGTCCTTGTCTCCTTTAAGGGGGGTCTGTGCCTTCCCTCACTGTTTTATTATTTAGACTGTATTTATACTGTGTCAAATAGAGGTGTAGATAGTAGGACAGTTCCACAAATCAACAATTCTACAGTTCAGAGGGCAAAAAATAAGAAAAATAAGGAACGGAAAAAAAACGGTAAACTCAAAGAGTTTAAAAATGAGGGGTAACTCACCACTCTTAATGCAACTGCGGGAAGAGTTCTTATATTTTTTCTTTTCCTTTCCACTCTCCTTTTCTTCTACCTTAGCCCTTTGACCTTTAATACTCTCTTATGTCCATATGGGTCCAACATTATTTCCTTTTCATTTACTTTCTCTTCTTCTTTTTATTTTTATTTTAAATGCCTCTTTTGTGATTTTGGAGCACTCCTGGGCTGTCTTAACTCCAGCCTTATGTACTGTTAGAGCTGGTCCTTTTCCACTGCTGCCACTTCTCCACAGCTCTTCTGATCCTCGGGCTTTCAGAGAACGCCGGGTTCTTCCAAGCATCTCTGATATGCGACTGAGCTGCTCCGGACACCTATGAACTCCCCTGAGCACTGCTGCTCTTCACGAGCCTCACCGATTGTTACTGTACACTGCTGAGTGCAGCCGACCTCTGCCAGATCTCCTACCTCTGTCGGAGGTACCACAAGTCCACTCGGCTCTGCTCTCCTCCGGTCATCCGGTCTCCGGTCTGGGGCTCAGTCTCTTCTCTGTCACCACCAGCCGGCTCTGCATGCACTCCGAACTTCGGCAGGCCAGGTGCTTCAATCACCTTGCCAGCCACTGACCAGACCCATCCCAGCTCAGGCAACTGCCTCCAGGCAGTCCAGGACAGAGAGCTCTCCAAACCAACGGGCAGACGAGAAGCGCCTACATGCTTCCCCCAGATGAAGAGAAAGTTCCCGGGTGCGCCTAGCCCCGACTCAGATCAGGTGCCATTGATAGGCTCCTCCCCCCAAATATTATTATTATTATTAAACAGGATTTATATAGCACCACTTATATAGCGCCAACAGTTTGCATAGGGCTTTACAATATCAAGGGAGACAATACAGCAACAATGCCTCAGAAGTCATCAGTTGTGAAAAACCAGTCGGGCGGATGTACGCACACCACTATGCATGCGCCGTCAAAGATTGGCCATCTTTGTTTCTGGGATTATGGCTTGTTGGTGTCTGTAATGGCGCTACATGCTTGTACTAATCTGAGAACGTGTGAGTACATTTTAGCTTATGAAATAGTTGTTTTAAACAGTATTAGACTATTGTGGCCATCTTTGCTTTCTCTACCTGAACCTATCTGGAGCTTTGGAGTGTTTGGAGTTTACCCCACTGACATCTACCTCAGATTGTGCTGCAAACCAGATGGTACTTTATGCTGGAGGGTGATCGTTTTATTGTCTGTTGGTGAGCTAGAATACACACAAGCACAGATTGACCACTCTAATAGGGGGTCACTGGCTATCTGGTAAGCAGGATCTGTGCATGTGAGGTGTCACCGGGTTCTCATAGAATTCCTACTAATCAACACGGCTATGGGACTACTGCACTATTTAAAAAAAAAAAAAAACATTTTCTCTTGGTTTATTTCTTGGGACATTTTTTATATACTTGCTCATTTAAGTGATATTATCCGAGTTATTCAATTCTAGTCCTGCACTTTCTAAAATTAATACAGCAACAATACAATTCAATACAAGAGGGTAAAAAATAAATAATCAAAATTAAGAGAGTAGCGATTTTATTAATGTTTAGATGAAACATTAAAAATGTTAAATTCCTTTAACCACTCAAGGAAGATTTGGCTGCTCAAAGACCAGGCCCTATTTTGCGATTCGGCATTGCGTGACTTTAACGGACTATTGCTCGGTTGTACGACACTGTACCCAAACAAAATTGACGTCCTTTTTTTCCCACAAACAGAGCTTTCTTTTGGTGGTATTTGATCACCTGTGCGATTTTTATTTTTTGTGCTATAAACAAAAAAAAATATTTTCACATTTTTTTATATGAAATTCTCAAAACAAATGTAAAAATCAAAATTTTTTAACATTTTAGGCCAATTTGTTTTCTGCTACATATGTTTGGTAAAAAAAATTGCAATAAGCTTATTTTTATTGGTTTGCGCAAAAGTTATTGCATTTACTAACTACGAGAAAGATTTATGTCATTTTTATTGTTTTTACAAGTAATGGCGGCGATCTGCAATTTTTTTTGCAGGACTGCGACATTGCAGCGGAAAGATTTGACCCCTGACTGACATTTTTTACACTTTTGGGAGTACCAGTGACATTACTACAGTAATCAGTGCTATAAACATGCACTGTTACTGTCAAAATGACACTGGCAGGGAAGGGATTAACTTTATTAGTGATCAAGGGGTTAAGTGTGTCCCTAGGGGTGTGATTCTAACTGTGGGGGGGGCGTGGCTTGTGATGTAATCACAGAGACATACGATCCTACATAGCAGGATCGTATAGCCTCTGTGCTTACATCAGGGACAATGACAGACGGCTGTGTTTACATCAGCCGTCTGCCTTTCTCCCTCTCCTGCGGGAGATCGCGAGTGACCGGCGGACATCAGAACCGCCGGTCACTCGCGCGGGGACCTCAGTGAACGATCGGGGGCGGGAGCGTGCCTCCGGCGGCGCACGCTCGCCCCCCACAGGCGGCTGAGCGACTGACGTACCCCTATGTCACTTTGCCCAGCAGCGGCTGCCTGCCGCAGTATAAATAAAATGCTCCCTTATCCTGTCTCTGAACTGGTGCAATGTATACAAACTACTGCAGCAAAATTGACATTTACAAAGATTTAGATGGATTCAAAATCTAAAAAAGTGACAGCTGGGGCTGCCCTTATCTATCTTAGATAAGGGTCTGGTATGGATCTTAATGGTGTGGTTGTCCTCCTTCATACCCCCCTTTAGGTCAAGTACACATTTTAGGAGGAAGCCAACCCCCAAAAAAAAAAAAAAGTGCAGTGTCCCCGAACATTCAGATCCTTACCTGAGCATGCAGCCTGGTAGGCTAGGAAAGGGTAAGGACAAATGTGTGCCTCTCTCTCATGAACCATACCAAGCTCTGAGCACAGGGATACCTTGCCAGGGAGTATTTGCCTGGTAAAGCACTTCATCCCTATGTAGATGAGGAAAAAGGCCTCCTCCCCAAAAACCCAGCTCAGGGGCTGTGGGGGTCTGTGGGCAGGGAGCTTATTGGAATCATTCCCTTTAACTATAATGAGACACTCAGATACTGGCTGCCTTGTAATGAGTAAGGGGTACATAGTATTCCCTAACCATTCACAAAAACACACATACAATTTTTGACAAATCCTTTACTAAAACAAAAAAGTTTCACAATGTAAATGCAACATTCATCACCTCATCCAGCAAATCCAAATCAATCAAGAGGAATGAAGGTTGCAGACTTTCAGAAAGAAAAAAAACCTGCTGACTGCCAATGTCATGACCATCGGAAACCCAGGTCATTTGCTTTTATCAGTTGACATCTGCTGGAACTATTCATGGTAGTAGTTGTTAGGATTAAGGATGATCGAACTTTCAAAAGTTCGGTTCGACCAGAACACCCAAACTTCCCGAAATTTGGGCCCGGATTTCAGAACCCTATTGAAATCAATGGGACCCGAACTTCGGTAATCAAAAAACACCATTTTGAAGCCCTAAAACCCAATAAATGCCCCTAAAAAGTGCCTAGGGTTCTGGGTCATGCCCCAGGGACTATTAATCACACAAAAAAAAGTTCTTAAAAAATTTTCATTTTTGAGCCAATTATTGAAAAAATTATTGAAAAAAAAAGAGATTTCTTTGGATTTAGTGTCTGGGGGGTCTAAAAAGTGTACCTGTGAAGTTTCAGCTCTGTAGCATGTCCAGAACCAGAAAAAAAGTTTGTTTGTATTAGAATTGCAATAGAGCAGGGAAATGGCTCCGCTATTTTCACACCTTGCGGTTTTGTAGCTGGCATTTTTTTGGGCATTTTTGGGCATCTTTGGAGGCAGGCATAACATCAGAACTTTTGTGTAGGGCTATATATACACATGTGTATATATACACATACACATATATAGGTGTGAAAGTAGCAGAAACCTATGCTTGCGCTAATGAAAGAATTAACACCCATATGGCTTCTCTGCTATAACACCTATATGTGTGTATGTGTTTAAATACATATAAGTGTGTGTGTATATATACCCCTATACAGAATTTCAGATGTTTTGCCTGCCTCCAAAGACCCCCAAAAAATGCCCAAAAAAACGCCTGCGCCAAAAAAAAACGCCCAGGTGTGTTGTTGCAGGCGTTTTTTTTGGGCATTTTTTGGGGGTCTTTGGAGGCAGGAAAAACATCTGAAATTCTGTATAGGGGTATATATACACACACACTTATATGTATTTATACACATACACACATATAGGTGTTATAGCAGAGAAGGCATATGGGTGTTAATTATTTCATTAGCGCAAGCATAGGTTTCTGCTACTTTCACACCTATATATGTGTATGTGTATATATACATACATGTGTGTGTGTATATATACCCCTACACAGAAGTTCAGATGTCATGCCTGACTCCAAACATGTCCTCAAAAAAGCCCTATAAACGCCTGCAGCAAAAAGCAGGGTGACAAGGGCAAAGCCACTATCCGGTTCTATAAGTGTTCTAAGAGAAACGATCTTTTCTCTATAGTGGTCACCCTGACATGGAAGGGTTTTGTCACCCTGCCATAGCAATAAGAGTCAGTTAACTCTACACTACACTACGGTCCCCTTACACTTAACACTTTCCCTACAGAAACTAGATTATTAAATCTAACTATAGTGGAAAATAGTACCCTAACTACACTAGATATCCCTTTCCTCACACTAATAATTGCTAAATGACACTTTGAAGCAGAAGTAACAGAACTGCTTCCACTCTCTTCCACAGCTCTGTATTAAAATGGTAGAGATTTGGCGGGGGCTATCTTATATACTGGGGGGCGTATTCACTAATGATTGGACTCTGGACCCCCTAGTCACGCCAATCACATTCCTAGCATTCTCCTGCCCCCTCAATTGGCTTTTACTGATGGTTCTGGTCCAATCACAGGCTTTTAAAGCCCAGTTCCTGTCCCATTGCATTTTGGTCGGTTCTGGTTGCCAAATTCTGAACTTTTTCAGCAAAAAGTTCGGAATTCGGCCGAACCTCGAACAGTCAATGTTCGGGTCGAACCGATGGTCGACCCGAACCATTCGATCATCCCTAGTTAGGATCAGACCATGTACCCCTTACCCACTCAAATAGGAGGCCAGTATCTGCTTGCCATGTTATTGTTAAAAGGGGATTGCAATAAACACCTGCCTACAGGCTTCCACAACTGGTCAGAGTGGGGAAGAGACCCCTGCCCTCATCAACATGAGGACAAGGTGCTTTGCCAGTTGGGTTTCTCCACATGCACATGGTACCCCCATGTGGCCTAGGAGGGTTTAGGAGGGGGCCTGCATATATGTTTTACCCTTTCCTGATCTGCCATGTTGCATGCAGAGATAAAAGTCGGGCATAGATTTTTGGGGGACCCCACACTGCTCTTGCTTTTTTTAATGGTGTTCCTCTTTAAATCCCCACCAAACCCTAAGGGTCCGCTATAACGTTTGAGGGAACACCACATTGTTGTTTTTTTAGGTCTTTTTTGAATTGTGTTTTCTTAAAATTATTACCAAAACTTTCCCTGGAGACAGATAGGCTTGATGCCCCCTCCTCTCTCTCTTATATTTCCCCTCTCCAGTTGTCCTTTTTCCTATTCCCCTCCCCTCTACCACATTCCCCCTGGCACCTCCTTAGATTATTTTTTAGGTTCCCAACATTTGCTTCTGTTCTTATTTTAATGGTGCTATTTATCCATTTCATCTTGTGTGTAGAACCCTGATGATGTCTCATTATGGACAATTTCTGTAATGCTTTTGAGAATAAAGATATAAAAAAAACAAAAAAACATGAATACCAGACCTGAAGGGTTAATCAATAAGTCCAGATGACATCACTGGTCACTTTCTTAACAATCTAGAAAATGGAAAAAGGAAGCTGGGATATATAGTAGCCAGAGAAAACCCAATTTTCTCTGTTCACTTAGCAAAATAAATGTTAATAAACATGATAAAGCTGTGTTTACTTTAACCACTTCACACACTTAGGACATACCTGTATGTCTTCAGGTTGCAGCTGCAGCCATAATCCTAGTACCAACATTTTCAGCTAGCAATGGGCTTTAATGCAGTTTACCAAAGTGATCAGAGTGGCTCTAGAGCTGCCAAATCTGTTCTACAATGTCTAGAATGGGGTCCCTTGTTGTCTGTCCTGACCCCGCCTCCCACCATGATGCAAGAAACCAGAAGTGTTGAGGATTTTGTCACTTACAGCTTTGTTTTGAAGTTTACAAGCCATTACCAGCTTGTAAAGCATCTTATCACCCCAGATATCTCAGTAAAGAGTACTTGCCACTACCTATGCTATCACAAGGGATGTTGTTCATCCCTTGTGTTAGCAATAAAATTGACAAAAAAATCAAAGAGACAGTGTAAAAAAATAAAAAACAAATAAAAAAACAAAAATTAAAAGTAACAAAAAAAAAAGTGCTCCTGTCCTCTCGTGCTCATGAGCAAGTGTGAATGCATACATAGGCCCCACAGGCATATTTAAACGGTGAAAGCACCACACATGTGAGGTATCCCTACCAATAATTCTAGCACCAGACCTCCTGTTTAAGTCTAAACTGTTAACCTGTAAAAGCCTTTAAAGCGTTGCCCATGGGAATTTTTAGATACCAAAGTGTGTTGCCATTTCACAGGCATGCCCAATTTTAAAGCATGACATGTTAGGTATCGATGTACATAACATAGTAAACTAAAAAAAAGAAGTCAGGCGCTAGATTGCAACAAGTGGACCTCTATTAGGTACAGAGCCAGGTGCATGGGTAGCTCTTTGGCAGCTCAGAAGTGACCACTGGGGTAGTGGGATAGCAAAAGTCATTAAATACAAGTAAAGCACTCAAAGGAAATCCCCAAAATAATGACAATAGTCTATTGTGATTATTTTGGGGGGTTAATTTGAGCGCTTAACTTGTGTTTAATGACATTTACATAGCATAGCATATTCTTTTATAGTTTACAAAAAAAAAAAAAAAAACCTGCATTATTTTTTATTTGTGTGTACTAAAATTCAGTAAAGTGTATTTGCTGAAAATGTGTGTTTTAAACTAATCTGGGATAGATGGAATGAACATGTCATCTCGAGAAGGCAGAATCCTGTGTGAAGGACATCAGGATAAAGGATATATCTAGAAGGAAACCCCAAAGCCGGCCAGAATCCCCTTCCCCTTTTTTTTTTTTTTTTTATCTTTCCCCCCCCCCCCACCCCCCACAAGGGGAAGTTGAGTGTATTATGATATGGGATTGGATGTGACAAAGCAGAGGCTAAAAGACAGAAATCGACATAGTAGGAACACTTGAGTTATAAATACAGATCAATGTTGATATAATTTATCCCTAAGAAGGGAAGGAGAATGAGACTAAGGGAAAAATAGGGAAAATGTGGACTCTGTAACATTGTAAATAATAATTGAAATCATGAATGTATGTAAAAGTTTAATGGAAAGATTGAAAAGCAAATAAATAAAAAATTTAGTAAAAAATGTGTGTTTTAAAAATGGCTGCACAAATATCACAAGCCACAAAAAATCACAGAAATCGCCATTCTTTTCTCCAGGGTCTCTGCTTTAAAAAAAAATATAATGTTTGGGAGTAATTTTCTAGCAAAAAAAATGCAGATTTTTACTAGTACTGTATGTGAAAATTGGCCTGTTTTGACGTGGTTAAATAGAGGAACAGTGGTCACAGATTGATGTTCATCAGCACTATTTTGCAAAGAGTCAATAACAACTGTATATTGTAAATATAATAAAACCATAATTTATGGGCACTCTCTTTTTTTACTAGTTTCACGGCGTAATTATATCACAAATGAATAGATTTAACCTGCATTTTGTGATTGTGTTTGTATTCATAGAGTTGACAATACAGAGTTCAAAATAACAATTTCAATTGAAATCAAAACCTTCCAAAATCTATTTATTAAATGAATATTATTTTTAAATCCTCATTTTGTCACAGCAAGTGATCACTGGATTAATCTAGGACTTCAGCCTTCACCTCACCATGCTAGTTTATGCATTTTGTTTTATTATATATGTACAGTTTAATCATTTGCCAATCTGGATTTGAGATTTGAACAATCCCTTGCTGCTTGCAAACGAGTTTTCTCATTGTTAATCATAGTAGCAAGAACAAATGAAAAAAGAATCAGAGGTTATACTGAAGAACTGTTGACTGCTGCAATATGTTAACAAAAATAAACAATTTGACAGTTACAGCTGGAAATAAATTACATGATCTTCTAAGTGTGCCATTGTGATTAAATGAAGAGAGGAAGGAGTCAAACATAATCCTTAGGTATTGAGCATGGTATGGATAGAAGAGCTCAGTCAATAGTCATAATGAATCTGGGTTTTACATCAAGTGAGCAGGTCAAGACTATAAACTGTTCTATTTAATAATATGTGGGAAACATGTTTAAGTTTTTTATTTTTTATGGTTTTTGATAAACAGCACAAAGTTGAAAAGATTTATTCATATGTGTTTTTGACTTTTAAAAGTACTCTTCCTTTGAAAATTGTTTCTGAAAAATGTTAAACAGTATATAAAATTTAGATAAGCTATGCCAGGTGTGGACAAGGTACATGGAAATTAAATGATAAATGCTAAATTACATTCTTTATTAATGAGTCACTTCATATAACGTTTGGCATTTGATTTTTTTAGCCAACCCATGATAATATATATATATACTGTATATATATATATATATATTACAATAGATGGCAGATTTTTTTTTGATATGGCAAAGAAAATAGTTTTCAAATACATGCAATATAATAAATTAAATGTCATGGTTCCTACTATACTTTATACAGAATGGAAAAGAATCCTTAATAAATTAAAATGGTACTAAACCCAGGACCCTGTAATCACTATATCTGGTCCCCCACAGTACACAGAACATGGAAATGCAATTATTTCAATAAATATAAACTGCTCAATACCTCTCATCAGCAGGCTATAGCAGTCTCATGACTTCTATCAGTGTACAGCTAAGCACTAGTTAAAGCTTGTAGGAGAAGTTTTAATTCTCCTCTGACTGCCCTATGAGGCTGCAGGACCCCCGATGCTCTGTCTGAACAGTGCTAATTGGCCCTGTGCTGATCACATGCACCCTTCAAGGAAAAAAAATCTCTCTTGCAATAGACACCAAACTGAGCATGTGCAGAGTGCCCCCTAGGGCTTTGTTCTATCAGCCGATGGATTGGTGACAGTAGAGAAAGGAGAGTATCAGACAAGGCAGGATCAAGCAGCCTTTAACCTCTTGCTGACCGCCCACCGTAGTATTACTGTGGCAGGGCGGCTCGGTTGCTCAAAATCCGAGCTCCCACTGTGTTCCGACACAGCGGGAGGGGGGCCATAGGAGGAGAGGCGGCGATCGCCGTCTTCCTCCCGCGATTGTCAGATAAACTGACAGAAGCAGGCAAGTCTTCTGTGAGACAGGCAGGGAGAGATCAGGAGTTTCAGCTAAGCTGAAACTTCGATCTCTCTGTGCCTGTCACAGAACTATTCCCATACAAGGTGAGCAAGCACATTTAGGTACACATTAACCTCTTTGATCACCCCTAGTGTTAACCCCTTCCCTGCCAGTGTCATTTATACAGTAACAGTGCATATTATTTAGCACTGATTACTGTATTAATGTCACTGGTCCCCAAAAAGTGTCAAAAATGTCAGTTAGGGGCCCGATCTGTCCACCACAATGTCGCAGTCCAGCTAAAAAATGCTGATCGCCGCCATGACTAATAGAAACAGAAAAATTGAATAAAAATTCCAAAAATCTATCCTGTAATTTGTAAACACTATAAATTTTACGCAAACCAATTAAAATATGCTTTTTGGGACGTTTTTTTTATACCAAAAATATGTAGCAGAATACAAATTGGCCTAAACTGATAAAAAAAATCGATTTTTTAAATTTTTTTATTGGCAATGTTTTATAGCAGAAAGTTAAAAAAAAATATGGGGTTTTTTTCAAAATTGTCGCTTTTTTTGTTTATAGTGCAAAATCTATAAACCGCAGAAGTGATCGAATACCGCCAAAAAAAAATCTCTATTTGTGGAAAAAAAAGGACATCAATTGTATTTGGGTACAGCATCGCAGGACCGCACAATTTTTCAATAAAGTAATGCAGTGCCGAATCGCAAAAAATTGCCTGGTCATTAAGGGGTTAAAACCTTCCAGAGCTGAAGTGGTTAAACACAATGCAGAGGATAAACCCCTTATGTACCACAGTGAGTATAACAAGAATGCTTTACTGCATATCTTTTAAAGTGTTACTAAACCCACATCAAAACACATTTATATGCAAGTATTTTATTGATCATTAATCAGGAATTCTTTTACTAGAAAACACGTGTAATAACATCAGTAAAAAGGTACGTCAGGACTAATCACTGTATTCTGATGACAGGGAGGTTTCTCCACTATCAGAACACAGCTAGAGGATTCCCCTGACCACATTAATGAAAATAAAAGATGGATATATGGGATGTCTAAGCTAAGCTACAGTACATACAGATGCATCACATAAAATTAGAATAAAATCAAATATGTTACACACTGAGTGATATATTTCAAGCATTTAATTCTTTTAATTTTGATGATTATGGCTTACAGCTAGTGAAAACTCAAAATTCAGTATCTCAGAGAAATAGAATATTACGTAAGACCAATAAAAAAAGGATTTTAATACCGAAATGTTGGTTTACTGAAAAGTATGCCCATGTACAGTATAGTATGCACTCAATACTTGGTTGGGGCTTCTTTTGCATGAATTACTGCATCAATGCCTCGTTGTATGGAGGCGATTGCCCTGTGGCACTTCTGAGGTGTTATTGACGCCCAAGTTGCTTTGATGGCGGCCTTCAGCTCGTCTGCAATGTTGGGTTTGCTGTCTCTCATCTTCATCTTAACAATACCCCACATATTCTCTATAGGGTTTAGGTCAAGCGGGTTTGCTGGGCAATCAAGCACAGTGATACCATCATACAATCATTAACCGCTTGCCAACTGCCGCACGACTATTTACTGCGGCGGTCTGCCCCTCACAGGCAAAGCGACGTAGGACTACGTCGCTAGCCTGTGAGGCTCTAGGGAGCGAGCGCGCGGCGCCGGAGGCGCGCTCCCACTCCCGCACGGGGTGGTCCGTGACCGCGCGGGAGTGGGAGCGCACCTCTGGTGGCGCGCGCTCGCTCCCTAGAGCCTCACAGGCTAGCGACGTAGTCCTACGTCGCTTTGCCTGTGAGGGGCTGACCGCCGCAGTAAATAGTCGTGCGGCGGTTGGTAAGCGGCTAATGTAAACAAAGCCACCTGTCATTCTGCCCTGTGTAAGAATGGAGATCACACGGTTCTACTATGTAGGACCATTGATCTCTGTTCTTACACTAGTAGCCACAGCCAATCACAGTTAGAAACACGCCCCTAGGGACACACTTAACCCCTCCCTCTCCAATACAGTTAACTCCTTCACTGTCAGTGTCATTTTTATAGTAACAGTGTATATGTATAGCACTGATTACTGCAGTAATGTCACTGGTAACCCCAAAAGTGTCAAAAATGTCAGTCAAGGGTCCGATCTGTCCGCCACAATGTCGCAGTCCCGCAAAACAAATCGCAGATCACCGCCATTACTCGTTAAAGAAAAAAACAACAAAAATGACAAAAATCTTTCCCTTAGTTAGTAAACGCAATAACTTTTGCGCAAACCAATCAAAATACGCTTTTTGGGATTTTTTTTACCAAACATAGGTAGCATAAAACAAATTGGCCTAAAATGTTAAAAAATTTTGATTTTTACATTTTTTTTGGGAATTTCATATAAAAACATTTGAAACATTTTGTTATTTTTGCAAAATTGACGCTCTTTTTTTGTTTATAGCGCATGATCAAAAAATCGCACAGGTGATCAAATGCCACCAAAAGAAAGCTCTGTTTGTGGGAAAAAAAGGACGTCAAATTCGTTTAGGTACAGCGTCGCATGACCGCGCAATTCTCCGTTAAAGTCACGCAGTGCCGAATCGCAAAACAGGCCCTGGTAAGGAAGGGGGTAAAATCTTATGGGGCTTAAGTGGTTAAACCAGGAATTGGGACTTTTGACAGTATGGGCAGGTGCAAAGTCCTACTGAAAAATGAAATCAGCTTCTCCATAAACCTGGTCAGCAGAGGGAAGTATGAAGTGCTTTAGAATTTCCTGATAGAGGGCTGTGCTGACTTTGTACTTGATAAAGCACAGTGGACCAACACCAGCAGATGACATGGCTCCCCAAATCATCATGGACTGTGGAAAATTTTGCATTTCAGTTGGAAATCAAGGTCCCAGTGTCTGGAGGAAGAGTTAAGAGGCACCGAATCCAAGTTACATGAGGTTCAGTCTGAAGTTTCCACAGTCAGTAAAGGATTTTTAATACAGAAATGTTGGTTTTCAAAAGTATGCCCATGTACAGTATAGTATGCACTTAATACTTGGTCAGAGCCCCACACACTATACTGTACATGGACATACTTTTCAGTAAGCCAACGTTTCTGTATTAAAAAACCTTTGTTTTTTTGGTCTCATGTAATATTTAAATTTTCTAAAATACTTAATTTTGAGTTTTCACTAGCTGTAAGCCATAATCATCAAAATCTGTGTGTAACCCATCTATATGAAATATATACATTTTACTTTTTAAATTGAATTACTGAAATAAATTAACTTTTTGATGATACTCTAATTTTATGAGATGCATCTGTATGTTTCTGACATTTTATTTAGAAAGATATCCTTCAACTGGTCATATATTGAGTTCTTCACATCGACTTGTAATTTGATAGACAACAATTTCAGATTTGTTATTCTCTATATCATAGTGCATGAGGGTAAGGCTTTTTGTGATTTTGAAAATTCATAACCATTTTCATCATAATAACATAGATGTGTGTGAACACCGCTCTAGGTCAGTCTCCCATCTCCACCTCCTCTAACACAAAGACCAGGTACTTGCCTCCTCCATCAGGAATTCCAATGAGCAAAAATAATTCTGGTTGGCCGCACATCCAGTAAACTCACCTTTATTTTAGCAAGTCCATAAAAACAAATACAGAAATACAAATAGAGAGGAACAGCATTACCAGCAAATGCGTTTGACGCTTCCTTAGCACTTAGTCATAGCTCTTATACAAATGTCCACTACAGAGATACAGTATATATACATATATGCAACAATTACTTGTGATTTGAACAATCTGTATGAAACAATAGTTTGCAATAGAAATTTGAACACATATAACAGATATAAAACCATATATGAATCATATAAAGAACAGATTGAATACAAATTAGAACAAATTAGAAAAAATGTCTATCAGGGTCACTAGTAGAAAAAAACCTAGGATGCACTTTGTTCCTAATAAAAATGTGACACATCCCACTCATGGTTGAATCCTACAGGTTTCCGTGTATCCAAACGGAAGATCCAAAAAACGTCCTTTTTACAGAGAAATCAGAAATTATCACCACCTCTCCTGTGGACTACAATCTTTTCTACGCCTTGTATAGATACAGCTGAGGGGTCACCTGCATGACAACCATTGAAGTGGTTAGCTACATTGGTTGAATGTTTCTTGTTAATATCATAAAGATGGTCGTGCAGGCGATTCCTTAATCTGTGGGTAGTACGGCCAACATACTGAATTTTTGCAAAGATTGCACGTGATTGCATATATCAAATACCTAGTGTTACAATTAATGAAGGAAGTAATGTCATGATTTCTGTTGTTACTAGTAGAATACACAAAGTCTCCCCTCTTAATGTGTGAACAGCAGGGGCATCCACTAATGCCATATGCAAAAGTGCCTTTGAACTGATGCCAATGTGAAGGATTTTCCTTCCTGCTGGGAAATAACCTGGGAGACAGATATCTGCCTATTGTCGGTGCCCTGTGTGAGACTACATTAATGCCCATTGATAGCACCTGTGTATAAATAGGTTCATTATATAAAATGGGCAGATACCTTTTTAACAATGTTTTTGATTGTAAGGAGTGGAGAACACAGGGATATTATTAGATCTAGAAGTCTTTTTCTTTTTATCTTTCAACAGCTCCTCACAAGATGTTTTCTTAGCAATGCTCAAAGCTCAATCCAGAACAGATTTAGAGTAAATTCTACACACAAAGTGATCCCAAATTGATTTGGCTTCTTTATCAAAATTAGTATAATCGTTGCATACTCTGTGTGTCTCAAAAATTTGCCACCAGGGATGCTTTTTAAAGTGTGCAGAATGTGTCCTGAATTGACTCTAAGCACTGTGTTACCAATTGTCCGCTTTCTGTAAAGTCCAGATATGACCCGATTCCCTTCGCTGGACAAATTCACACCCAGGAAGGAAATCAAGCTAGAATCTGAGTATCCTGTGAATTTTAGATTTAACTCATTTTCGTTCTGATAATCAAGCAATCTTTGAGGAACAGATGAACAGGAGATTATCTATGTAACAAATGTATGCCAACCCCAAAGATGCGGACCTCTCCCACCATGTATAGGTTGGCAAGGGACAGAGAGAACTTAGCTCCCATAGAGACCCCGTACCTCTGGAGGTAGCAATCCCCATCGAACATGAAGAAATTGTGTGTTAACAAATAATCCAGACTTTAAAGGACAAATTCTTGATGAACCAATGAATAATTACTGGAACGCTGCAGGAAAAAAATTGACAGCCTAAAAACCAAAAAGCATGTGGAATCAAGGAATATAAACATCACATGTGATCCATATATAATCCTGCTGCCACTCAAAATCCTGCAAGTAAGCCAACAATTGTTTGGTATCCCTGAGATAGCCAGGTAATTTAATCACCATTGGCTGAAGTTGGTGATCAACCCACTGACTTATGCCTCATACACACGCAACGATTATCGGCCGACCAATCGTCCGACTTTTGTCCAGAGTGGTGTTTTGTTGGTTGGAATGTGCCTAGACTGCACACAAATTTTCTCGGCCAATAAAAATCTACTTCAGAAGTGATGTCATGTGCTGGTTTACTTTCCGTGTGTTTTTTCTTCTCTGAGCATGCCCAGTCTTGCTCATCAGATTTTTGTCTGCCGAAATCTGTACTGACTGACGGAAAATTGGCCGTTGTGTTGACGGCCAACAAAAATTTTATAGCCCGCACACCAGATTTTTTCGGCCGAAAAGTCAGAGTCGGTTGTCGGAAGCATCATACTAACAAGCCCGAAAATTGTCAGATCGGACGTTGGCCGAAAATTCCGGGGGCTTTAGCCGTTTGTTTAAAGAGCCTAATACAATTGGTCTGATGACCAGTGGATTTAACTCTTTATGTACTTTGGGCAAGTAATGAAAAACTGGCATGATAGAAGCTAGAGGGATAAACATATTACTTTCCTCTTGAGAAAAAATACCTGCTCTAATTGCTTTACACATTAAGGATTTCAAATCTTTAGTGAAGGAAGTGGAATGATCTCTACTGAGTTTAACATAGCTATCTCTGTCTGATAATTGACATAAAGCCTCATCTCTATATGTATGGGAGTCAGGCACTACCACCGATCCACCTTTGTCTGAGTTTCTAATGACCATGTTAGAGTCAGAGCCCAGATCCTGAAGGGATCTCCTCTCTGACTCAGTTAAATTGTCACTAATTGTAAAGCCAGGATTCCAAACCTTCGTGTGAGATCTTTGTCAATCAGCCTCTAAAACTGGTCCATGTCCTTATCCCTGGAACTCACAGGGTAAAAATCAGATTTAAATTTAAAAGGAATAGCTATATGATGACTATGATCATTGTCCGGATCAGGGCCAGATTCAGAGTGTAACTCATCAAGATCACATATTGCACAGATCTCCATAAAACTAAACTTAAATTTCTCAGATATGACAATCCCTTCAATGATTTCATTTACCAACAACCTTACTAGATTCACCAAAATAATGCTTCCTAAGGGTTAAACACCAAACAAATGTATTCACATCAATAGTATTAAATGAATTGAAAAACTGTAGGGCAAAAGTTTAACCCCTTTCAAAGAAGAGAAACCTCATTATCAGTCTAAGTGGCAGACTAAAGCCCCGTACACACGTACTGATCGTCGGCCGACAGAACGGCCGACAAATGTTCGCGGCTGGCGTGTTTGTTGTTTGTCTGTTGAAAAGTGCTCAAAACTTGCCCAGGACATTTGTCTGCCGACAGAAAATGACGTCAGTACGTTCCACGCACGTTCGCCGCTACAAAAGAGGAAGTGAGTGTTTGGCCGTGACCCTTCTGGGCATCTCGCGCTGATTTCGGTAGAATTTGTTTGGTTGACGACATTTCGCTATTTTCCGAGACATCGTTGGAGAATTTATTATGGCGACCGTGAATTCGACCATTGCTGTCGTTAGTGTTGGAGTTTTGGCTCTGAGACGACGTACGAGCAATAGGAAGAAGAAGCGGACCTCCTGGACGAAAAATTGGTTGCTTAACCGTGATCAATTTTCTCATATGTCCTTGCTGAGGGAGCTCCAGGAAAATAATCCTGATGACTTCAGGAATTATTTGAGGATGACGGATCCAATCTTTTACCGTCTTCTTGCCCTGGTGTCCCCCTATATTCTGAAGCAGGATACTTGTATGCGGCTTGCAATTACTCCTGAGCAAAGGTTAATTGCGACTTTGAGGTATCTTGCAACAGGGAGAAGCCTGCAGGATCTGAAGTTCACCACAGGCATCTCCCCCCAAGCACTTGGAGTCATCATCCCTGAGACCTGCTCTGCCATCATCAAGGTCTTGCAGAAGGACTATATCAAGGTATGTTTTATTTTTTAAATTACATGTATTAGTCGTTTCACCCGAATTATTAGGTTTTTGGATGTACAGCAATTGATACAGGCCATTATTTGTAAACTACCCTCTGTCCGCATGCACATAGTAGTAAAGATGTAGATTATCTTAACCATTTGTAAAATTACCCACTAACCACCCCAGAATTCTCTCCTATGTGTCCCTAAACGCATTGCCTGTTAACAGTATTTTGAATTTGTGTCATTTTATTACTTTCCCTCAAACAATTATTCCTTGGCCAATGTTTTATTACCTAGTTTATGATTTATCTTAAATACATCAGTCCATCCATTCCCACCTATGATTGTGTATGTTTATGTAATGATGTTAAATCTTCACTGATCACAAGCCCTTATTGATGTATAAATGCCCAGTTTTACTTACCCATCCCCCCACCCACATGCTAAATCTCAAAGTCAGCATATACCAAAGCTCAAGCTCAGAGGTCTTCAAACTATGGCCCTCCAGTTGTTCAGGAACTACAATTTCCATCATGCCTAGTCATGTCTGTGAATGTCATAGAATTACAAGGCCTCATGGGATGTGTAGTTCTGCAACAGCTGGAGGGCCATAGTTTGTAAATTTCAGCTCTAGCTGGTGAGTATAATGGGCCATACACACTATAAGATTGTCAGAACAATTTATCCTTCCGATTTACCAAAACCAAATAATATGAGGTCAAACAAACACTTTCAAATCCTATGAAATCTGGCAGGCACTTGCACTACATAGAAAAGGTAAATCTGCACGAAAAAGTCTTCAGAGAATCTTATAGTGTGTATGGCCCTTTACAATATAAGAACAATAGGAGGTTGAAAATAAATGTATGTAGATGTTACATCCCCAAATCAAAACGTTTGCCTTCCTGTTGTTTATATTTTTAACAAGTTGCATAAGCATTTAACAGACAACTGTGTGTGTAATTAATAATGTGATGTGCTCAAGCACTAATTTTTTTTTTTTTTTCCCCACAGTTCCCTTCAAACGCAGAGCAATGGCTGGAGATTGCTGCTCAATTTCTGGAGAAGTGGAATTTTCCCAATTGTGGGGGTGCTATTGATGGGAAGCACGTCCGCATTGTCCCCCCTCCGAATTCCGGCACATTTTATTATAATTATAAAGGTTTTTTTAGTATAGTCATGCTAGCCATAGTTAATGCAAACTATGAGTTTATTTATTTGGATATTGGCAAAAATGGCCGCAATTCGGATGGGGGAGTTATTGAGCAGACGGAGTTCGCTCGTCGTCTTCAGAACAGCACTCTGAACCTGCCATCCAGGGAGCAAACCGTTGAGGGTATGAGCTTTGTTTTTATCGCAGATAATGCTTTTGCGCTTGGGGAGCATCTCATGAAGCCCTACCCTCAGAGGAACCTCACCCCCGACCAAAGGATTTACAACTACCGGTTGTCCAGAGCTCGCAGAGTTGTGGAGAATGCCTTCGGGATAATGGCCAACCGGTTCCGGATATTCCTGACGTCCATACACCTGGCACTGTACAAAGTGGATAAAGTGGTCTTGTGTTGCTGCATTTTGCACAACTTCCTACGCAGGAATGTACACAATTATGTATTGCAGCAACTGGATACTGACCCTGCTATGCCAGGTACAAGTGGAGAGGCCCAACCTCCTGACCAAGTGGAGTCCATGACGTCAATTTAAGTTGGACAGTCAGGATTGGCATCACACAGGGCCCGTCAGATCCGCCAGGAATATCTGGACTATTTTTTGGGGAGAGGAGCTGTGTCCTGGCAGCAATCACTTTCACACAACCAATAAACTTCATAAATAATTTCCTAACAAGATAAATGTCATAGATCTATGATTTTTGAACACATTAAACAAAAATTGCTATGATTCTGTATTGTGGATTCTAATCATTTGGGCACATATGGCAAACATAATTTTTGGGGTAAATCATGTGTTATATATGTGTGACTTTGGAAGGGTTAATACATTCATCAGTGTGTTTCTTTACTGTAGTCTCTCAACAGCTGATCCAAAGTGATGATGGCCATGTGTTATTTTTGAGCCAGTGGTGTAAATACAAGGGCCTTCTGCACCCCACAAAATTTCCACAAACCCTGTCACATTGAGAACTAGGTCACACCCAAGGTTCATCTAATGTCACCTTACATTGGTGGTCATTGTCCAGAAGTTGCCCATACTATATATTTCATATAATACATTAGGGTATTAACAACGTACCTACACCTGTTATGTTGTGTTCATTTATGACATCCTTCTCACTGCCCACCAATGTTAGGATATGTTAGTGTTATGTGAAACTTGATCATTGTTCATCTCAAAGTGTTATATATATAGGTAATGGAAAGTGAACTAGAGCAACGAACAAGCAATACACTATAGATTACACTGATCTCCCTACACTGATTGCTAATGGCAATATCAATGCCATATTGAATCCTAGGACTGCTAGTACCTTGAGTGTTGAGTCACACTTATGCGATGCGGGAAGTCTGCGACTTTGCATCCTTCCTGCATCGCATAAGGCTGACCCGCCACTAACTTTTTCCACAGGATTGTATTACACAAGTGTGAAGCACTGTGCCATCCAATCCTGATACATCAGAAATAAAGGGTCATGTGCGACTTGTGTGCGTGTCAGTGCGAATGTAGCCATACAAAGTGTATGTCTCAATTCGCACTGCACTCGCACAAAAGTCGCACATGATGCATTTATTCAGCTGCATCAGGATAGGATCGCACAGTCGTTCCCACTTGTATGATCCGATCCTGTATGAAATGTCAGATCGCACTGTGATATGCGTTTAAACTGTTGTGATCTTTAACATTTCATTGACACCTCCAGCAACTCGCATATGGCAGTGTCCAAAATGCTTTCATTAACATGTAAATATGGGAATAGGACAGCCATCATACATTTAATGCTTCTTTACACAGCTTTAGACCTGGTCCCCCCAACGAAAGTCAAATAAAGAATCGAACACACATTGTTGAATGTAAAATTTTTTTTTAAAGAAACATTCACAGGGTTATGGTTAGGGTTAGGGTTAGGGTTAGGGTGTTTTCAAGTGTTTTTCCCAAACGTGGGTACACTCTTAACAACTGAGTGTCATCAGGATATCATAAAATATTACTAAACATTTGTAATAAAAGGAACGAATAAAAACATAAAAAACGTTGTAAAAATGTTTTAAAATTTGGCAATCATGTCCACAAAATCGCGCATTTTGGATTGCAATGCCGTTGCTGTTTCCTTGATTTGCTCGAGGTCTGAGCAACATTGGAGAGCCTCATGTGTTAATTTTGCTAAAGTGCAAGTAGGTAAATCATGATCTGTAAAAAAATATACAACTGAGTCAATGTGAATCACCTACATGAGGTCATAATAGACAAACATTTGGTGTCCAGGTTATATTAAATTACTCTCGAGTTAATACCTACCCTGTTCTTATACTCTTTTGCCCTAGGCTCTTCTTCTTCCTCCTGTCCTCCTCTGATCCTGTTGCTGATGATTCTGCCGCTCTCCTGAGCTTACTATATATTCATTAGGGGTGTGAACGCATGATGACGTCATTGTGAGGGCATGGTCGTAATGTATATATATTAAGCTGCAGAGACCAGAGACGGGCAGAATGCACGGCAACAGCATCGGAGGAGGACAGGAGGAAGAAGAAGAGCCTAGGACAAAAGAGCAGACAACATAAGAGCAGAAGATTGGACAGCAGAAGAGTGGAGAGGAGAAGATCCAAAGAGCAGAGTGGAGAAGACCGGATGAAGATATTTAAGAACATTTCATAAACGTCTCCTGTCGTTATTCACATACACTTCCATTTATGTGGTTAATGTGTAGGGGTACTATGTACCCCATACCCATTCACATAGTGATTCGGGTCTGGGATCTGGGGGCCACCCTTTGTTAAAGGTTGCTTCCAAAGTCCTAGGAACCCCCTGGCCGCATGACCCCCCAAAACCACCAGACAGGTTTGTGGGGATGAGGCCCTTGTCCTCCTCTACATGGGAGCAAGGTGCTTTTGGGTGTGCAGTGCAGAGCCCCCCTGGCCCAAAGCAACAAAACCCCCCCATGTTGAGGGCATGTGTCCTGCTGTGGTCCAGGGGGTGTTTGGTCCGCTTGCTCGTTCTCTTTCCTGGCCTGACAAGCTGCATGCTTGGATAAGGGTCTGGTATGGGTTTTGGGGGTAACCCACGCTGTCTTTTTGTTGTGGGCCTACCCTCAAACTCAATACCACACACAAAAGGCCTGCTTGGGAACTTGGGGGGGACACCCACGGTGGGTTATTCAATTTTTCTGTGTAGTTCCCCCTCAAAAATGTTCACAGCGCAAGTGGCCCCGCAAGTCAGAGCATCCTGATCCGACTTACGGTGCGACTTCCATTCAAATAAAGAGGCTCCCATAGGGAACTAGTGTTGACAATTGGAGGCTAAAAATAACACTGATAAAAATCATTATGAAAAAACCTACGTGGGCACACAATTGGCTCTCTGACACTTGGTCCTGGATCCTCCACATTTTCGGATGTGGCTTCCACGCTGCTTGGCAAGTTGCCAGGAGATGTTGGTTCTGACCTGGCTGGGGATGCCACATCCTCGCATGACGCAACATCTGCAATGTAAATTTGTAAGGGAATACAAGAATATAAGGTTAAACAATCATTGCAAATACACATATTTCTATGATCCCACTACACAAAAATCTGTGCCTACCAACCTTCTTGTTGCTCTGGTGTCTGGTTACTTGTTGGCTCCACCAGAATAACCTCAGGCATAATGTCTTCATCTACATAATACAAAAAAGTTGCCAGATCATAAAAGTCACAAGAGGTACATTTGTTAGGACATGGTGCCCTGTTTGATAGCTCTTTTAGTAACAAATATGAATACATGTACATGGTTATCTACGAAAAATATGGTACATTAATGTTTGACAGTGCATAGGAACCAATTACCTTTAGTAGAATCTGTGCCACCATCTGGGCCCATGTCCTCATCTTCTCTTACAACTGCAGATGGAGCTGCCAAACCTCTCCTCCTCCTTTCCCATTGTTTGGCACGGAGTTTTCGTTTTTCTCCTATTTAAAGGTTTGAATAATAATCTGTGATTAATAGGAATGTTTGCAGAGAATATTCGTGCAGGAAAGAACATTCGTTGCAACACAATACATATATTTTTAACTATGGCTTCCTGACTTTTAATGTCATATACTAAAACATCAACAATAGATCGATCTAATCACGACATGACAACTAAAATAAGTAATCTAACTTTTTACATAGACATTGTAATCTAGACATGTTAATACAACATACACAAAATTAGAAAAAACATATTGCATGTTAAAAAAAAAATATATAAAACTTACTTTTTTTCAGAATCCGATGGATTTGGGAAAGCTGATCCTGCTCACGGTGTTTCAGGTCGGACCATCGTTTCCTAATCTGATCTTTCGATCGCTCCACACCAAATTTTTTTTGCAAACAGGCCACCACCTTATCCATGATGCCATCTTTCCTGGCATTGGGCCTATCGTAATTTGCCAACTTCCCATCGTAATCCATTTTTTCTAAAATGGAGACCATCTCCACCATTTCTGCCTTGGTCATGGGTGTAGCCCTTGATTTTCTGGTGGCCCAATCACTTCTGCCTACACTAATTGAGCTCTCAGATCGTTGAGACATGGTTCTTAAACTGCCTCAGGTGTGTGAGTGTCGCATGTAGGCCTGATCTTCGGCACGTACACACCCCTGCACAAGCCCGCCACTGGAGGAGGAGTTGACGCATGCGCTGTATTTAAAGGACGCCAGATCTTTCGGCCGACGATTCGCTAGCGGACATATCGATGGTTGGAGCACGATCGAACGGCGAATCACGACTTTTCCCCACAAACAAAAGTACGACTATTTTATTAGAAAGTGTGTGTTTTGGGCCCTATACAGCTTTTATTAGGAATATCTTTATTATGTCCCAAAATACATGCTATTTTAATATGTTTTGTGTGTGTTGTGTTGTGTCTTGCAGGCATATACTGTCCTGCAAAATGGTGGACAATTTCACCAGCCATAATTTCCTCATCAGCTTCATTGATGAATTCAGGCAACTGCCCTGTTTGTGGAAAGTAAAGTCGGCTGAATACAAAAACAAGCACCTAAAAAAACAGGCCATTGAACATTTAGTGGCCTTCTACAAGCCCGCCTGTCCTGCGGCAAATGCCGAGTATATCCGCAAAAAAATTAACAGCATTCGCAGTGCCTACAGGCGGGAGGTTAAAAAAATTGAGGATGCCACAAGGTCAGGAGCAGCTGCCGAAAATATACATGTACCACGGCTGTGGTATTTTGATAACCTCAGGTTCCTGGCAGACACATTGGAATCAAGGCCATCCATTTCCACACTGCCTTCGACTTCGGCAGAGGGCTCAGTGTCGGTTGATCCCAGCCAGGATGAAGATATCCTAGAGGGCAATTTGACTCAGGTATGGCATTTCACTATATATTGTCTGCTAAAAATGTAATCATGTAACAAAATTATAAGCTAAACCATAATTCACCCTTTATGTAAACTGGCATAGCAAGGGGTTGGCATGACAGGCAACCGCCAGGGGCGCAGGCCAAGGGGGGTGGGTCGCAAAAACATTGGTATTGTTTTAGTGATTTTTTTAACAATCCACTCAGCCTGCACACCCCAGAACCCCCAGTTTGCAGGCGGATTCATGCAGGTGTAAAACATTGAGAGCTGCTTCATGCAGGTGTAAAACATTGAGAGCAGCTGAGCCAAAAGACCAGGAGACTGAGACTGCCTCTCACTGCATCCCCAGCACACCTCCGGTCTTACAAACACTGCTGCATCCCCAGCACACCTCTGGTCCTAACAAACACTGCTGGAGCCTCAGCATTCCTCTGGCTCAACCTTTTTTAAAAGAAAACTAACAAACTAACAGCTCCTGCAAATGATCCATCCATCCTTGCTTCCATGTCTCTGGTCTCTCACTCCGGGTCAGCAAGGCAGGTGGCTTCCTTATTCCTGTTTTCCTGCAATGCTTCACCCTCAATGCCCTACATCAAGCCCTCTGCAAGTTCAGGCCCCTCTCTCTCTGCAACCCCCCTCCTCTCTCTCTCACACCCCCTCTTTCTCTCCCTCTCTCTATCTCTCACCCCTCTCTTTCTTGTTTTTCACACCTGAGACAATGATTGCCCACTAGAGAGCTCTACACTGGGCAAACAAGGGACAAATGAGAAACATTTAATGCCCTTTTAGATTTTTTTTTGGGGGGTTACATTTTTACATTGATTTTGGGGGGGGGGGGGGGTTGTTGCCAAATACAGCTCCTCAACAAGGGCACTGGAGACCCTAGATACGCCACTGTATGTAAAGTCTGCTATTTGTTCACAATAATATAACAAACATGCATTTTTATATACACTATAACATTCTAATCAATTGTTCATTTCATCAACAGGGAAGTATCACTGAGGAGGAGCCAGGTTGCAGCCAGGAGCCTGGGGAGCCTGCGGAACCCTTGGAACTCTTTCCAGCACCACCTCCTCCTGCCAAACGGAGGCAAAAGTGGAAGCACGTCGATGATATCACCGACAAATTCATACATGAGGCCACCATAGCCCTACGTAGGAAACCGGAGGCAAATGAGTCCTTCGGGAATATGGCGGGCAAAATTTTAGGGCAGGTGGACCTCAGGCAGTGTCAGTATGCCCGAAAAATTATCCTCGATGTGCTGCAAAAGGCGGAAAACGGCGTCCTTACTGAGCACAGCCACGCATGCGAGGAGCACCCATGTCCTCCACCTCCACCTCCACAACACCCACCACCTCGCCAAATGCCACATGGCCAGTGGCAATATGGCCAGCAGGATCCACACCTGCCCTCATGGCAGCCTGATTACAGTTATCAGCAGTTATAATTTTTGTAACCCCCTATTATTTATTTTACCCCTGTTTGTCATTTTCTATTTTAATTTAGTCCAAATGGACCTTTTTTATGTTTATTTTTTAAATACGGAGAGTATTAATATTTACTTTTGTTTGTTTCTGAGATCCAAAAATAAAGAAAATTGGAAAAAAAATGGCCTATCTGAATTTGTTAACATGTTTAATATTGTGCATAACCTGAAAAATATGTTTTATACATTAATTCATAAAAGAATAAAGGGTCATATCAATAGTTAGATCTTTGGTGTGAAAATACAAAAATAATGGTGAAGAGTTAAAATTATTTATTTATAAAATTTGATAGAACAGATAGAATAGACAAACATTATCTTCATCATAACAGAACACATGCCTTTTTATTAGAAAAGTATGGCATTATGAGCAGCATCTTCCTTCTTCTCACATTTATCAAGATGAGCATGTGCTCTGCATTTCACATATTTTTTGGACTGCCGCGAGCCGAAAGTTCTTTCTGGATAAAATGTTGAGTTTACTAGAGAAAATTCTTCCGGGACCTACATAAAAAAATACAAAAATTTTAATGCTTGCATGACAGATTCTTGTCGGCAGAATGTGCGCTGACGGCTGTAGGAGGCATCATACTTAAACATATTGGACTAGGTGGGACTTTATATGAGACCCAAGCTGGTGTTGCCCGGCGTCTCCATCCCTATAACAAAATACAAAATGAGGTTGAAGGATTGTAAGAGGTGCACCTCTTACAATCCTTCAACCTCATTTTGTATTTTGTTATAGGGATGGAGACGCCAGGCAACACCAGCTTGGGTCTCATATAAAGTCCCACCTAGTCCAATATGTTTAAGCAACCAGGGATGGAGACGCCTTGCTTACAGCTTGGTGCCTCATATAAAGTCCCACCGTGCGATTTTCGTGCGTTTTTGGTGGATGCAGTTTTGATTTGACTTTAGTGTTTTCCGTATACAGGGATGGAGACCAATAGCATGTCCTGCTTGTCTCATATAAAGTCCCAAAAGGAAATTAGGGATTTCAAAGGCAGTGAGCTTTACAGGCCATGCCCCATACATAAAATCCCTTCCTATCTATTTGCTGCATCCACCAAGGGGATGGAGGTGTAATGCTTTTCAGCTGGTCTTTTCCAGTTTGCACCATGGTTATAAACCTAATTATTTGAGTCTTTGAGACAACAACCAGTCGTGCATGATGATGGGTTGGAGGAGGTTGGGCTGTCTCCCTCTCACCTGTCCCCCATCCACCCATTAGCGGCCATGTGCCTCCAGTGTGAGGACACTAAATTAAGAGTGTAGGACTGCAGATATAACAGGGTGCCGTGAAGTGGCTCTGCAGCTTTCACATGCGTTTGCAAATGTGTGTCAACTAAACCCCTGTTCTTTGTACCAAGAGACAGGTTATATTTGGTTGGTGACAGACTGGAGGGTGAGTACATCAGACTGGGGGCTGGCTGCTTTTCATGCACTTCTTACAATCCTTCAACCTCATTTTGTATGGAGGCATCATACTAACAAGCGTACAATCGGCAGATCGTTCGTCGGCCGACGCTTGTCTGCCGACGATCGGTACGTGTGGGCCTTTATGCCCCATACACACGTGCAGATTATCTGCAGACTTTTGTCTGCAGACTTACCTTTTCTATGTAGTGCAAGGGCCTGCCGGATTGCATACAAATTGAAAGTGTTTAGGTTTGACCTCATATTATATGGTTTTGGTAAGTCTGCAGACAAAAGTCTGCAGATAATCTGCACGTGTGTATGGGGCATTAGTCTTTGTGACAGATTCGTGACATTGTGGATCACTTCTATGTTTGACCTTGCAATTGATACCAGGTGCTTCCTCCTGTATTTTTGTTTCTCCCCCCTGCATTGTTTTTTGGGGGGTTTTGCCTTGTCTGCGGGCATTCTCGTTTAAATGCTGTTGATCCATGGAGAGAGCACCAAAGCCAAGCTGATTGCTTGGATCAGGTGAAGAATCTGAAGCTGTGACTGCCAGAGTCTCATTTAAATTTTCATTTTCTGTATCCGAAAAACTGACCTTTTTCTTCCGGCCATGATAGCCCATTTTATGCTGTTTTTTTAATAGATAGGTTTCTTCCATATGTAAACATTGTTAGACTCATAGTCAATATGATCTCTCAGCATTTTCTCCCTCTTTCCAGCGATAAAATCATTTTCCAATTTATTCAATTTTTTGGTTAAATGCTCATCCAGTTCCAAAAAAGCCTGGACGTAAACCTGCAATGTCTTTCTGTAATGTTGAGATATCCTGTTGTAATTTATCCAACTCTCTGGATTTAGAATTGACAATAATGTGCATAAGATTAAATGAACATGCTGTTAACCTGTCAGTCCATTCACTTTTTAGATAGCCATTAAACAGGTCAAAGTCGGGAACTTTTTATTGCGTAAACTTCAAGGTATATGTTTTAGTGTTAAGTCTTCAGACAGAGTACTAAAGTCCCAATAAACTTTGATTTCTTTCACCATTAGAGGTTCCAATTTATAAAAATACCTTTTCATTCAAACATTGAAATTATCTAACACCTGTAGTATATGGCTGCTTTGTCCAAGTCTGAGTAGAATGTCTGATGGTCCTGTTAAAGTTCTGCTGTATTTCCCCTCTTTAGTGTTAGAGGTAGTAACTGTATCAGCCATAATTGATGACTTGTAGTGGAATGCAAGAAATTATAGTCCATAGACCACAGTGTAAATGGAAGTAAGGAGAAACTCACCGAGCCAGGTGTATAAACCGACCAGTCCAAATCAGTCCATGTGTCTGAACACTGCTCTAGGTCAATCTCCCATCTCCACTTCCACTAACACACAGACCAGGTGCTGGCCCTATCCATTACGGATTCCAATGAGCAAAAAGAACTCTGCTTGGTCGCACATCCAGTAAAATCACCTTTATTTTAGCAAGTTCATAAAAACAAATCCAAAAACAGAAATAGAAGGGAAAAGCATCACCAGCTAATATATTTTACGCTTCCTTAGCGCTTAGTCATAGCTCACATACATTCTCTGCCTACTATAAAAAGTATCTCCGTCAGCCAATTTTTTGAGACTTTGCAGAGTATGCAGTAATGATACTGAGTTTAATAAAGAAGCCAAATTGATGTGGAATCACTTTGTGTGTAGAGCCTATTCTAAATATGTTCTGGATGGAGCATTGAGCATTGCCAAAAAACATCTAGTGAGAAGCTGTTGAAAGATAAAAAGAAAAAGACTTCTAGATCTAATAATATCCCTGTGTTCTCCACTCCTTACAGTGTTGAGTTTAATAAAATATAAAACATTGTTAAAAGGTATCTGCCCATTTTATATAATGATCCTATTTATACACAGGTGTTGTCAAAGGGCATTAGGTAGTCTCCCGCAGGGCACCCAGATTAGGCAGATATCTGTCTCCAAGTTTATTTGCCAGCAGGAAGGAAAATACTTTACATTGGCTTCAGTTCAAAGGAAAATTTGCAAGATGCCCCTACTGTTCATACATTAACAGGGAAGACTTTGTGCATTCTACTAGTAACGAAATAAATCATTACATTACTTCCTTTACTAATTGTAGCACTAGGTATTTATTACATGCAATCACATGCAACCTTTGCAAAATGCAGTATGTTGGCCGTACTACCGGCAGATTGAGGCATCGCCTGCATGACCATCTTTATGATATTCACAAGAAACATTCAACCAATGTAGCTAACCACTTCAATGGTTGTCATTAGGGATGATCGAACTTTTGAAAAGTTTGGTTGGACCAGAACACCCGAATTTCCTGAAAGTTCGGTTCGGATTCCAGAACCCCATTGAAATCAATGGGACCCAAACTTCTGGAATCAAAAAACACCATTTTGAAGCCCTAAAACCCAATAAATGCCCCTAAAAAGTGCCTAGGGTTCTGGGTCATGCTCCAGGGACTATTAATCACACAAAAAAAAGTTCTTAAAAATTGTCCTTTTTGATAGAGAGCCAATTATTGAAAAAATTATTGAAAAAAATGAGATTTCTTTGGATTTAGTGGCTGGGGGGTCTAAAAAGTGTACCTGTGAAGTTTCAGCTTTGTAGCATGTCCAGAACCAGAAAAAAAAAAAAGTTTTTTTGTATTAGAATTAATATAGAACAGGGATATGGCTCCGCTATTTTCACACCTTGCCGGTTTTGTAGCAAGTGTTTTTTTGGGCATTTTTGGGGGGTATTTGGAGGCAGGCATAACATCAGAACTTCTGTGTAGGGGTATATATACACACACACTTATATGTATATATACACATACACATATATAGGTGTGAAAGTAGCAGAACACTATGCTTGCGCTAATGAAATAATTAACACCCATATGGCTTCTCTGCTATAACACCTATATGTGTGTATGTGTATAAATACATATAAGTGTGTGTGTATATATACCCCTATACAGAAGTTCAGATGTTTTGCCTGCCTCCAAAGACCCCAAAAAAATGCCCAAAAAAACGCCTGCTGCAAAAACACACCTGGGCGTTTTTGTAGCTGGCGTTTTTTTGGGCATTTTTTGGGCGTCTTTGAAGGCAGGCATAACATCTGAACTTCTGTATAGGGGTATATATACACACACACTTATATGTATTTATACACATACACACATATAGGTGTGATAGCAGAGAAGCCATATGGGTGTTAATTATTTCATTAGCGCAAGCATAGGTTTCTGCTACTTTCACACCTATATGTGTGTATGTGTATATATACATACATGGGTGTGTGCATATATACCCCTACACAGAAGTTCAGATGTTATACCTGCCTCCAAAGACGCCCAAAAAATGACCAAAAAAATGACGCCAGCTACAAAAACGCCCAGGTGTGTTTTTGCAGCAGGCGTTTTTTTTGAGCATTTTTTTGGGGTCTTTGGAGGCAGGCAAAACATCTGAACTTCTGTATAGGGGTATATACACACACACACTTATATGTATTTATACACATACACACATATAGGTGTGATAGCAGAGAAGCCATATGGGTGTTAATTATTTCATTAGCGCTAGCATAGGTTTCTGCTACTTTCACACCTATATATGTGTATGTGTATATATACATACATGGGTGTGTGTATATATACCCCTAGACAGAAGTTCAGATGTTATGCCTGCCTCCAAAGATGCCCAAAAAATGCCCAAAAAAACGCCAGCTACAAAAACGCCCAGGTGTGTTTTTGCAGCAGGCGTTTTTTTTGGGCATTTTTTTGGGGTCTTTGGAGGCAGGCAAAACATCTGAACTTCTGTATAGGGGTATATATACACACACACTTATATGTATTTATACACATACACACATATAGGTGTGATAGGAGCGGAGACATATGCCTGTTAATTATTTCATCAGCGCAAGCATAGGTTTCTGCTACTTTCACACCTATATATGTGTATGTGTATATATACATACATGGGTGTGTGTATATATACCCCTACACAGAAGTTCAGATGTCATGCCTGACTCCAAACATGTCCTCAAAAAAGCCCTATAAACGCCTGCAGCAAAAAGCAGGGTGACAGGGGCAAAGCCACTATCCGGTTCTATAAGTATTCTAAGAGAAATCTTTTCTCTATAGCGGTCACCCTGACATGGAAGGGTTTTGTCACCCTGCCATAGCAATAAGAGTCAGTTAACTCTACACTACACTACGGTCCCCTTACACTTAACACTTTCCCTACAGAAACTAGATTATTAAATCTAACTATAGTGGAAAATAGTACCCTAACTACACTAGATATCCCTTTCCTCACACTAAAAATTGCTAAATGACACTTTGAAGCAGAAGTAACAGAACTGCTTCCAATCTCTTCCACGTCCCTGTATTACAATGCTAGGAATTTGGCGGGGCTATCTTATATACTGGGGGGCGTATTCACTAATGATTGGCCTATGGATCCCCTAGTCACTCCAATCACATTCCTAGCATTCTCCTGCCCCCTCAATTGGCTTTTACTGATGGTTCTGGTCCAATCACGGGCTTTTAAAGCCCATTTCCTGTCCCATTGCATTTTGGTCGGTTCTGGTTGCCGAATTCCGAACTTTCTCTATCGCTCATTGACAGACGTAGTCTTCTTGATTCTCAAGAGCTGGGTTATGTTGTCTCCGCAGGAGTAGGACTAGGCAGAATGACAAAACGTTCTGGCTCCACCCTAGGGGGCAGTCCCTGAGGGTATATCCTCCCTCTCTCTGCTACAGGGAATCAGTTTTTTTCTGTCTAGTCAGGAGTAAGGACCTAAGTTCCTTGCTGGGATCTTTTGGTCCTGGCAAGACTTTTTTTTCTTTAAGAAAAAGACATTTTTTAGGTAGTTTTCTCCAGTGTTTTTTTCCTGTGAGATCTTCAAGCAAAAATGCCGGACTGGGCGACACTTGTGGTCACCCCAGCCGGCCTACGAGCGCGTGCAGACCATGGCATTGCGCTTGGTCGGCCGCGACATATTCAAGTAAGTATGCGGGGCCGGGCGACGGGCTGGATGTTGAGATCCAGTGGTCACCCCGGTTTCTGCCTAAAAGCGCGTGCAGACCAGTGCGCTGAGTCGGCCGCGACGGAGTCCCAGTAAAGGGACTGACTTTGCGAGTTAAAAGCTCGCTTGGACGCCAGGACCAGAGAGTCGAGGCGTCCACAAACCCCCACCCCGGTGGAGAGGGTATTGTGAAGAGAGGGTGCCTGTCGGTTCGGTATGGTGAGTAAACGTTCCCTTTTTTCCTCACTTATGAGGCAGTATATATTATGGGCCCCTCCATATATGGTCAGTATATATCTGATACTTACAAGTCCCCCTTGTAATACAGCATGTGTTTGTGGGAAGTGGACTTGGTTCAAGAGCTAACACTCTACCCAGCAGACTGTAACATTACAGCAGACATAGGAGGTATAATCCTACCTTATGTGCAGTGTATCTCTGTAGATCCATATGTCACCTCTCAGCAAGTGCAGGTGGATGTGCTGGGAAAACGATATCGGCGGTCCGCCGCCATTTTGCCGTAGACCGAATGCATATATGTCCTCAGGTCACGCCGGCCGCCATGTTTTTGGAGTCTTATGTCTCTTCTATGGGGGCGGCCATGTTTTGTGAGCCCAGCTTCCTCGTGGAGGGCTGGGAACGCCGGAAGGCGTACACAGGGGGCGGAGCCACGCCTTCTGCCCGGGTAAAAAGCAAACAGCTCCTTCCAGTCTGTGTAAGACAGACGCTGGCTGCAGTTTGTTGGAAACTGCACTGCATCGGTTGGTGAGCCTTGGGGGTCCCTCTCTCTCTCTCTGGGATCGAGAAGCAGGTACTCTGAGGGGCGCTATTGCGCTAGGGGGAGACACACAAAAAAAAAAAAAAAAAGTTTTTTTGTTTTTGCTGGCAAAAGTGTCCTGTATTAACATGGACCCTGCCACTCATGTATCTCCTCCGGATCCCCTCGAGGGGTCTGCGGGATCCTCCAGCACCCCATTGACAATTGAATCTTTGTCAGCTATTATGGAAACTTTTGTGTCCCGGGTGGAAGTGGCTTGTCAGGGACAGGGCGCAAGAAAGCGACCCCCGCCTAACCCCTTATTATCTGAAACCTCGGATTCAGACTCTGAGCCTATTTCTGCAGTTGCAGGTACTTCATCTGGTATTGGTGTCTCGGGTCCTGTCTCTTCAGACAGTGAGGAGGATGTTTCGGCATCCGCCATAGCCCGAGAGGAAGCGTTGGTAAACGCACTCATTGTATCTGTTCAAGAGACTTTAAGGTTACAGGGTATTCCATCAGAAATAGCTGAAACTGAGATCCCATTTGGGACTAAAAAGCGCATCAAAGTAGCAAAGGTTTTTCCATTGCCCAAATGTTTTGGCAATCCAATCGATGAAGAATGGCGTCTGCCAAAACGCACCTTTAATATTTCTAAACGCATTGACAGGCGTTATCCGTTTGAGGAAACCCTTATTAAGAAATGGACAGAACCACCTGTGGTGGATTCACCTATTGCTAGATTGAATAAAGCCACGGTTATTCCTTTAGAAGACGCTCCGTCTTTTAAAGATCCAGTGGATCGCAAGATAGAAGCTATGTCTCGCACCATGTTTTCCTTGATTGGATCAGCTTTCAGGCCAATAATTGCTATTGGTCTGGTTTCGCAGGCTGTAACTGAATGGACCAAGTGGTTACGCCGGGACTTAGAAGAAGTCCCTCAGGCGGTATCAGATTTGTTGGAACAAATGATACAGGGGTTACAGTTTGTATGTGATGCGGCGTTAGACGCCACTCCATTAATGGCGCGAGCATCAGTCTCAGCAGTGGTTCTCAGGCGTACACTGTGGCTAAAAGGTTGGTTAGCCGACCAAGGTTCCAAAAAAGCATTGGCTAATATCCCCTTTTCAGGAGAGCGTCTATTTGGAGCCAACTTAGATGAGATCATTAAGGATCTCACCGGTGGAAAAAGCACCTTTTTACCGCAAAATTTTAAAGGTAGAGGAACTCGTCAAAGACGAGGGCCTTCTTTTTCTGCTCACAAGAGGTTTTTTCGTCCAGCGGGTGAAAAAACTAAGTCCTCCAAAGCTCCGGCAGGAGGCGTCAGGGGTCGTTGGTCGGGCAAGCAAAAGCCCGCCCCCTCCAGACCTGAAGATAAACCATCCAAAGCCTGAAGGTGCGCCCCCACCCATAACTGGGGTGGGGGGACGTCTTCGCCGGTTCCCGGATCCATGGCTTTCCAGAATCCCGGACAAATGGGTTTGCGAAGTCATAAAGTCAGGGTACAAGATCGAGTTTCGATCTCTCCCACCGGCGCGATTCTTCCCTTCCAATATCCGTCTATCCGCAGATCGTTTAGAAGATCTGCGGAGAGCAGTCACAGATCTACTACAACAAGGAGTGGTAGTCCACGTTCCTTGGACAGAACGGTTTCAAGGGTTTTATTCAAACCTGTTTACAATACCCAGGAAAGAGGGCAAAGTGCGTCCAATTCTGGACTTAAGAGCACTCAATTCTTTCGTCAACATAAGAAGATTCAGAATGGAGTCCATTCGCACGGTAGCAGCCTTCCTGCATCCAGGGGATGTCCTAGCGTCCATAGACATCAAGGACGCCTATCTTCACATTCCCATTTTCGCAGGACATCAGCGTTTTCTACGCTTTTCCGTAGAGGAGAACCACTATCAGTTTGTGGCGTTACCTTTCGGTCTCGCCACGGCTCCGCGGGTCTTCACAAAGGTGTTGGCCCCAATGTTGGCACTTCTGCGCCAAAGAGGTATATCGATTCTAGGTTACCTAGACGATCTTCTGCTTCATGCAGAGTCTCCTCAGACCTTGCTACAAAACATAGAAATTACTATGATTTCTTTACAGGAATTCGGGTGGCTGGTGAACCAGCAAAAGTCATTTCTGGTTCCCACCCAGAGGCTCGAATATCTGGGTCTAATTCTAGACACAGTCAGGACGAGAGTTTTCCTTCCGGTAGGGAAACTTCGAAAGATTCAATCAGCAGTCCAGTTGTTACTGTCCAACAGCTGGTCTTCCCTTCGGACGTGCATGAGGGTTCTGGGGTTGATGGTGGCTTCATTCGAAGCAGTCCCATTTGCCCAGTCCCATACCCGAATTCTTCAGCAAGAGATTCTTCTCAGATGGAATCGGAATCCGGAATCCCTGGACAATCAGATACGATTGAGCAAACAGACCAGAGAGTCTCTGGTTTGGTGGCTTCGGTCTCCAATGCTCAGCCAGGGAAAGTCATTTCTGCCAATATATTGGACGATAGTGACCACGGATGCCAGTCTATCCGGATGGGGAGGAATTCTTGGTCAGTTATCTGTCCAGGGACTTTGGTCCCCGGAAGAATCCAGATTACCGATAAATGTATTGGAACTGAGAGCGATCAGACTTTGTCTGATTCACTGGACCGAGCAGCTCCAGGGCAGCCCGGTTCGGATCCAGTCGGACAATGCCACAGCCGTGGCTTATGTCAATCATCAGGGGGGCACCAAGAGTGTCCGAGCGGCCAAAGAAGTGGCTTGCATTCTTCGCTGGGCGGAACGATTTGTTCCAGCAATCTCTGCGGTGTTCATTCCGGGGGTGGAGAATTGGCAGGCAGATTATCTCAGCCGTCAGACCCTGGATCAGGGGGAATGGTCCCTCCATCCAGACGTTTTCCACCAGTTGTGCCTACGGTGGGGCACCCCGGATGTGGATCTGTTGGCATCACGATTCAACAGGAAAGTTCAGAGATTCGTGGCTCGCTCCCGCGATCCTCTAGCAGAAACCGCAGACGCACTGATCGCCCCGTGGGGGCAATACCAGCTAATATATGCCTTCCCTCCTCTCGCGTTACTGCCAAGACTTCTTCGCAGGGTAGAGGAGGAAGGAATCCCAGTAATCCTGGTAGCTCCGGACTGGCCTCGTCGAGCTTGGTACGCCGACATGGTCAGACTGGTGGCGGACGTTCCATGGAGACTTCCTCTCAGGGAGGATCTACTGTCTCAGGGACCGATCTTCCATCCTGCTTTACGATCGCTGGCTTTAACGGCCTGGCTATTGAGACCCAGGTGCTGAAGGACAAAGGTTTGTCAGCTTCAGTTATTCCTACTCTAGTTGAAGCAAGGAAAGCGACTTCCAGAAAGATTTATCATCGCACTTGGAAGTCCTACATTGCATGGTGTGAACCTTTGGGGTTCCGTCCTCGGTCTTATTCGATTAGTCGAATATTGGCTTTTCTGCAACAAGGGGTTGAGCAGAAACTGGCCTTGAGTACTATCAAGGGTCAGGTCTCAGCATTAGCTATCTTCTTTCAGAAGCCTTTGGCTACTCATTCCTTGGTGCGGAATTTCATCCAGGGGGTGCGACATCTGGCTCCGCCAGTGCACGCGCCGTTACCCCCCTGGGATCTTAATTTAGTGTTGTCGGTTCTTCAGAAACCTCCCTTTGAAGATATTAGGGAGATTCCTCTACCCACGTTGTCCCAGAAGGTGGCCTTCTTGGTGGCTATTACTTCTGCACGCAGGGTGTCAGAACTGGCCGCATTATCTTGTCGTTCACCATATCTGGTGGTTCATAGAGATAAGGTGGTTCTTCGTCCGAATCCATCCTTCCTACCAAAAGTGGTTTCAGAATTTCATCTGAATGAAGAAATTGTATTACCTTCCCTGTGTCCTAAGCCCAGTCATCCTCGGGAATTTGCTTTGCACTCCTTGGATGTGGTCCGGGCGATCAGGGTATACTTGAAAACGACAGACTCGTTTCGCAAGACGGATTCACTTTTTGTGATCCCAGATGGACCCAAAAAGGGGTTGCCTGCATCTGCCGCGACCATTTCCAGATGGATCAGACAGACGGTAGTGCAGGCTTATTCTATTAAGGGTCGGGAGCCCCCGTTCCCTGTTAAGGCGCACTCCACTCGGGCACTTAGTGCGTCATGGGCCTTTCGCCATCAGGCGTCAGTGGTCCAGGTGTGCAAGGCGGCTACCTGGTCGTCGGTGCATACCTTCTCTAAACATTATAAAGTTGATGTAATGGCATCGTCTGATGCTTCATTTGGCCGCAAGGTTTTGCAGGCCGCAATTTGAGGAGACCAGTGGTCTACCTCGAGGGTTTTTTTTCCGTTGGAAAATTTTTTCTTTAGCCTCATTCTTTGTTTTTAATGAGCCTTTAAAACTTCTAGTTTGGCACCGGTTGGGCCTTCTAGATTGGATTTGATTTTGTCAATCCCACCCCTCATTTGTGGCACTGCTTCTGGATGTCCCAGCTCTTGAGAATCAAGAAGACTACGTCTGTCAATGAGCGATAGAGAAAAATGGATTTTTGTAAGAACTTACCGTAAAATCCTTTTCTCTTAAGCTCATTGACAGACGTAGTACCCGCCCCTCTATCATTGAGTTGGGTTGGGTTAAATTCTCTGTACTGCTTTAAACAGAACTGATTCCCTGTAGCAGAGAGAGGGAGGATATACCCTCAGGGACTGCCCCCTAGGGTGGAGCCAGAACGTTTTGTCATTCTGCCTAGTCCTACTCCTGCGGAGACAACATAACCCAGCTCTTGAGAATCAAGAAGACTACGTCTGTCAATGAGCTTAAGAGAAAAGGATTTTACGGTAAGTTCTTACAAAAATCCATTTTTTTCAGCAAAATTCGGCCGAACCTCGAACAGTCAATGTTCGGGTTGAACCGATGGTTGACCTGAACCGTTCGATCATCCCTAATTGTCATGCAGGTGACCCCTCAGCTGTTATCTATACAAGATGTAGAGAAGATCTTTTTCCATGTAACTTTAATGCAAGCAAGTATCTTGTCAGATGGTAAAGAACAGTAAAGTGAATTCAAAATACAGCACGCAAATAAATAAAAGGAACATATAGCCAATTGACACACTCTAATAAGTCCTTCTACTGCAGCTGGAACATAAATTGCATGAAACCACTTTTTACAAGATTTCAGTAAGAAACAGAATGCCTGAAAGCAAAAAATTCTTTATTCAGTTTTTTTTTAGAAAATCAATAGTGCTCAGGGAAGCCTTAGTTGTGTATATACAGTACTGTGTGATTAAAACAACGTGGATATAAAACATTGATTAAAAAATATGAAACATAAATTTAAAAAATTGACTCAAAGTTACTATAGCTTCCTATCAATAACCCAATAAATAAATACTCAAGTCTTTTAATAGACAAAGCACCATGGAGGAAGACACTGTTCTTAAAAATAAAAAAAATCTTCATGCCTGATGTTTGTCAAAAATCCTCTTGGCAAACTGCAATACTACTGGGAAAATATTTTGTGGACTGATGATACAAAATTGTAATTGTTTCAGAAAAATTTTCAGCTCTATGTATGGCACAAAAAGGGCACAGCTTACTAACATCAAAACATCATCCCAACTGTGAAGTATGGTGAAGGGAACATCATGATTTGGGCTTTCTTCACTCCCTTAGGACCTGGACCACTGGAGGGGAAAATGAATTCCTAGGCAAATTATCCTACAGGATAATGTCTGGGTGGTTGTTTGCCAGCTAAAGCATATTAGAAATTGGATGATGCAGCAGGATAATGACTCTACATATCTAATTAAATTCACCACAGACCGCCTTCAGACAAAGAAAATGGAGCCTTTGAAGTGGCCCAGTCAGAGTCCAGACCTAAACCCCATAGACATGCTATAGAATGACCTCAAGAGAGCTGTTCACCCCAGACACTCATACAAATATTCACTATAACCAATACCACTTATAGTGCTGCTCAAGGTGCTCTGGTAGTTCCAGTGTCTCAAAAAAATATCGTTGGTGTAGGCTGTCTTATGCTTAATTCAGAAAGCAGGGAAGTATGATGAGAAGAGAGACTGCATGCCACTCTTACACCACTCAATATGAGCTCAATGTCTTTCACACACTTCACACCTTTTTTCCCACTGTGGAGCTAGTTCTGTGCATGGTCTCTCATCCCCTTTCCTACAAATGTGTATGAGCTGAAGCAGTTTTGTAAATAGGAATGGAGCAAAAATTCCTCCTGAATTCCGCACTTGCTTGAAGTCATTGCTGCCAAAGGAGGTTTGAATAGCTATTAACTCCACTGACACTGTGCTTGAGCTTCAGTCTAATTTGAAAATCTAGGGGGGGATATTTGATGCTAGTCTCACCTTTGATCCACATGTACAAAGTATTGTCAGAAAATCTTTTTTTTCCACTTGAAAAACATTGCTTTGCGGCATCCTATGCTATCATACAATATAGCTGAAAAACTGATCCAAATTGTTGTGTTCTTCTGTAATCCTCTACTCACTGGTGTACCTAAATCCACTATTATTTGACTTCAATATGTACAAAATTCTGCAGTCATCATCACTAGTAATGGACCGAACACCCCTCTGTTCGGTTCGCACCAGAACATCTCGAACAGGGAAAAAGTTTGAACATATGAACTCTAAAAAAGTCTATGGGACACAAACATGAAAAATCAAAAGTCCTCATTTTAAAGACTTATATGCAAGTTATTGCTATAAAAAAGTGTATGTTTAAAATTTTTTTAAACAATCATTTTTACAGGAGCAGTGATTTTAACCACTTAGTGACCGCCCACCACAGTTTTACTGCGGCAGGCAGCTGCTCCTGGGCAAAGCGACGTAGTAGTACGCCGTTCGCTCAGGAGATTCTAGTTAGCTGGGAAGCCAGTACTTGTGACCGGTGGCTCCAATGGCCACCAGCCACTCACGATCTCCCGCAGCTGAGAGAGAAGGACAGACGGCTGATGTAAACACAGCCGTCTGTCATTCTCCCTGAAGTGATCACAGAGGCTATGTGATCCTGCTATATAGGATTGCATGTCTCTGTGATGACTTCACAAGCCACACCCCCTGAAAGTTAGAATCACACCCCTAGGGACACACTTAACCCCTTGATCACCAGTACAGTTAACTCCTTCCCTGCCAGTGTCATTTTTACAGTAACAGTGCATATTTTTAGCACTGATTACTGTAGCAATGTCACTGGTACCCCCAAAAGTGTAAAAAATGTCAGTTAGGGGTCCGATCTGTCCTCCACAATTTCGCAGTCCCGCAAAAAATCCCAGATCGCTGCCATTACTAGTAAAAAAAAAAAGGTAAAAATGACATAAATCTTTCTTGTAGTTAGTAAATAATAAAAGCAACAACTTTTGTGCAAACCAATCAAAATACGCTTATTGCGATTTTTCTTTACCAAAAATATGTAGCATAAAACAAATTGGCCTAAAATGTTAAAAAAACTTTGATTTATGGAGGCCTGCATTCATGGTTTGGTAAATGTAATCTATTGAAGATGACTGTCCTACCAAAATTTCTCTATCTGATAAGAGCACTACCGGTGAAGATCCCAAGTGTTTTCTTTAAGGCAACACATTCCCTATTTGTGAAATATATATGGTCCCATAAAAAACCACGAATATCACGTAGAATCTTAACTCTACCAAAGAAAAAGGGTGGGTTGGCACTCCCTGACATCCATGCATACTACCAGGCAGCTCATGTGAGCAGGGTTCTAGATTGGTGGCATCAGTCGGAAAATAAATTATGGACACAAATTAAACAGGCACAAACGGAGATAGATCTGAAAAGAGCCATATGGTGCTTTCAGTCTTTACCTAAAGATTTGAAACAACATCCAATAATTGGAAACACATTACGAATATGCATGCAACCAAATACATATAGTAAACTGACAGGGAAAGAGTCACCCTTGTTTCCAATACTGGGGAAACCCCAGTTTACTCCGGGTTTAGATGTCAGACAGTTTACAATATTAAGGGAAAAGAAGCAGGAACAAGCCTCGTCATTTTTGATACAAAATAAATGGCCCACAATCAATCAATTGGTCGATAGAAATGGACCATTTGATATGCCTTTCTGGCAAGCAGTTCAATTACATCACTATTTGGCCTCAATACCAAACCCGGGAAGTTTTGGTAGAACATTAACGAGATTCGAAAATTATTGCGTAAAATCAGGGAATCTATCACGCACATTATCGATTACTTATGGTTAGTTGATAAACCCGGAAGAGCAACTACAGCTCCCATGGGTGGAAAAGTGGGGGAGAGATTTGGAATGTGATCTGTCGGAGGAGCAGGTTCAGAGGATATTAAAGTTCACCTTTAAGTCATCTAGATGTACTAAGACTCAAGAGTTGAACTATAAGATTATAACAAGGTGGTATATTACACCTAAGAAAATACACAACTGGTTTCCGAGAGAAATCAATAGCTGTTGGAGATGTAGAAAAGAAATAGGCACTTTGATCCATATCCTCTGGACCTGTCCTGAAATAAGACCATTCTGGGCGGGAGTGAAGACCATAATTCAGAAATTTATGGAATACAATATAGAAGAGAAACCGGCTTTTTTTCTGTTACACTTGTCAGATATACCGGCAGGGAGATATGAAAGCTCTATTATCCCCCACCTGGTGAACGCGGCAAAAGCATGCATCCCAGGTAACTGAAAAAAAATACAATCACCTTCGTTAGCAGAATGGATAAATAGAGTAGAGGAAATGAGGAGAATGGAAGAGTTAATTGCATCTTCACAAAATAGACAGGGAAAATACAAGAAAATTTGGGATCCATGGAATCATTTTATGGTCTCTGAAGAAGGGAAACAATATACAATAGGATAAGTGGAGGAAAATAGATTTGAGGAGACGATGAGCTCTCCTAATCGCTGGACGTGGATTAATGTTTTTTTATTTTTTTTATTTTTTTATTTAGGGGGGGAGGGGTTGGGAGGGGGGGAGGGTTATGAAAAAGGAAAAAAAAACAGGAACATAGGATAAGTAAGGTATAAAAGAGATGTTAAGATAACTATTAAGATGGAGTTGTATTTTATACTAAAAATGTCAATGTATGTATTTTTGAAATTCCTGAATAAAATTTATATTTGAAAAAAAAAAAAAACTTTGATTTCTATATTTTTTTTTTGAGAATTTCTTAAAAGAATGTAAAAAACATTGTTATTTTTTCAAAATAGTCGCTCTTTTTTTGTTTATAGCACAAAAAATAAAAATCGCACAGGTGATCAAATACCACCAAAAGAAAGCTCTATTTGTGGGAAAAAAAGGACATCAATTTAGTTTGGGTACAGCGTTGCACGACCGCGCAATTGTTCGTTAAAATAACACAGTGCCGAATCGCAAAATAGGGCCTGATCATTGAGCAGCCAAATCCTCTGGTCTTAAAGTGGTTAATAATGCTGAAAGTGAAACAATAGAAAGGAAAAAATGTAATTCAAACTTGCTTGTGACTGTAATGTATTGTTGGCTTCCGGCAGTACAGATAAAAACATGAAAAAAAATGGTGTAGGGTCCCCCCCCTCTGGTACAGATTTTAAGGGGAACTCAATGCCAATTTTGTTTTTTAAAAAACAAGGTGGGGCCCCTCCAAATCTATACCAGACCCGGTGGCATTGCCCCCTTCTGATATCACATGACGTCATGTGACGTCATAAGGGGTGGTGCCATTGTATGATGTAACCAGGTGGCCCTGCCCTTTGCCTATAAAACAGCTGTCAAAACTGAAGAACTGCATTCAGCGGGATGCCTCACAAGAAGCAAAGCATTTTTTAAATTTTTTTCTATTTTTCGGGTCGGCTGCCATCATGATTGACAATGGATTTACATTGACTTGTCAAGCACTGTCTTATGGGGTTTTTCCTTTTTTACATTTTTTTGGTGAATGGGTAGGGATACGATGTACCCGATACCCATTCACATGGGGGGGGGGGTGTTTTGGGGCCCCTTTGTTAAAGCTTTTAAAGCTTTAGGCTTCCTCTTGCTCACCTATAAGGGTCTTCATGGCTTGGCACCCCATTATCTGTCTGAAAGGTTGTCAACATACTTCCCCCACCCTCCTAACCTCTGCTCCTCAAATTCTGGTCTTCTGTGTGTGTCCCCTACTCACCCACACTCAATGGGAGACAGAGCCTTATTCTGCTATGCCCCAAAACTATTGAATTAACTTTAAAAGAACATCAGAGAATAATCTTGTCTAAACTCATTCAAATCAAATCTAAACATTTTTTACTTTAGACAAGCTTTTACATAATTTTCCCTTTTTGTTATTGTGTTTTATCTTGTGTATTTCTTGTGTTTTTGTTTCTCTTGTCTTTGTAAAGGAATTTGAGAAGTTACCTTCAGGGGGACATGGCTGGCGCACACACGAGTATGGCCGCTTAGTCCTGCAGCTCCAAAGTGAGAATGCCTGCCAGAGGTGGCCTGGTTGGATGACAGACTTCTTCTCCCCGCCACTCCAAAGGGGATTCCAAGATGGCGATGGCTTGATCACTGCCTCACCGCATGGTCACACACAGGGCAAAGGAGCAGCAAGTCAGGGCTCAAGAGGAAAGATTTCCACACAGTCCCAATGTAGCAGGCCAAACTCCCAAGCCTCATCCAACTATACCAGCTTAGCCAAAGTCAGGCAGAAGATGTCAGACTCCACAGGCACACCGACAGGGTGTACTGGATATATCAGTAGATGTCACCGGACTCTATACCGGCTTTCCCCATATCTTACCAACCTGTGATGGACACAATTTTAAAAGATATGCTTGTTTCTTTGAGAAACACTATTCACACAGATATCTTAACTCTGATGCAAATTAAGTCAGAGATTGGTGAAGAGTTCTGCACATTGAAAAGAAGCTGGATTAAATCCAAACTGGCAGATCTGGAGGATCACTCTAGACATAATACCCTCAAAATCAGGGGGATTTCTGAATCAGTTAAACACTATGAACTCCAGGCGTTCTTCAATAAGTTTCTTAGAGATGCCCTCCCAGAATTACCACTGGAAGATTTGGCCATTGACCGTATACATAGACTCCTGAAAAACCAAGCATTTACCCGAGCGTCTTCCTAAAGACACTATTGCCCAGATTTACTTCTTCAGTACCAAAGAGGAATTAATGGCCTTATCTAGAAATCCAGATAGGCTACCAGAGAGTATGCAAGGCCTTACTCTCTTTATGGATCTCACACCATACAATGCAGGAGAAACCTAGTCACAATAACCAAGCCACTCCACAATCATACGATCGTATACAGGTGGAACTATCCTGCCAAACTTCAAATAACATGGGAGGGAAAGCCCTTCTTATTACCACCATGGTTTAAGGCCTAAAACTACTGGGAGATTTAAAAATCCTTGAACCTGATGCCTTATCACCTGACGATGCCTAGAAACTCTTGCAAACTCTGGACAGGCATGATGAAGAAGTCAGCTGAAGTGCTCAGTTAGTAAATTCTCAACTTATCCTTAGCAGATCCGGCAGGCACTTATGATGCTATATACAGCTTACTTTTTGAAACCCCTATAGTTTTGAAGATATTTATTTGCTCAGATTCTCGTTTGAATTCGTCTTTTTTTACATTCAGTGGCTGTTCCCTCGCCTCACTGAATTTGGCTGACAACAGCACTGCTAATTGGATACTCTATTCTTTCTTGTACTGTTTTTCTGTTACTTATGCCTCAATTTTATTGTTTTATTGAGCATTTGCTTGGTATATAAATGGAAAGTTCTTGTTGGTGAATTTAGGTGACTTCGGGACACAGACGCGCGTTTCCTGTAGGCATAGGATGTCACATATGAGAGACCTCATTTCCTTCCATATCATATTGCGTTTTGCTGGGCTGTTCAACCCCATCTCCACCCTTTATTGCTTCTTTGGAGAGAAATTGATGATACTGAATACCATTGTTATATACACAGAAGGCATACCACTCCTGGAACTGAAGCCATTTGAAATCTCTTTGTTACTCACCCCTAGGCACCTGTCTAATAATAGATAATCATCTTGGCAGTTGATCATCTTTAGCTCCTATCTTCTCTAGCATCTCAGCACCAACATTGATACAAGATGCAGTTTACAATTTCTTCCAATGAATGTTAAGGGGTTGAACAGCCCAGCAATATGCAATATGATATGGAAGGAAGCGAGGTCTCTCAAATGTGAAATGTGAAACTTTCCATTTATATACTAAGCAAATGCTCAATTCAAAAAGAGAGTCATTCTCATAGCAATCAAGAATACAGTGGCCTTTCAGCTCCTCTCTAAAATTCAGGATCTCAAAGGTAATTTTCTTGCTTTAGTATGTGAAGTGAAAAACATTGTATACACTTTAGTGGATGTCAACCTCCCAAATGTGAGACCACTGGCCTACTTGACCAAAGTATGGAAAAGAGTTTTTGAATTTCGTCAAGGATATATTGTGGTGTGGGGAGACTTTAACAGCATCCCAGATGGGTCTTTGGACACATCCGCCACCACGAGATCTTGTTCCCAAAGAGCCAATTTATCTAAATTTGTTGTTGCCTCTCAAGTCTTTGATGTGTGTAGATGCCAACTTTTAACTGAGAGGGACTGCTCTTTTTAGTTGATAAATTCTTGTTTCAGAGAAAAAATAGATTTGATGTACACTGTATAACTTGGTCAGACCATGAATCTGTGTGTCTCACTGTTGGGGGTGGAGGTGCAGAAAAGAGAACAAATAGGTAGAGAAATTACATCTTTTAAATGAACCACCCTGAAAACAAGCTTAAATTTGCACAACACATCAAAGATTTTTTTTGCACTAAATAGCCACTCTGTTTCTGACCCCACCATGCTGTGGAACACACACAAGACATACATGTGAGGTATTTTGCTTAAAATGAACTCTATAGCTAAGAAGCAGAGGACCCGACTGTTGGATGAACTTATTACTAAGATCCATAATCTAAAACAGGCTAATAAGCAACAACCATCCACTACTATATGGTCTCAGTTCTACCACTTTGTGCAAGACCTTATACAGTTACTGGTCTTTCAACATAACCGCCACCTGAGGGTGCTGAAATCGAAAAACTAGTACCATAGAAATAAAGCAGGTAGACTTTTAACAAACCAGCTTAAGGACAAAACCTCAAAACAGAAAAAAAGCTTTTCTAAAACACCATGCTAAGGGCACTAAATTGTATAATCAGCAAGATATTGCTGATACATTTAGCGACTACTACAGTAACCTGTGTAACTTTCGAAACAATGAATCTGTTCCTCAGCCTACCCCAGATAGCATTAAGGAGTTCCTGGACTCCATCTCTCTTTCAAAAATCACTCAGGAAGACTTGCATTTATTAAATCTCTCATTCACAGTATCTGAAACTATAGCAATTATCAAATCGCTACCCCACAAAAAAAATTCCCAGGCCTCGTTGGCTACTCCCCAGAATAATATCAGCTATTCTCAGATTTGCTCACCCTTTACTTGGTGGAGGTTTACAACACAGCCGTGTCTTCTGCTTCCTTCCCCTCTGAAATGCTTACAGCAACAATTGTCACTTTACCCAAACCTGGGAAAGAGCAGGAGACCCCACAAAATTTTAGGCCAATTTAGTTCCTAAATGTGGATCTAAAAATTAATGCCAAGATCATAGCCAATAGGATAGCGCATATCTTGCCATCCTTATTCATACAGGATAAGGTAGACTTTGTTTTAGGGCGGCAAGCTCCTGATGCCACCAGATGCATCCTAAATCTTATCCACCATATTGAAACAACAGGGGAGCCTTCCGTACTCCTCACGCTGGATGCAGAGAAGGCCTTTGATAGGATACATTGTGCCTATATGTCACAAGTTCTGAATAAATTTGGCCTTATGGGACAAATACACGCAGCAATCCCAGCCCTTTACACTACCCCATTGGCTTTTATACCTATAGAAGACTTTTTTTCCAAAAGTTTTGCAATTGCAAATGTAACGAGGCAGGGGTGCCCATTGTCCCCTTTGATTTTCGCATTGCTTATGGAACCCTCGCTGAGAAGCTTCATTCACACGCACAAGTCACTGGCATAAAAGTCAGAAATAATGAACATACTGTTACACTGTCAGACACTATCAGATGACATTATGCTGACGTTGTCTAGTCTGGCTCTTTCCCCTTCCAAAGCATATGAAGTGCTTCAGAGGCTCAATAGAGTGTCTTACTATAAGATCAATTAAACTAAATCTAGCCTTTTAGGTATCAATATACCCGCGGCCTTGAGATCTACTATCCAGTCTAGTTTCCCATTTCCATGGGCACAAGGGTCACTGCAGTATTTGGGGATTACCCTTACATCACTGTTTTCATACCTGTATAAGGCAAATTTCGCACCCCTTGTTAGTATGATTGATTTTGAACTGGAGTGCATAAAACATCGCTACTTGTCCTGGTCAGGAAGGCTGGCAACCTTTAAGATGCTACTGCTTTCAAAAATTCTATATCTGTTTAGGACATTACCCATTCGCATCCCTTTTATCAGATGCTTCAGAAATTGGTTTCTAGATTTGTTTGGATGCGCAAAAGGGCTAGATGCCCTTTGTTGTATGTTCAGACCTATTGTTTTAAACATTTTCTCGGTAGAACGCATTTTGATACCCAGGAAATGGAAGTCACCATCTGTACCGAATATTTTTGAACTCAAGCAATACAGTGTCTTGCGAAAGTATTCGGCCCCCCTTGAACTTTTGCCACATTTCAGGCTTCAAACATAAAGATATAAAACTGTAATTTTTTGTGAAGAATCAACAACAAGTGGGACACAATCATGAAGTGGAATGACATTTATTGGATATTTCAAACTTTGTTAACAAATAAAAAACTGAAAAATTGGACGTGCAAAATTATTCAGCCCCTTTACTTTCAGTGCAGCAAACTCTCTCCAGAAGTTCAGTGAGGATCTCTGAATGATCCAATGTTGACCTAAATGACTAATGATGATAAATAGAATCCACCTGTGTGTAATCAAGTCTCTAAATGCATCTGCACTGTGATAGTCTCAGAGGTCAGTTTAAAGCGCAGAGAGCATCATGAAGAACAAGGAACACACCAGGCAGGTCCGAGATACTGTTGTGGAGAAGTTTAAAGCCGGATTTGGATACAAAAAGATTTCCCAAGCTTTAAACATCCCAAGGAGCACTGTGCAAGCGATAATATTGAAATGGAAGGAGTATCAGACCACTGCAAATCTAAGAAGACCTGGCCGTCCCTCTAAACTTTCAGCTCATACAAGGAGAAGACTGATCAGAGATGTAGCCAAGAGGCCCATGATCATTCTGGATTAACTGCAGAGATCTACAGCTGAGGTGGGAGACTCTGTCCATAGGACAACAAACAGTCGTATACTGCACAAATCTGGCCTTTATGGAAGAGTGGCAAGAAGAAAGCCATTTCTTAAAGATATCCATAAAAAGTGTTGTTTAAAGTTTGCCACAAGCCACCTGGGAGACACACCAAACATGTGGAAGAAGGTGCTCTGGTCAGATGAAACCAAAATCAAACTTTTTGGCAACAATGCAAAACGTTATGTTTGGTGTAAAAGCAACACAGCTCATCACCCTGAACACACCATCCCCACTGTCAAACATGGTGGTGGCAGCATCATGGTTTGGGCCTGCTTTTCTTCAGCAGGGACAGGGAAGATGGTTAAAATTGATGGGAAGATGGATGGAGCCAAATACAGGACCATCCTGGAAGAAAACCTGATGGAGTCTGCAAAAGACCTCAGACTGGGACGGAGATTTGTCTTCCAACAAGACAATGATCCAAAACATAAAGCAAAATCTACAATGGAATGGTACACAAATAAACATATCCAGGTATTAGAATGGCCAAGTCAAAGTCCAGACCTGAATCCAATATCCAATCGAGAATCTATGGAAAGAACTGAAAACTGCTGTTCACAAATGCTCTCCATCCAACCTCACTGAGCTCGAGCTGTTTTGCAAGGAGGAATGGGCAAAAATTTCAGTCTCTCGATGTGCAAAACTGATAGAGACATACCCCAAGCGACCTACAGCTGTAATCGCAGCAAAAGGTGGCACTACAAAGTATTAACTTAAGGGGGCTGAATAATTTTGCACACCCAATTTTTCAGTTTTTTATTTATTAAAAAAAGTTTGAAATATCCAATAAATGTCGTTTCACTTCATGATTGTGTCCCACTTGTTGCTGATTCTTCACAAAAAATTACAGTTTTATATCTTTATGTTTGAAGCCTGAAATGTGACAAGAGGTCGAAAAGTTCAAGGGGGCCAAATACTTTCACAAGGCACTGTATATAGACATGATCCTAGGTTATGAACAGGTGATAGCCTATGGAGATAATAAATCCGAAAACTTTTAAAACATATGAGTACCTTGGCAACAGTTCAAATATTGTGCCAAATAATCTGCAGATATTGTTTGCCACAGTCCCTTTTTTCCCAGTTATACAATACATATGTGTGTTACAAACCATATTGGAGACTTCCTGCTCTAAGGTTATCTGTTATCCTAAATGTTTCTTTATTGTAAAAATGTAATAGCCTCTGTTCTATTCTGGCATCAGTCAAATGTCTGTTTCCCCAGTGAAATATTGTAGGGTATCCTGTCCTTGTAAAACTTAAAAATTTCTAATAAAAATGTATTAAAAAAAAAGAGTAGCTACCTTCAAAGGTGCCATATAAAATAAAGTTTTTTATCTTGAATTTTATTAAATTATAAAAGCTTGACAAGTAGCAGAAGTCATACATCTCACAACAGAGATATAACAGGTGAGTACATAGCTTAGATAGCTACATATACAGGAGTAAATATATACGTCACTAAAAATGAAAGCTAACTGGGTGGCATGGACCGCCCTTGATAATAATAGGCCCCGGTGAGAGCGCATCAGGTGAACAAAAACAGGGTTGACAACATGTCCTAATTTAAGCAGTAACACCGAGCATAGTGCCCAGGAGTCAATGGGAAAGGAGTTATCTTAGGCATAAAAAACAGGTACAAGTCAAAAGTTGGAGGGATAGGGGAGAAGATCACAAGCGCCAATATAAGTGTAGTGTGAAGACACATTAATACAAGATAAAAGCAATGTTACTCACAAGAGTAGCGTGTAACAGGTGTGACTAGTAACTAAAATGGTCCTGGGCATCAGGCATCTGCAGACTAACTAGTCGTTAGTCTGCAGCTCGGCATTCAGGAAGTGAAGTCACTGCCCTCGGACGTATGGACTATCGGAGCTTCAGCAGCCTTTGGACCCGGACAGCCTCCTGCCAGCACACAGGAGACCTCCGCTCCACAGCACAATCGCTGCCCGGTACCAGAGGGACCCCCTAGATGCCTGATGCCCAGGACCATTTTATTTACTAATCACGCCTGTTACATTCTACTCTTGTGAGTAACATTGCTTTTATCTTGTATTAAAGTGTCTTTATACTACACTTAGATTAGCGCGTGTGGTCTTCTCCCCTTGTGTTTTGATGACAGAGCCGCTTCTCTCTTTACTGCCAGCAGCCGTCTCAGTGTACAGATCCCCCATTGGAATTTTATTTTAACTTTTCTGCCCTCTCCAACCCAGTAAGGACTGCCTGGGCATTACTGGCTATCTGTTTGCGCCAATACCCCTTTGTTGTTGGCTCTGACCACTCCTAGGGCAAAGACTAATTGGTGAAGAAAAGTTCCTATGGGAGGACAAAACCCACACACAGCCCCAAGATGTGATGACAGGTTTGAGTGCCATAAACCTGCTAAGTTAAGAGTAATCTTTTCTGGGAGTAAGGCTTAGAGATATATGAGTGAGAACTAACATTAACTTTATGTGATATCAGCCTTACACCTTAGGTCTCGTAGCCAGGGGGCCCAGTGAGCAAAACATTTGTGTAGAGTAAAGTGGGCTTTAGCATACATAAATTCCATGAGGGAATTTTGGGTTACAAGCAATGCAGACGCAGAGAAGGCATTCCGGGATGTTCTGCCCACTGAATGAGATTATTAAATCTCCTAGTGCCATCTGGGGCCTGCCTTTGCAGGACAAATCAGACCTGATAAGATTGAACCAGCTGGGGGATAAGAAAGACAGATGTTGAGCAGTGAGATGGGTCTGTAGTTGGCTGCATCTGCCTCCAAGAATTTCTTGGGGATTTGTCCTGATTCTGCAAAGTGAGAGTATGTCTTACAAAGGTGGGGGCTGAGAAGTATGGGGAAGGTTCTATAATATTCATTGCAGAAGGTGTCAGGCCTAGAGGCTTTATGCAGGGGAAGATCACGGATTGTGTCTATAATCTCTTTTTCTGGAAACGGTTTGTTGAGTTCAGTCGGGCAGTTTTAAGAAAGGGTAGATGTAGAGGATCTAAAAAATGTTCGATCTGAGCCAGGATAGGTGGGGGTTCAGTGATGGAGGTATTAAGATTTTACAGCTTAGAATAGAACTCGCTGAAGCAATCAGCGATATCTTTAGGGTTGCATACTTTCCATCCTTGGGCTGCGTGCATATAGGGGACCCTGGCTAATGCCGCTTCATGTTTAACCTGCTGTGCAAGTAGCGCTTCAGGTTTGTTGCTATGGGCATACCAAGTGAGCCGGAGACTCTTGATATGCCAAATATAGTTAGTTCTCCTCTTAATTTGCACAATGTAGCTGTGTGAGATTAGCCAGGACTTTGGTTATTAATTAGTTCCAATTGTTTAATTTGATGTAGGAAGGAATTAATTTGCTTCAACCGCTTTTGTTACTCTTGGGCACCCAGCTTAACCATTTGCCGACCAGTCACCGTACTTATAGTGCAGCAGGTCGGCTCTGTCCCACGAAACAACGTACCTGTACGTCATATCATGGGACAGCTAGTGGGGGTGCATGCACGCCAGTTGGCCACAGGGGGAGCCAATCAGTGGATCCGGTGGCCGCGATATCCGCCGGGCACCAGCGATCGCTCCCCGTGGAGACAGAACAGCGGTCTGCTGATGTAAACACGGCAGACTACTGTACTGTCAGTAATGAACGCAGGGATCCTTTGTTCTTGCTATTCAGGTCTCATCGCCCACACAGTTAGAAAGCACCCCCTAGGGACACATTTAACCCTTTGATCACCCCTGGTGTTAACCCCTTCCCTACCAGTGTCATCAGCAATTTTTTTAGCACTGATTACTGTAGTAATGTTACTGGTCCCACTGAAAGTGTCAAACATGTCAATTAGGTGTCCGATCTGTCCACCGCAATGTCGCAGTCCTGCTAAAAATCGCTGATCGCTGCAATTACTAGTAAAAAAAATTAAAAAAATAAAAATTACATAAATCTTTCCCCTAGATTGTAGACGCAATAACTTTTGCACAAACCAATCAATATACACCTATTTTGATTTGTTTTACCAACAATAAGTAGCAGAATACATATTGGCCTAAAATGATGAAACAAATCGATTTTTTTTCTAGGAATGTTTTATAGCAGAAAGTAAAAAATATTATTTTTTTCAGAATTGTCGCTTTTTTTTTTTGTTTATAGCGCGAAAAATAAAAATTGCAGAGGTGATCAAATACCTGCAAAAGAAAGCTCTATTTATAGGAAAAAAGGACATCAACTTTATTTGGGTACAGCAATTGTCAGTTGCAAGAAATGGCCTGGTCATTAGGTGGTAAAACCTTCTGGTCCAGAAGTGGTTAAGGAGAAGGCCACTAACATAGGCTTTGTGCGCATTTCAAAGGACTGCCTCATTAGAAACTGATCCTGAATAGTGTTGAGCGAACACGGACTGTATTATTCGTGTTCGTACCGAATAATTGGATTTTTTTTACCCGAACACGGACACGGACACTTTACTGTATGTTCGGGTAAAAATCCGTGTTCGGTCGTTTTATTTCCGGGTTTTGCATGCTTTGGCGCTCTTTTCATGGCGGGCTTTCAACAGCCAATCAACAATCGTTTAACTGGTGTGCCTTAAGCCATCCCAGCCATGCCTGCAAATGTCTTAGTAGCTGTGATTGGCCGTCTGAAGCATGTGACCAAGTCTTTATAAGTTCGAGGCAGCCGCCGCAGCAGCGTCATTCTGCTGCTTAGCTAAGGGACAGAGCACACATCAATGTGCTGGCTGCTGATTAGGGAAAGATAGGCAGGAAAAAACCATTTGTGTCCGGATAGAATTGAGGGACAGGTCGGAGTGTTTAGGCAGGGCGAGTTGTAGGCATTTTAGGGATAGAGTCTGCTGAATTATAGGGTCAGTGTCTTCTACAAACTACAATCGATATTGCTGTGTGGGGGGTGGGGTGAATCTGCACTCAATCCTGATCTACGATCTCTTCTCAATCCTGTTAGGGACAGAGTCTGCTGAATTTTAGGGAAACTGTGTTCTACAAACTACAATCGATATTGCTGTGTGGTGTGGGATTGGAGATAGGCAGGTGTCAGTGATCCACATCCATTTTTCTGTGTGTGAGCTGCAGTGAACACAATCTTTTTGGGCTGCAGTGAACACAATCTTTTTGGGCTGCAGTGAACACAATCTTTTTGGGCTGCAGTGAACACAATCTTTTTGGGCTGCAGTGAACACAATCTTTTTGGGGTGCAGTGAACAAAATCTTTTTGGGGTGCAGTGAACACAATCCTTTTTGGTGTGCAGTGAACACAATCTTTGTGGGGTGCAGTGAACAAAATCCTTTGTGGGGTGCAGTGAACACAATCTTTTTGGGGTGCAGTGAACAAAATCCTTTTTGGGGTGCAGTGAACAACATCCTTTTTGGGGTGCAGTGAACACAATCTTTTTGGGGTGCAGTGAACAAAATCCTTTGTGGGGTGCAGTGAACACAATCTTTTTGGGGTGCAGTGAACACAATCTTTTTGGGGTGGAGTGAACAACATCCTTTTTGGGGTGCAGTGAACAAAATCCTTTTTGGGGTGCAGTGAACAAAATCATTTTTGGGGTGCAGTGAACACAATCTTTTTGGGGTGCAGTGAACACAATCTTTGTGGGGTGCAGTGAACACAATCTTTTTGGGGTGGAGTGAACAACATCCTTTTTGGGGTGCAGTGAACAACATCCTTTTTGGGGTGCAGTGAACACAATCTTTTTGGGGTGCAGTGAACACAATCTTTGTGGGGTACAGTGAACAGAATCTTTGTGGGGTGCAGTGAACACAATCTTTGGGGGGTACAGTGAACACAATCTTTTTGGGGTGCAGTGAACACAATCTTTGTGGGGTGCAGTGAACACAATCTTTTTGGGGTGGAGTGAACAAAATCATTTTTGGGGTGCAGTGAACAACATCCTTTTTGGGGTGCAGTGATCAAAATCCTTTTTGGGGTGCAGTGAACACAATCTTTGTGGGGTACAGTGAACAGAATCTTTGTGGGGTGCAGTGAACACAATCTTTGGGGGGTACAGTGAACACAATCTTTTTGGGGTGCAGTGAACACAATCTTTGTGGGGTGCAGTGAACACAATCTTTTTGGGGTGGAGTGAACAAAATCATTTTTGGGGTGCAGTGAACAACATCCTTTTTGGGGTGCAGTGATCAAAATCCTTTTTGGGGTGCAGTGAACACAATCTTTTTGGGGTGCAGTGAACAAAATCCTTTGTGGGGTGCAGTGAACAGAATCTTTGTGGGGTGCAGTGAACACAATCTTTGGGGGGGTACAGTGAACACAATCTTTTTGGGGTGCAGTGAACACAATCTTTGTGGGGTACAGTGAACAGAATCTTTGTGGGGTGCAGTGAACACAATCTTTGGGGGGTACAGTGAACACAATCTTTTTGGGGTGCAGTGAACACAATCTTTGGGGGGTACAGTGAACACAATCTTTTTGGGGTGCAGTGAACACAATCTTTGTGGGGTGCAGTGAACACAATCTTTGGGGGGGTACAGTGAACACAATCTTTTTGGGGTGCAGTGAACAACATCCTTTTAGGGTGCAGTGAACACAATCTTTGTGGGGTGCAGTGAACAACATCCTTTTAGGGTGCAGTGAACACAATCTTTGTGGGGTACAGTGAACAGAATCTTTGTGGGGTGCAGTGAACACAATCTTTGGGGGGTACAGTGAACACAATCTTTGTGAGGTGCAGTGAACACAATCTTTGTGGGGTGCAGTGAACACAATCATTGTGGGGTGCAGTGAACTCAATCTTTGTGGGGTACAGTGAACACAATCTCATACTTCTGAAGATTTGAGGGTGCTGCCTGTTCCATACTCCCCCTACTCCTCATCTAGCCTTTTAGGGGTACAAACAATAGTAATTGGGGCCTAGTGTGGTTGTGTACGTGTGATATACATACACTTTTTTTGGATCATATTTTCTATTCCGCTATTTAATCAAAAACCTTTGGGGATCAGTTAAATTGGGGGATAGTCTGTGTTGGTACGTGTGAGAGAGATCCACCTTTCCAAGTTGTTGGGGTTCATCTCATACTTCTGAAGGTTTGAGGGTGCTGCCTGTTCCATACTCCCCCTACTCCTAGCCTTTTAGGGGTACAAACAATAGTAATTGGGGCCTAGTGTGGTTGTGTACGTGTGATATACATACACTTTTTTTGGATCATATTTTCTATTCCGCTATTTAATCAAAAACCTTTGGGGATCAGTTAAATTGGGGGATAGTCTGTGTTGGTACGTGTGAGAGAGATCCACCTTTCCAAGTTGTTGGGGTTCATCTCATACTTCTGAAGGTTTGAGGGTGCTGCCTGTTCCATACCCCCCCTACTCCTCATCTAGCCTTTTAGGGGTACAAACAATAGTAATTGGGGCCTAGTGTGGTTGTGTACGTGTGATATACATACACTTTTTTTGGATCATATTTTCTATTCCGCTATTTAATCAAAAACCTTTGGGGATCAGTTAAATTGGGGGATAGTCTGTGTTGGTACGTGTGAGAGAGATCCACCTTTCCAAGTTGTTGGGGTTCATCTCATACTTCTGAAGGTTTGAGGGTGCTGCCTGTTCCATACCCCCCCTACTCCTCATCTAGCCTTTTAGGGGTACAAACAATAGTAATTGGGGCCTAGTGTGGTTGTGTACGTGTGATATACATACACTTTTTTTGGATCATATTTTCTATTCCGCTATTTAATCAAAAACCTTTGGGGATCAGTTAAATTGGGGGATAGTCTGTGTTGGTACGTGTGAGAGAGATCCACCTTTCCAAGTTGTTGGGGTTCATCTCATACTTCTGAAGGTTTGAGGGTGCTGCCTGTTCCATACTCCCCCTACTCCTAGCCTTTTAGGGGTACAAACAATAGTATTTGGGGCCTAGTGTGGTTGTGTACGTGTGATATACATACACTTTTTTTGGATCATATTTTCTATTCCGCTATTTAATCAAAAACCTTTGGGGATCAGTTAAATTGGGGGATAGTCTGTGTTGGTACGTGTGAGAGAGATCCACCTTTCCAAGTTTTTGGGGTTCATCTCATACTTCTGAAGATTTGAGGGTGCTGCCTGTTCCATACCCCCCCTACTCCTCATCTAGCCTTTTAGGGGTACAAACAATAGTAATTGGGGCCTAGTGTGGTTGTGTACGTGTGATATACATACACTTTTTTTGGATCATATTTTCTATTCCGCTATTTAATCAAAAACCTTTGGGGATCAGTTAAATTGGGGGATAGTCTGTGTTGGTACGTGTGAGAGAGATCCACCTTTCCAAGTTGTTGGGGTTCATCTCATACTTCTGAAGGTTTGAGGGTGCTGCCTGTTCCATACCCCCCCTACTCCTCATCTAGCCTTTTAGGGGTACAAACAATAGTAATTGGGGCCTAGTGTGGTTGTGTACGTGTGATATACATACACTTTTTTTGGATCATATTTTCTATTCCGCTATTTAATCAAAAACCTTTGGGGATCAGTTAAATTGGGGGATAGTCTGTGTTGGTACGTGTGAGAGAGATCCACCTTTCCAAGTTGTTGGGGTTCATCTCATACTTCTTAAGGTTTGAGGGTGCTGCCTGTTCCATACTCCCCCTACTCCTAGCCTTTTAGGGGTACAAACAATAGTAATTGGGGCCTAGTGTGGTTGTGTACGTGTGATATACATACACTTTTTTTGGATCATATTTTCTATTCCGCTATTTAATCAAAAACCTTTGGGGATCAGTTAAATTGGGGGATAGTCTGTGTTGGTACGTGTGAGAGAGATCCACCTTTCCAAGTTTTTGGGGTTCATCTCATACTTCTGAAGATTTGAGGGTGCTGCCTGTTCCATACCCCCCCTACTCCTCATCTAGCCTTTTAGGGGTACAAACAATAGTAATTGGGGCCTAGTGTGGTTGTGTACGTGTGATATACATACACTTTTTTTGGATCATATTTTCTATTCCGCTATTTAATCAAAAACCTTTGGGGATCAGTTAAATTGGGGGATAGTCTGTGTTGGTACGTGTGAGAGAGATCCACCTTTCCAAGTTGTTGGGGTTCATCTCATACTTCTGAAGGTTTGAGGGTGCTGCCTGTTCCATACCCCCCCTACTCCTCATCTAGCCTTTTAGGGGTACAAACAATAGTAATTGGGGCCTAGTGTGGTTGTGTACGTGTGATATACATACACTTTTTTTGGATCATATTTTCTATTCCGCTATTTAATCAAAAACCTTTGGGGATCAGTTAAATTGGGGGATAGTCTGTGTTGGTACGTGTGAGAGAGATCCACCTTTCCAAGTTGTTGGGGTTCATCTCATACTTCTGAAGGTTTGAGGGTGCTGCCTGTTCCATACCCCCCCTACTCCTCATCTAGCCTTTTAGGGGTACAAACAATAGTAATTGGGGCCTAGTGTGGTTGTGTACGTGTGATATACATACACTTTTTTTGGATCATATTTTCTATTCCGCTATTTAATCAAAAACCTTTGGGGATCAGTTAAATTGGGGGATAGTCTGTGTTGGTACGTGTGAGAGAGATCCACCTTTCCAAGTTGTTGGGGTTCATCTCATACTTCTGAAGGTTTGAGGGTGCTGCCTGTTCCATACTCCCCCTACTCCTCATCTAGCCTTTTAGGGGTACAAACAATAGTAATTGGGGCCTAGTGTGGTTGTGTACGTGTGATATACATACACTTTTTTTGGATCATATTTTCTATTCCGCTATTTAATCAAAAACCTTTGGGGATCAGTTAAATTGGGGGATAGTCTGTGTTGGTACGTGTGAGAGAGATCCACCTTTCCAAGTTGTTGGGGTTCATCTCATACTTCTGAAGGTTTGAGGGTGCTGCCTGTTCCATACTCCCCCTACTCCTAGCCTTTTAGGGGTACAAACAATAGTAATTGGGGCCTAGTGTGGTTGTGTACGTGTGATATACATACACTTTTTTTGGATCATATTTTCTATTCCGCTATTTAATCAAAAACCTTTGGGGATCAGTTAAATTGGGGGATAGTCTGTGTTGGTACGTGTGAGAGAGATCCACCTTTCCAAGTTGTTGGGGTTCATCTCATACTTCTGAAGGTTTGAGGGTGCTGCCTGTTCCATACTCCCCCTACTCCTAGCCTTTTAGGGGTACAAACAATAGTAATTGGGGCCTAGTGTGGTTGTGTACGTGTGATATACATACACTTTTTTTGGATCATATTTTCTATTCCGCTATTTAATCAAAAACCTTTGGGGATCAGTTAAATTGGGGGATAGTCTGTGTTGGTACGTGTGAGAGAGATCCACCTTTCCAAGTTGTTGGGGTTCATCTCATACTTCTGAAGGTTTGAGGGTGCTGCCTGTTCCATACCCCCCCTACTCCTCATCTAGCCTTTTAGGGGTACAAACAATAGTAATTGGGGCCTAGTGTGGTTGTGTACGTGTGATATACATACACTTTTTTTGGATCATATTTTCTATTCCGCTATTTAATCAAAAACCTTTGGGGATCAGTTAAATTGGGGGATAGTCTGTGTTGGTACGTGTGAGAGAGATCCACCTTTCCAAGTTGTTGGGGTTCATCTCATACTTCTGAAGGTTTGAGGGTGCTGCCTGTTCCATACTCCCCCTACTCCTAGCCTTTTAGGGGTACAAACAATAGTAATTGGGGCCTAGTGTGGTTGTGTACGTGTGATATACATACACTTTTTTTGGATCATATTTTCTATTCCACTATTTAATCAAAAACCTTTGGGGATCAGTTAAATTGGGGGATAGTCTGTGTTGGTACGTGTGAGAGAGATCCACCTTTCCAAGTTGTTGGGGTTCATCTCATACTTCTGAAGGTTTGAGGGTGCTGCCTGTTCCATACTCCCCCTACTCCTAGCCTTTTAGGGGTACAAACAATAGTAATTGGGGCCTAGTGTGGTTGTGTACGTGTGATATACATACACTTTTTTTGGATCATATTTTCTATTCCGCTATTTAATCAAAAACCTTTGGGGATCAGTTAAATTGGGGGATAGTCTGTGTTGGTACGTGTGAGAGAGATCCACCTTTCCAAGTTGTTGGGGTTCATCTCATACTTCTGAAGGTTTGAGGGTGCTGCCTGTTCCATACCCCCCCTACTCCTCATCTAGCCTTTTAGGGGTACAAACAATAGTAATTGGGGCCTAGTGTGGTTGTGTACGTGTGATATACATACACTTTTTTTGGATCATATTTTCTATTCCGCTATTTAATCAAAAACCTTTGGGGATCAGTTAAATTGGGGGATAGTCTGTGTTGGTACGTGTGAGAGAGATCCACCTTTCCAAGTTGTTGGGGTTCATCTCATACTTCTGAAGGTTTGAGGGTGCTGCCTGTTCCATACTCCCCCTACTCCTCATCTAGCCTTTTAGGGGTACAAACAATAGTAATTGGGGCCCAGTGTGGTTGTGTACGTGTGATATACATACACTTTTTTTGGATCATATTTTCTATTCCGCTATTTAATCAAAAACCTTTGGGGATCAGTTAAATTGGGGGATAGTCTGTGTTGGTACGTGTGAGAGAGATCCACCTTTCCAAGTTGTTGGGGTTCATCTCATACTTCTGAAGGTTTGAGGGTGCTGCCTGTTCCATACTCCCCCTACTCCTCATCTAGCCTTTTAGGGGTACAAACAATAGTAATTGGGGCCCAGTGTGGTTGTGTACGTGTGATATACATACACTTTTTTTGGATCATATTTTCTATTCCGCTATTTAATCAAAAACCTTTGGGGATCAGTTAAATTGGGGGATAGTCTGTGTTGGTACGTGTGAGAGAGATCCACCTTTCCAAGTTGTTGGGGTTCATCTCATACTTCTGAAGGTTTGAGGGTGCTGCCTGTTCCATACCCCCCCTACTCCTCATCTAGCCTTTTAGGGGTACAAACAATAGTAATTGGGGCCTAGTGTGGTTGTGTACGTGTGATATACATACACTTTTTTTGGATCATATTTTCTATTCCGCTATTTAATCAAAAACCTTTGGGGATCAGTTAAATTGGGGGATAGTCTGTGTTGGTACGTGTGAGAGAGATCCACCTTTCCAAGTTTTTGGGGTTCATCTCATACTTCTGAAGATTTGAGGGTGCTGCCTGTTCCATACTCCTCCTCCTACTGCTCAACCATCCTTTTAGGGGTACAAACAATAGTAGTTGGGGCCTAGTGTGGTGGTGTACGTGCGAGATACATACACTTTCTTTTTGATCATATTTTCTATTCCGCTATTCAATTAAAACCTTTGGGGATCAATTCAATTGCGAGATAGTCTGTGTCGGTACGTGTGAGATCCACCTTTCCAAGTTGTTGGGGTTCATCTCATACTTCTGAAGATTTGAGGGTGCTGCCTGTTCCATACTCCTGCTCCTACTGCTCAACCATCCTTTTAGGGGTACAAACAATAGTAATTGGGGCCTAGTGTGGTTGTGTACGTGCGAGATACATACACTTTTTTTGATCATATTTCCTATTCCGCTATTCAATAAAAACCTTTGAGGATCAATTGAATTGCGGGATAGTCTGTGTCGGTACGTGTGAGATCCACCTTTCCAAGTTTTTGGGGTTCATCTCATACTTCTGAAGATTTGAGGGTGCTGCCTGTTCCATACTCCTCCTCCTACTCCTCATCCATCCTTTTAGGGGTACAAACAATAGTAATTGGGGCCTAGTGTGGTTGTGTACGTGCGAGATACATACACTTTTTTTGATCATATTTCCTATTCCGCTATTCAATAAAAACCTTTGAGGATCAATTGAATTGCGGGATAGTCTGTGTCGGTACGTGTGAGATCCACCTTTCCAAGTTTTTGGGGTTCATCTCATACTTCTGAAGATTTGAGGGTGCTGTCTGTTCCATACTCCTCCTACTCCTCATCCATCCTTTTAGGGGTAGAAACAATAGTAATTGGGGCCTAGTGTGGTTTTGTACGTGCGAGATACATACACTTTTTTGGATCATATTTCCTATTCCGCTATTCAATAAAAACCTTTCTAGGGCAAGATCTTAAATTACAGAAATATGAGGAGACCGTCAAATAAGGGCCGTGGCCTGGGTCGTGGTGCTGCTGGTAGAGCTCCTATTGCAAGGAGAGGACGTGGTCGATCTGTGCCAGCTACACGCACAAGTGAAACACCTTCCTCAAGTGTGAGTAGGCGACAGAACCTGCATCAGTATTTGGTAGGGCATCAAACGCCCCTAGAAGTGATGAGGCCAGAACAAGTTGAGGCGATAGTAGATTGGTTTGCTGCTGACAGTGCCTCCAGTTCCTTCACATTGTCTCCCACCCAGTCTACTGCAGAAAGGTCAGAGTTGGCACCTGCAGCCAATGTCCAACCGTCTTTCACCTCACCCCCTTGCAAATCAGGCCAGCAGTCTGAGCCCCAAGCCATACAGCAGTCTCTTATTCTTTTTGAGGACTCTGTCAGCAGGGTTTCCCAGGGCCATCCACCTAGCCCTGCCCCAGAAGTGGAAGAGATTGAGTGCAGCGATGCCCAACCACTTATTTCTCAAGATGAGTACATGCAAGGATCATCGCAGCACGTCTCCGATGATGACGAAACGCAGGTGCCAACTGCTGCGGCGTTCAGCATTGTGGAGACCGACAAGGAGGGCAGGGGTGAAGACTGGGTGGAAGATGATGTGGAGGACGATGAGGTCCTCGACCCCACATGGAATGAACGTCATGCAGGTGACCTGAGTAGTTTGGAGGAAGAGGCGGTGGTCGCACAGAGCCACCAGCACAGCAGAAGAGGGAGCAGGGTGCAGAAGCGGAGCGGCCGTGCCCTAGACACTACGCCCGCTACTGCCCAACGCAGCAAGGGAACGAGCGCACCAAAGTCAGCTCAAAGGAGTTCTCTAGCGTGGAAGTTCTTTAGAAAATGTGCTGATGACAGGACACGAGTGGTTTGCACCCTGTGCAATCAGAGCTTGAAGCGAGGCATAAACCTTCTCAACCTGAGCACAACCTGCATGATCAGGCATCTAAGTGCAAAGCACGAGCTGCAGTGGAGTACACACCTTCAAAACCAAGAAACGTCTCTGGCTCATCCTGCTTCCTCTTCTGCTGCAGTCTCGGCCGCTCCAGCCACATCTGTAGTGATACTGGCACCTGCCACCCCGCAAACAGACGATCTGTCAGCAACACCACCACCTGGGTCACCAACAACCATCTCCACAATGTCCCGTGGAAGCGTTCAGCTTTCCATCTCCCAAACACTTGAGAGGAAGAGGAAGTACCCCCCTACCCACCCGCGATCCCTGGCCCTGAATGCCAGCATTTCAAAATTATTGGCCTTTGAAATGCTGTCATTCCGTCTGGTGGAGACGCACAGTTTTAAAAACCTTATGTCGGTGGCTGTCCCACAGTACGTCGTGCCCAGCCGCCACTACTTTTCCAGGCAAGCCATCCCTTCCCTGCACAACCAAGTGGGGGAAAATATCAGGTGTGCACTGCGCAACGCCATCTGTGCCAAGGTCCACCTAACTACGGATACGTGGACCAGTAAGCACGGTCAGGGGCGTTATATCTCCCTAACGGCACACTGGGTAAATGCAGTGGCGGATGGGCCTGAGGCGGATAGCAATTTGGCGCATGTCCTTCCACCACCGAGGATTGCAGGGCGCTTCAGTTTGCCTCCTGTTCCTAACTCCTCCTACTCCGCTTCCTCATCCTCTACCGCCTCCTCATCCGGACAGCGTAACACCTTCACCACCAACTTCAGCACGGCCAGGGGTAAACGACAGCAGGCAGTTTTACAACTTGCCTGTTTGGGGGACAAACCACACACCGCGCAGGAGTTGTGGAGGAGCATGGAACAGCAGACAAATGAGTGGTTGCTGCCAGCGAGCCTCAAGCCCGGCCTGGTGGTGTGCGATAACGGGCGAAATCTCATAGCAGCTCTGGGCCTAGCCGGTTTGACGCACATCCCTTGCCTGGCGCATGTGCTGAATTTGGTGGTGCAGAGGTTCCTTAAAAACTACCCCGATATGTCAGAGCTGCTGCAGAAAGTGCGGGCCGTTTGTGCGCACTTTCGGCGTTCTCACCCTGCTGCTGCTCGCCTGGCAGCGCTGCAGCGTAACTTCGGCCTTCCCGCTCACCGCCTCATATGTGACGTGCCCACAAGGTGGAACTCCACCTTGCACATGCTGGAAAGACTGTGCGAGCAGCAGCAGGCCATAGTGGAGTTTCAGCTGCAGCACGCACGCGTGAGTCGCTCTGCGGAACAGCACCACTTCACCACCAATAACTGGGCCTCCATGCGAGACCTGTGTGCCTTGTTGCGCTGTTTTGAGTACTCCACCAACATGGCCAGTGGCAATGACGCCGTTCTCAGCTTAACTATCCCACTTCTATGCCTCCTTGAAAAAACAATTCGGGCGATGATGGAAGAGGATGTGGCACAGGATGAGGAGGAGGAGGAGGATGAAGAGGTAACATTTCCAAGGCTTTCAGGGCAGTCATTCGCAAGGGGCTCCGAGGGTGGGTTCCTGCACACGCAAACGCCAGGGACGCAATTGTCCAGCAGGGGCACAGTTCTGGAGGATGAGGAGGATGAGGAGGAGGAGGAGCTGGAGGAGGAGATGGAACCATGTTCACAGCAGGGTGGCACCCAGGCCAGCTCATGGCCATCACTGGTGCGTGGCTGGGGGGATACAGAGGACACGGACGATACACCTCCCACAGAGGACAGCCTTTCGTTGCCTCTGGGCAGCCTGGCACACATGAGCGATTACATGCTGCAGTGTCTCCACAACGACCGCCGAGTTGCCCACATTCTAACTTGTGCTGATTACTGGGTGGCCACGCTGCTGGATCCCCGTTACAAGGACAACGTACCGTCCTTAATTCACTCACTGGAGCGCGATCGCAAGATGCGCGAGTACAAGCGCACGCTGGTAGACGCCATGCTGCTGGCATTCCCATCTGACAGCGGGGCCACAGTGGAAGCACAAGGCAGAGGAGGAGGAGGAGGAGGTCGCCAACGCAACCAGGGCACCGCCAGCACCTCAGAAGGCAGGGTTAGCATGGCCGAAATGTGGAAAAGCTTTGTCAGCACGCCACAACAAACAGCAGCACCAGCAGCTCAGATGGAACGTCTTAGCAGGAGGCAGCATTTTACCAACATGGTGGAGCAGTATGTGTGCACACGCCTACATGTAGTGAATGACGGGTCTGCCCCCTTCAACTTCTGGGTCTCCAAATTGGGCACATGGCCTGAGCTTGCCCTTTACGCCTTGGAGGTGCTGGCGTGCCCTGCAGCCAGTGTATTATCTGAACGGGTATTTAGCACGGCTGGGGGCGTTATAACAGACAAGCGCAGCCGCCTGTCCAGAGACAATGTGGACAAGCTCACGTTCATTAAAATGAACCAGGCATGGATCCCACGGGACTTTTCCGTACCTTATGCAGAATAGCAATGGATACCGACCTTACCCACCCATTGTTCCATTTTTGCTCTTTCTCACTCTTTTGGGGTGTACCCTCATTTAAAATTTTTGAAAAGAAGCAGTGTTGGCTACCTCGTCCTCCTCCTCAGGGCCAGATTAATGTAGGGGCTATTGGAGCTGCAGCTCCAGGCCCCTACCTTTTATATAGGCCCCGGGTTGGCCATATTCACTGTTACCGCTCTTCTGTCACTTGTAAACACAGAAGTCTGGCTTCTATGCTCGCTTCCCCAGGCAGCACCCTCAGAACCTCCCCACACAGCGTGAAGGCCGGACAAGGAGGGACAGTTGGCGATGCATGGATGTGTTTATGGGCTTCAGAGACAGCATCCCATGTTGAATTAGGCATGCATGGCTGCACCCTTCCTCCTCTGGGTGCATGGCAAGGCACGGCCCTTAAGGCCCTTCAAAATCCTCAGCACCAAGCCCATGATGCTGTTAATCCGGCCCTGGTCCTCCTCCACCGCCGCTTCCACCTACACCGCCCATAGGTGTGCGCAGCCTATTGCATTAAGGTGTGCACCCCAAAGTTGAAATACACATGCATGTGTTTGCCAGCAGGGAGAGTAATGTATCGGGGCCATGTACCTGTAGGCAAGGAGAAATAGAGCAGAGCAGGTCCCAGGGAGATCTATCCCATCTCCTCACTGGCAATGCTATGTGCCCTAGGTGATTAGGGTGTGCCCAGGCACACCCAGCACACCCTGTGCGCACGCCTATGTCACCGCCACATCCACCACCACCTCAACCTCCCTCCTACTCCATATGGGCCTCGTCCTTCAGAGATGAAGAAGAACATTGTTTTATTTTTCTGTTTTTTTTTGTTGTTTTAAGTTATTTCCCTATCCACATTTGTTTGCAGAGCACTTGCCATGCTCTTAATTACGTTTTGCTGCCATTTGCAGCACTCTAGCCCTTTCCTTTGGTGTTTTAGAGCCATTTTAGTGCCTTAAAGTTCGGGTCCCCATTGACTTTAATGGGGTTCGGTGTCCGGGAAAAGTTCGTTAAAAGTCCGGGACACGGACCCGGACTTTTTTTTAAAGTTCGGCAGAACCCGTCGAACACGGACATCTAGGTGTCCGCTCAACCCTAATCCTGAATTGAGGGTAAAAAATGTTTCTATTTCCCTCTTGACCTGTTCCTGGTACTATGGGTTGTAAAGAATGGTTCATGCGCCATATAGATATTTGGGTTGCCTTAGAGCCGTAATCAAGCATGATGGTAACAGGCGCATGGCCTGACCAAGTGATCAGTCCTATGGTTGCCTATGGGATGGACTTGAGGATAGAATTATGCACCAGGAAGAGGGCAATCCTGGTAAATCCACTTCCTGAGAGGGCTGGAAGAGTCCAAAGACATACAGTATCAGATATGCAATTGAAGTCCCCACATAAGATAAATTGTTCTTTAGGGAATGGTTGCAATTTGGCCATGATGGATTTAAAGCAATTTCTATCCTTTTTGCTGGGGGCATAGATGTTGGTTATCACTAGAGGAGAATTATTGAAGGCGGCAGATACAATTAGGCATCTGCCGATTGGGTCAATTTCTATGTGATGAAGGTCGAATGCTACTGAGTTCTGAATAGCAATTATGACTTATTTTGCCTTTTTAGGCGCGCCCACAAAATATTGATGGGGAACATGTCTGTGTTGACAGGTGGGAGCTTTGGCATGGGCAAATGCATCTCCTGGACACATAATATGTCAAATTATTGTGAGATTGCTTCCTAGTCTAGAGCACTTAAAGGGATTGTATAATCTCTTCACATTTATAGTAGTGATAGTGAGTAACATTGTAATTGGATATGAACGTTACTCACTAGGCCCAGAGAAGGAGCCACAAGGGTACAAAAAGATGAGTAACCTCATAAAGTAATAACAGAAACAGTAGCACCTGGATGCTTCACTATCCATAAAAAAAGGTGCAAACACAGGGAAGTATATGTAATAAATCAGCAATATGAGCAATAACAAATAACAGAACATTTGCTTAGCAAACTTTGTACCTGGGGGCGAGAGTAACTCTATGGTAAAGCCAGGCTTCCAGGTTGACATTATGGAGGATTAATCTACTATTGTAGTAAGCCCGAAATACAGTATAGTCCAGATTAGAGCCTAGGGCAGAGATGATCTTTGAGTTCCACAATCAGGAAGCTCTTGCTGTTATGGTGATTTATGCTTGGGGTTATGATGGGTGGCATTCAAGTAGGGTGTAGGAACAAGACCCCAATTGTGGAGCTGCTTAAAACCCTCTTTCAGGAAAGTGATAGCTACCTGCTGACTTTGATGACAAGTAATTTGGTTGGGAAGCCCCATTTATAGCTCATTTTGTTATTTTGTAGGACTTTAGTAACAGGGACAAATTCCTTCCTTCTTTGTGCGGTGGCTGCCAATAGATCCTGATATATAAACTTTTTGGAAAAAAAAAATATCCCGATATAGTGTTACCCCTGCATACGGGGAGGAAGTATGTGAGCATTCCTGGTGGCTTTAAGGAGCTGATCTTTGATGTGATAATAGTGAATACTGGCCAGAACCTCTCTGAGGTGCGCTGGTTTCGGTATTCTATGAGTGCGGTCCAGGAGGAGATCTCTAAGTGATAAATCAGGCAGCAATTTAAAGAATATCTGTTTTAGATATGTCATAAGCTCCTCCGATTTGACCTCTTCCGAGATCCCCAAAATGTAATGCTATTGAGGCGGGATCTATCTTCTAGATCCGCCACTTTTAGTTGGAGTTAACGGATTATCTTGACCTGCACCTCATGCATGTCAACCTCTTCATTGTGAGCTGTTACCATGTCAGATAGCTGATGTTCCATGTGAAACTATCATTTCTTCAGCCCATCCAGCCTGGTAGATAAATGGTTAATTGATGACCTAAGCTCTTTGTGAAGCCCTGAGTGGAGGGAGAACAGCATAGCTAGGGTTGCCTCTGGCTGGGTCAGTGACAGGTTCCTTGAAGACGAGCAGTGGGGAGGGAGAGCACTGCTCTCTATGGCACTATTTTCGATGGCCATGTGCTGTGGATTCATAAATAAATCTGTAAGGTGGCGGGTAGAGATGTCCCGAACTATTCGCCGGCGAACAGTTCCCGGCGAACATCGCTTGTTCGCCTCGGCGGGCGAACATCGCTTGTTCGCCTCGGCGGACGAACATATGCGATGTTCAGTCCGCCCCCTATACATCATCATTGAGCAAACTTTGACCCTGTACCTCACAGTCAGCAGACACATTCCAGCCAATCAGCATACCCTCCCTCCCAGACCCTCCCACCCCCTATAAAAAAGCAAGGACAGCATCCATCTTAGATTCATTCTGAAGCTGCAGAGTTAGTTAGAGCAGGGAGAGTGCTGCTGGTGCTGCTGCTGAATTAATAGGGAAATCATTACAGCGTCCTGACAGCACCCCAAAAAGCCCTTTTTAGGGCTGTTATATCAGTCTGCTTTTTATTTATTTTTATATATATATTTTTATATATATATATATATATATATATATACAAACTGTACTGTGTGCACACCACTCATATAGGGTGGCACAGCACCTTGCAGATAAAAAATTCATTTAATTTTTCCTCTGTAATATAAATGTCGTTGCCTGCCAATGAGTGTCAGGTCCACAGACTGTACTATGCCCACTGCCCACCACTCATTTAGGGTGGCACAGCACCTTGCAGATAAAAAAGTAATTTCATTTTTTTCTCTGTAATATACTTGCAGTTGCCTGCCAGTGAGTGTCAGGCCCACAGACTGTACTGTGCCCACTGCCCACCACTCATATAGGGTGGCACAGCACCTTGCAGATAAAAAAATCATTTAATTTTTCCTCTGTAATATAATTACAGTTGCCTGCCAGTGCCAGTGAGTGTCAGGTTCACAGACTGCACTGTGCCCACTGCCCACCACTCATATAGGGTGGCACAGCACCTTGCAGATAAAACATTCTTTAAATTTTTCCTCTGTAATATAATTGCAGTTGCCTGCCAGTGAGTGTCAGGTCCACAGACTGTACTTTGCCCACTGCCCACCACTCATATAGGGTGGCACAGCACCTTGCAGATAAAAAATTAATTACATTTTTCCTATAATAAAAAATAAAATTCATGCAGAAAAAACAGGAACTTGCTTTTTCATTTGAATTTCAGTAGCGCAGGGATGGTGATAACCTCTTACCAAATAAATAGGATGATAGCATATACCAAAATATATGAATCAGATGTGATAAATATAAGCATAAAATCATAAATACATAAAAGCATGAAATCACATTAATAGGAGTCCATAAAGTCCATAGGTATAAAGTGCATAGAGCAATGAAAGTGCAAACATGAAGGATCACAGGTGTGACTTATGGGGACCACCCTTGCTTGCCACCACCACACAGTGTCGGGAGAAGTACCTGAAATTCAGACTCACTATAAATTTACCAGGAAATCTTCCAGAGGAGTCTTTGCAGCACAAATCAGAGATCTGGAGGAAACCTGATTTTACTATATGCTGTTGTTGCCTAGTCCATGAGAGTGGTTAGGCATAGGCGTCTGGTGATTCTGAATTTCAGATACTTCTCCCGGCACTTCGTGTTTGCACTTTCATTGCTCTATGCACTGTATACCTATGGACTTTATGGACTTCTATTGATGTGATTTCATGCTTTTATGTATTTATGATTTAATGCTTATATTTATTACATCTGATTCATATATTTTGGTATATGTTATCATCCTATTTATTTGGTAAGAGGTTATCACCATCCCTGCGCTACTGAAATTCGAATGAAAAAGCCAGTTCCTGTTTTTCTGGATGAATTTTATTTTTTATTATATTTACTCATTTAAGTAGCAGCAATTTGTGTTATTTGTGTTATTCTGTCAGGTTTGTGTTACCTGTATTTCCTAAAGCGCAGTGGATTAAAACATTGTCTATTAATTTAGTACAAGTAGTGATATTTATATATTTAATTTTTTCTCTGTAATGTAATTGCAGTTGCCTGCCAGTGAGTGTCAGGTCCACAGACAGTACTGTGCCCACTGCCCACCACTCATATAGGGTGGCACAGCACCTTGCAGATAAAAAAAGTAATTTAATTTTTTCTCTGTAATATAATTGCAGTTGCCTGCCAGTGAGTGTCAGGCTCACAGACTGTACTGTGCCCACTGCAAATGGACTGTTTGCAGTTGTTTGCAGTGCATTAAACGGGGAGTTTGGTCTGTCAGAGTTTGGTCTGTCACTGTGAAGCGGGCGTAATCCTTACACTACCTGATCGATACAACATCATACCTGATCGTATTCACACACTGGATGTTTTAAAGCACGTTATTCCAAACAATTTAGGAATGTTAGGTGATTTATGCCCTTTATGGATTAAAACCCGACTCTGCGTCAACTACGTAATTTTCCATGGGAGTTTTGCCATGGATCCCCCTCCGGCATGCCACAGTCCAGGTGTTAGTCCCCTTGAAACAACTTTTCCACCACTATTGTGGCCAGAAAGAGTCCCTGTGGGTTTTAAAATTCGCCTGCCTATTGAAGTCTATGGCGGTTCGCCCGGTTCGCCCGTTCGCGAACATTTGCGGAAGTTCGCGTTCGCCGCTCTCGAATATAACATTTTATGTTCGCGACATCTCTAGTGGTGGGGACCAGGTGCCTTAAATTTCCTACAGGTCATGCTCTGCTGCTATTCTAGTGTCCTCCCCTCCCTGTGAGAGGAAGAATAGGGAGGCTGTAGTACAGAGAGCCACTTCTGTGACTCTGCAAAGCCGCGCAGCCAGGAGTCAATTAGCCATACTACTCAGCGGCCACTATAGGGAGGCCCCCTGTAAAACAAAGCTTATTGTTATTAAGGGCTCACTTACTTTTTCTTCCACCCATTACTGTGACGTAGATGAGGATCAGATCACATTTATGGTAGATTACTGCAGAACACCAGTTAATTCCAATGGGTTCTCATTCTTTTTCTTGCCATGTAATTGTGAAATATTAATTGTGGAGGATGACAAAAACATTTTTTTTTTTTAATATTTTTTCACCAAGTGTTTGGCTTATTACAAATTGAATGCATACTATATATATATATATATATATATATATATATATATATATATATATTATATATATATATATATATATATATATATATATATATATATATATATATATTTATATATATATATATCTATATATATAATACAATCAAACCTTCCTATTATATTACAGAACTGTTACAAATTTCTCTTCATTATCTTAATGTTTGCAAATTAAAATTTCATTTTGTTTATTAAAATTAGTTAACCAGATGTAATCACTTCACCAGGCATTATACTTCACTTGAAAAAAATGCATAATTAATTTTTACTTCATATATGCTTTCAACTGTGTGTGATATCCACAAATATGTTAGCATAAAACCTCAATCAATTGACAAAAATCTATTTCCAATGTTTTGTGTCCAGCATCATTTAAGAACATTCTATTATGTAGCTCACAATACCCATCCAGATCTATTCTGTATATTGAGAGTAAATTAAATTATTAGCTCAGGATAAATTCAAAATTAACTTACTTAATTTCATCACACAATAAGACATATCAGTAATGTGAAACAATGAATATACTATTACCCAAGGATATGCTAATGCTGTTGAACAGAAGTAAATATAGAAAGATGCTTAGATACAGCAGGGAAATATCTTTTACATCAATAATGACGTTTTCTGACTTCCCTGGAAAAATGTAAACTACCTTTCTGTCTAGTTGCTCTTTAGTTTTCTCCATATGGGCACAATATTTAAAACTTTACCATGTGTATCTGTAACAATATAGAAATATAAAATATTGAAGGCTAATAAAGTCCCAAATAGCCATCAAGGCATAAAACATGCATAAAGCATTATTAAGTGTAATTTGTAAAGACCACATACTGACCGTACATATTATAAAAATACTTTTGCAAGAGAGGACCGGTTTTTAGACTTATGTGTGAAGATATATAGTTGACGAAATACAGTGTATGTCCTGAAAATCAATATAAATCCTGAGGAAGATAGAAACCTGGAAGTGAGTGAATAGTGTGTAACTGTTATTGGATGCAAAAAAAGAGGAAGAATTTTGAAGAAGATTTCGACCTGGCTGGATAATTATACAGTACTGTGAAATAATGCAAACTAATCTGTATAAACCAAAAGAGAGACCATAAAGCACATATTTTGAGGTGAATCTGAAAAAAAGACAGGAAAACTATATGTGGATGGTATAGTGAGATGATGGTTTGGATAGTGCTTTTTACCTAACAACTTCTGTAATAGTTTAGTGCATACATGACATTTTTTTCTTTTTTAGAAAGAATCTATATTTTACATTTTATTCAGAAAACCTCTACTATATATTATCCACAAAGCAATGAAAAACAAGTTAAACTGAAAATTCAAGTCAAGACTGTTGCCAAAAACCAACATCATCCAATAATTCTTAGTGCTGTGTAATCACCAATCTATGAAAAACTTTGCCAACAGCTCAGATGTACAAGGTTGACCATTTTGCATTAGAAATATTTATGCACACTATAATTTCCTAAGTAAAAGGTTTGGCTAAACAGCATCTGTAGATGCTTACTAAGAAAAGCAATTCAAATGTGTCATGGTCTTACCTTCTTGCTGTTCTCCTTCGTTTGACATGTGCTGGCGGCCATCTTGGTTTCTGGGTTTCTTGTAGCCTCCCACCCTGCGGCTCCTCCTTCCCACTGGGAGGAGCTGGATGCCTAGCTCATATATATAGGAGGTCTGTGGCTTCAGTTCCTTGCTTGGTCCTCCTGTGTTCACATGCTTCTAAGACTGCTGCTGCTTCTGGTCCCTGATCCTGGCTACGTCTGACTACCCTGCTGGTTCCTGATCCTGGCTTCGTCTGACTACCCTGCTGGTTCCTGATCCTGGCTTTGTCTGACTACCCTGCTGGTTCCTGATCCTGGCTTCGTCTGACTACCCGGCTGGTTCCTGATCCTGGCTTCGTCTGACTACCCTGCTGGTTCCTGATCCTGGCTTCGTCTGACTACCCTGCTGGTTCCTGATCCTGGCTTCGTCTGACTACCCTGCTGGTTCCTGATCACGGCTTCGTCTGACTACCCTCCTGGTTCCTGACCTCTGGCTTCGCAAGGACTCAGCCTCGGTTTCGCCTTCCGTTTGGACTTTTGCTTTACAGCTTGATTTTCAATAAAGCCTTCATATTTTCACTTATCTGTTGTTGTACGTCTGGTTCATGGTTCCGTGACATTAGGACCAAGCCATGAATTCTGACGGTACAGGGCCATCCTCGCTACCCACGCTGGTTGCCAGACTTGATCAGCAGGATCACCTGTTGGGTCGGTTCGCCGTGGCGTTGCAAACCCTGCTTGAATGCACGGCTCATTTCGCTCCCGTTGCCGATGGGTCGGTTGTCGCTCCTGGGCCCGCTCCTACTGCCGCTCCGGTTGTTGCGCCAGAGTCTACCCCGACACCTGTTGTTGCGCCTGCGGTGTTTCGGGGTATGACCGGTTCTGCCCCCCTTCCACAGCGCTTTGGGGGAGAGCCAACTCAGTGCCGAGGTTTCCTTAACCAGGTGGGCATTTATTTCGAGTTGCTGCCACATGCCTTTCCTACTGAGAGATCAAAGGTGGGCTTCTTAATTTCGCTGCTCTCGGACAAGGCCTTGGCCTGGGCCAGCCCTTTATGGGAGAACAACAATCCGGTGGTTGCCGAGTTTTCCGGTTTTGTTGCTTCTCTTCGGAGGGTATTCGATGTGCCGGCTCGTGCTGCCTCTGCTGCGAAGCTCCTTATGTCCATCAGACAGGGTTCACGATCCGTAGCTGAATACGCCATTGAGTTTCGTACCCTGGCAGCAGAGGTGGGCTGGAATAATGAGGCTCTGGTCGCTGCTTTCTCTCATGGTCTCTCGGATGCCTTGAAGGATGAGGTTGCAGCTAAGGACCTACCAGTGGAGCTCGAGTCTCTTATTTCTTTCTTGATTTTGATTGACACCAGACTCAGGGAGAGACCTTCCTTTAAGGAGAGTTTGCGGAGACCTCCTAACAGATTGGCGCCTACCTTTGCTGTCCCACCCGTGCCTCCCTCTCCTCCCACGCCTCCTGGGGATGCCTTGGCTGGGGGTGAACCCATGCAGCTGGGCTTTGCTCGCCTGTCCGAGGGGGAGAGGGTACTCCGAAGACGCGAGGGTCGATGCATGTACTGTGGTCTCGGTGGGCATTTTCGGTTGGCATGTCCGAACCGTCCGGGAAACGCTCGCACCTGAGATCCTGTCGGGGGCAGATCTTGGGTGGAGTCTCCTCGTCCCCGGTTTCCCGTGTTGACAAACCACTGATCACTGTTGTCCTCTCCTGGGTCGGGGGCTCAGTGACGACCCAGGCGTTGGTGGACTCTGGTGCTGGTGGTTTGTTCATTGATAGTGTGTTCACTGCCGCCAATTCCATTCCTCTGCAGGCCCGAGGTTCTCCACTGGCTCTTGAGGCGATAGACGGCAGACCCCTTCTGCCGCCACACGTGACTCATGAGACCCTTCCAGTGGGGATAGCCATTGGTGCCGTTCACAGAGAGTCGGTCTGCTTCCAGGTTATTTCGTCTCCACACTACTCGGTGGTCTTGGGGTACCCCTGGCTCCAGAAGCATAATCCGACTTTCGATTGGAGATCGGCCGAGATCCTCTCGTGGTCACCGCAGTGTGGGGCTAGTTGCATCCATGGACCTGTCAAGTTGCTGTGTACTTCCTCGGACTCTCTGTTGCCTCCTGAATACGAGGAGTACTGGGATGTATTCGATAAGGTGCACGCGGTTGCCCTACCTCCGCACCGCCCATACGATTGTGCCATCGAGTTACAACCTGGTGCCGTTCCTCCTCGTGGCAAGGTCTATCCACTGTCGGTAGCGGAGAATGAGGCCATGGAGGAGTACGTGAAGGAGGCGCTTTCACGCGGACACATTCGCAAATCCTCGTCCCCGGCAGGGGCTGGATTTTTCTTTGTGAAAAAGAGGGGCGGTGAGTTGAGGCCCTGCATCGATTACAGGGGTCTCAATCGCATCACGATCAAGAACGCTTACCCGATACCCTTGATTTCCGAACTGTTCGATCGCCTTAAAGGGGCCACGGTCTTTACCAAACTCGACCTGAGGGCGGCATATAACCTCGTAAGGATCAAGGTGGGCGATGAGTGGAAGACCGCGTTTAACACCAGGACCGGTCATTATGAATCCTTGGTTATGCCCTTTGGGTTGTGCAATGCACCCGCAGTCTTTCAGGAATTCATTAACGATGTTTTCCGTGACCTGTTGCAGCAGTGTGTGGTGGTCTATTTGGATGACATCTTGGTATATTCTGAATCCATGGAGACCCACATTCTGGATGTCAGACGAGTGTTGCAACGGTTACGAGAGAACAAGCTGTTCGGTAAGCTTGAGAAATGCGAATTTCACCGATCCCAGGTAACCTTCTTAGGTTACATCATTTCAGCTGAGGGGTTCTCCATGGATCCTGAGAAGGTTTCGGCTGTCTTACAGTGGCCCCAGCCCAGTGGTCTTCGCTCCCTGCAGCGCTTTTTGGGCTTCGCCAATTATTATCGGAAGTTCATCAGGGACTTTTCCATGCTAGCCAAGCCTCTCACGGATCTGACCAGGAAGGGCAGTAATTCCCAGGTCTGGCCGCTCGAGGCCATCCGAGCTTTTGAGGCTCTGAAGTCCGTCTTTGTGTCGGCTCCGATTCTGTCGCATCCCAACCCTGGGTTGCCCTTTGTCCTCGAGGTGGACGCGTCTGAGACGGGAGTAGGCGCCCTTCTGTCTCAGCGTAGAACACCAGAGGGCCCTCTGCTTCCTTGTGGGTTTTACTCCCGGAAACTGTCTTCCGCGGAGTGCAACTATCAGATTGGTGACAGGGAGTTATTGGCCATCGTGCAGGCCCTTAAAGAATGGAGGCACTTGCTCGAGGGTTCGGTGGTTCCGGTCCTCATCCTGACGGACCACAAGAATCTGACCTACCTTTCTGAGGCCAAGAGATTGACACCACGTCAGGCCAGATGGGCTCTGTTCTTGTCACGTTTTAATTACGTGGTCTCCTACCTACCCGGTTCCAAGAACATCAGGGCGGATGCCTTATCACGGCAGAACTCCGACCTGTCCAGGGAGGAGTCGATTCCGACTTCGGTCATACCTCCGAATCAGATCCTGGCCGCCATTCGCACCAGCCTGACCTCTCCCCTGGGTGAGCAGATTTTGGCGGCTCAATCTGGTGCTCCCTCTGAGAGACCCAACGGCAGATGTTTTGTGCCTGAGGAGTTGCGCACTCGGTTGTTGCGAACCTACCATAACTCCAAGACCGCGGGGCATCCTGGAAAGAATCAGCTGTCCTGGGCTGTTTCACGTCTGTTCTGGTGGCCTTCCCTACGTTCCGACATCGCCGCATATGTAGCGGCATGCTCCGTTTGTGCCCAGAGTAAGTCCCCTCGGCACCTTCCGTTGGGCCTTCTGCAACCCATAGCCACCGGGGAGCGCCCATGGTCACACCTGGGGATGGATTTCATTGTGGACCTCCCTGCATCCCGAGGCCATACGGTCATTCTCATGATTGTGGATCGATTTTCCAAAATGTGCCACTGTGTTCCTCTCAAGAAGTTACCCTCTGCACGGGAGTTGGCCACGATTTTTGCCAGGGAGGTCTTCCGGTTGCACGGTTTGCCCAAGGAGATTGTGTCGGATCGGGGGAGTCAGTTTGTGTCCAGGTTCTGGCGCGCCTTTTGCTCCCAGTTGGGGATTCATCTCTCCTTCTCCTCGGCCTACCACCCTCAGTCCAATGGGGCCGCAGAACGATCCAATCAGGCCTTGGAACAATTCCTTCGTTGCTATGTCTCCGATCACCAAGACAATTGGGTTGACCTCCTGCCTTGGGCTGAGTTTGCCAGGAACACGGCGGTGAACTCTTCCTCTGGGACGTCTCCCTTCATGGCCAATTATGGGTTCCAACCTGCCGTGTTACCGGAGGTATTCTCTCCCCAGGATATTCCGGCTGTGGAGGATCACCTTTCCCTCCTACGTGCTTCTTGGGTACAGATCCAGAAGTCCCTTGAGGTTTCTGCGCAGTGCCAGAGACTCCAGGCTGATCGCAGACGAGCGCCTGCTCCTTCCTACCAGGCCGGAGACCGTGTATGGTTGTCCACCCGCAACCTCAACCTTCGAGTGCCCACTCCCAAGCTGGCGCCTCGCTTTGTTGGTCCCTTCCGAGTGCTTCGCAGGGTAAACCCGGTAGCCTATGCCCTTGCGCTTCCTCCTGGCATGCGGATCTCCAACGTGTTTCATGTCTCCCTGTTGAAGCCACTGGTGTGTAATCGTTTCACTTCCTCGGTTCCTCGGCCCCGTCCGGTCCAAGTGGGCAATCGTGAGGAGTATGAGGTGAGCAATATCCTGGACTCACGCCTGGTCCGCGGTCGGGTGCAGTTTTTGGTTCATTGGCGTGGTTATGGTCCAGAGGAGCGTTCCTGGGTTCCCTCCGCAGATGTCCATGCTCCTGCCTTGCTCCGAGCCTTCCACGCACGCTTCCCTCAGAAACCGTTCTTTACTCCGCGGAGGAGGGGCCCTTGAGGGGGAGGTACTGTCATGGTCTTACCTTCTTGCTGTTCTCCTTCGTTTGACATGTGCTGGCGGCCATCTTGGTTTCTGGGTTTCTTGTAGCCTCCCACCCTGCGGCTCCTCCTTCCCACTGGGAGGAGCTGGATGCCTAGCTCATATATATAGGAGGTCTGTGGCTTCAGTTCCTTGCTTGGTCCTCCTGTGTTCACATGCTTCTAAGACTGCTGCTGCTTCTGGTCCCTGATCCTGGCTACGTCTGACTACCCTGCTGGTTCCTGATCCTGGCTTCGTCTGACTACCCTGCTGGTTCCTGATCCTGGCTTCGTCTGACTACCCTGCTGGTTCCTGATCCTGGCTTCGTATGACTACCCGGCTGGTTCCTGATCCTGGCTTCGTCTGACTACCCTGCTGGTTCCTGATCCTGGCTTCGTCTGACTACCCTGCTGGTTCCTGATCCTGGCTTCGTCTGACTACCCTGCTGGTTCCTGATCACGGCTTCGTCTGACTACCCTCCTGGTTCCTGACCTCTGGCTTCGCAAGGACTCAGCCTCGGTTTCGCCTTCCGTTTGGACTTTTGCTTTACAGCTTGATTTTCAATAAAGCCTTCTTATTTTCACTTATCTGTTGTTGTACGTCTGGTTCATGGTTCCGTGACAAAATGTATTCAAATGTCACTGTATAAGCAGCTGGGATGAAGTTTTGGATGTGTTTCTGCTGGTACTTTGTTGATTCTCACCTACTTTAATACTCACTTTCACTGAAAGCTCTCTGTACACTAGAAACAATGTAGAATTTTAGATCAGTTAGTACTGTTTGTACACCAATTTGTATCCTATGTTGAAAAAAATCTAAAGTTTCATATATTAGGTGATGTAAAGTGATTTTTATAGGTTTTTGTAGGCAGTACATGCTTCCAAAATACTATCTTTCCTGAATATATATATAAATATATATATATACTGTATATCACCACAGTTATAAGTAAATAAATATAAACTATTATTGCTGAAAACAGCTAAATACACAGAATAATTACATATATGTGAGCAGGCTTGTGGCATTTTTTGCAGATGACATTGCATGCGGGTACAAGGGTATTATTTACATTGTCTGTTAGAGAAAGACATGGAGACCCCAAAGCTGTAACATCACCTACCCCCCCCCCCCCCCCCGGTTTCAGTTTGACGTCTTTACTGCATTTACTATGGTAACTTTGCTAAAATGTCAAATAAGAATTAAGTTAATACTTAACTTATTATAGACTGTTTGGATCAAACAAAGTTTATATTTAGTTATATGTAGCCCCTTCATTTTTCTGATGTTAAAGACCAAATGTGCACGGCACCCTTGACTATTTCTCACGAATATGTATAATAAAGTAACTCTGCACTTATCCCACCACCTCTCAAAAAGTGATTAATAAAGACAATTCGTGATTCTAAAGATAAAGAAGGCTGCAACCCAATGAGTCCAAACACAAGACTCAACTTAAAAAAAGAAAATAGATTGGGGCGCTCCTCTGAAATACCAATGTGTGTATCCACAATACATCAACAGTGTATCCAAATCAATAATAACAACAATTCCATATATAAGAAAAGTGTGATCCAGAAAAATATAAAAATATTTGCTACAAAAAAAGTCCTTTGAATATGTCAAAGTTCAGAAAAACTTTTCCTGTGTCCAAACCCAAACAAAGAGTTCATTCCTAAAGTGAATATACAGTGTTAAAACGTGTCTTGGACAATAAATGAAAATAGTGCTTCAGAAGAAAACTTCCCCCACATTAAGCACATGCCTCTTACTGAACAAATATGATCTCAGATTATAGGGATCTCACTCGCTTATGGTGTACCTCGAAAAATCAGCAGCATTAAAGAGATACCATCTGTTCCACTTCCGATCAATAAAGTGATCCCGCAATGTCAGATAGATGGTACTCGCCCAGTCCTCACTCCCAACATGTGTAGAGACAAAGGGAGACTCTGTAATGTAAAATTTTAAATTTTTTTTTTTTTTTAAAAGCTCAGATTACACTTACATTTTAGATGATAAAAACCAGCGTGACAAACACAATACTGTGCACCTGACAGTTGGCACCAGCCTGTTGGTGTGGAATGATGTCACAGAATTGGCTCTACCCAACACGCTTCCCTGTAACAGGCGTCACCTGGGAAAGGAGGCCCTCACGAATTCCTCACTAATCAACGCACTCACAACAGATAATTATTTTTTTTTCACATACACTGTATGTGCTTTTTGTGTTGGAATTTGGCTTAGGTTTCTGTTTGTAACAATATCCCATATTTACTTGATCATGTTAAGGACTTTATTGCTAACATGCTAATTTGATATGCTACGTGCAGTTAGTGAGCAAGGGTTACACAGAGAGCATACACAGGTTTCATTCACATACAGATTGGAAGCGTATTGTTAATATAACACTGAACTAAACTAGAGAAAAGATAGTGATTGTTAATTTCACACATAGCTACATTTTCAACCACTGTAACTAGCATTACTAAAAACATGTTTGCTATTGGTTCAGCGATGGTAGGCTTGCCTATAAATAAATTAAAAATTAAAAAAATAATGTATCAATCTTTTACTAGGCATCTACAGAATACAAAATATAGAACTTTTTTTGTTACATACTGTATGGGGGGACAGAAGGCACAGGGACAAAGGAGGTCAGTTGATACATCTAAGGATCTCTGCCTGTTATTGTCTGCTGTATCATTGTCTGATATACTGTAGGAAACTGACCAGCACGCTATCAAGTCATCATGAGAACCACAAGCTCCCCAATCCAAACATGGGTAACAATTGTAAACCCTAAGCATGCATCAATATCCTGCTGCTGTCACTGTATGTCAAGGAAATCATACCCACGGCTACTTGCTAAGAGCCTTGCTTGATGGAGGAAGATCACGGAATGAGCATACTTTGGGAACGTAAAAATGGCTGTAAAATGGTTATTACAGCTTCCAATAATACCACTGGAGGTAGGCTCACCCAAATCTATCTGGCTGGACACACACATAGGCTGATACAAATCATGCATGCAATCTGGCGCATGCTAAGTGTTGAGAATCAGGCTAGCGATCCCCACACATTACTGAGATTCGTAAAATTATCTTCCAAACTAGAATCTTAGCATGATACATTTTCTCACTGCTCAAAAACCCCACACACACCAGATATATGACTTAGGATAGCTTGCCAACACCTACAGTTTGTCAGCTGACTGATCTGCTGGGCAATAACAAACAGGCAAACACGCACACACGTCACTTTCTGGCAAATACAATAGCTTGCAAATGATGACTCTAATCTGCAGTGCTGGGACAAGGTCATCCAGTGCCCAAGGCAAAGATGCCAAACTGCGCCCCCCCCCCGTCTCCCTTAGGCTTAAGGTAGATGTGCCCCCATCCCTGCAATGAATCATTGTGCCTAGAGCAGCTGTCCCTCCTGCCCACCCCTTGTACTTGCTAATCTGCATGCAATCAGCAGGAACACAATACTTTTTTATACAGATAATTGGTGATCTTTTAACCAAACGTGCAGACACAAATTATCTACTGGAACATTCTTAGCTTAGTACAGAAAAACTATATATTGACTGTCGCTAGGTGGGCAGTGCATAGAACTAGAAGTAATCATTAGCAAATGACAACAAAGAAAATGACATACAGAAGTTAGGTTTTTAGCTATGAAATAAAAAAGGAGAAAATACAGAAATAAGTGTTATTGTATTGTACTGTTGGCAGGCACACAACAGAAATTCAGCAATTAGCCTTGTTCAGAACTCTGTACAAATTACACAGTTCATATTACATGTTATATCATTTATGGAAGTGTGGATGTAGGACAGAATCTGATCCTTGGCCAATCATCTTTGGAGGTGGTTCTTGCCCCCTGAATTAGCCATAGGCTAAATGGACCAGATGATCCTGATGGCTGGGTCCAGGTTAGGATTTCTGACATCAGTGCATCATCCAGATATCAGCAAGTTCAAACAAGGCAGGACTGCCAAGGATCTGGCCCAAATATTTGTTTTGTCAGTCCCTAGGCTATCTGTACATGCAGGACATACCATTTCATATCTCTATGTAACTCATTATGTGTACTATCAAACAGAATCATTTCCCTGCAACTAAGATTTTGGATTTTATTAGAGATAAAACTTTAACCCTCTGATCTTAAAAATGAGTGTTGCAGCAGACAGCCTGATGCCTCCAATATGGGATGGCCTTGCCCCCCTGCTAATTCTTTTTGTTGAAGGATCCTTTTGATGGCTTGTGAGGTGGCAGTTAATTATCTTTATCTATACCACAAGCCTGTCAGAAACTCATTGGGAGCTCCTGTAGGTGTTAGTTCCATTAATGCCCAGGCCTGAGCTGTCGTTTTGAACTCCAATTGTGCACATCTGTCTAATACTGATCACTGAATTCATTAGAATATCTGTAATAACAACTCACTTCTATATTTAATGTTACAGTATGCAAATGAAAAATGTTTTATATATATATATATATATATATATATTTTTTTTTTTTTTTATTTTACAGAATGCTGTTTCCAAGGTCTTTAAATATACACTAATAAACATTTCGTACACAAGTGTCAGTAGGAGGGTGAATCTGTAGCAAAAGAATATGCTAAACTGAGCTTGAACCAACATTTCTTTACATTTGATAGTTTTATGCAACTCTGACTTTGTATTGCAGAACGAAAAGTCAAAGTTCAGGCCAAAGTGAATCCACAACAATGTACAGAGAAGCAACATTCATTGCTTTGGAATCAGTTAAAAGAAATAAACAGAGAGGTAATGTTTTGCTGCTATCATTTAAGCACTTTTACATTCTTTATATACTGTTGAATTTCAGAAAGGTACTAACATGCTATATAACGTTATGCAGTACATACTGTAAATCTAAAGGCAGCTAAGTTAGAGATTTATTAAAGTACAATTAAAGATTCCTTTATGACAGTCTAAACAAGTACCAAATCCAGTCACTCTGTGATGTGCAAGCCCCATTAGGTAAACAAATATTTTCCTTTGCCTTTCTTTGTCAAATCCTCCCTCATCTGTGTCTCACATGCTCCCTATTTCCAGACACTGCAGCTCACAGCGGGAAAGCTTCAGCAAACAGTGATTACCCACTTGATAGCCATCCACACTGTATGCCTTTACAGAGAGACCAACAGCACTACAAGAGTTAATAATAATAACATGCAATATCATGCTTTGATCTTCTAAAGCTAACCCAGAATGGAGTATGCACAAGGTGATGAACAAAGTTTGAATAAAGACAAAAAGAAAACACGGGGAAGCACACATTCAAGCAGCATTAAACACTTTATGGAATGGAATTGGAATTAAATGAAAAAGGTCAAATCCAAAAGAACTGCATACACATGTTGCCACATGAGAAAAGCAAATTGTACATAGCCTGAAGCTCACAAACCCTTTCATCATGGGCAGTGGTGCAGGATAACTAGCAGCTCTGAGATGAGCATCTGCAGTGTGCACTGACAGGTTGGGGAAGTGGATGTCTCTCTCACTTTCAATGTATCAATCTCCAGGTCAGTGCTGCCAGTAGGCTGTGTACAAGCTCACACTGATGGAATCATCAGACAGGGCATGGGTTTCCAGAACCTACAGGTTTCAGGGGTGTGTCCCCCTTTCTCAAGTCTGTCAGCACTGCCACATGTGTACTGCTAAATACCGAGCACTTTTTCATACCAGTTGACCATTGCACGTACGTGGTCATGACGTCAATAGGATACATGTGTGTATGCAGAGCAGTGGGAAAGCTTTAAAACAGAAATCTATGCAATTTCAAGGCAATATACAAGACAAAAACATTCACACACCACTCTGCACAGTTAAATTGATATTAAAGGTAAATAAAAAATATATATATATTAAACTTACCTGCTCAATACAATGTGTTTTGCACAGAGCAGCCCCGATACTCCTCTTTTTCTTCTTGCTCCCCCTCTTCTCTGACTACCCTCATACAGCTTGCTATGGTGGCACTCATGTGTGCTTGCTCCTGAGCCCATGTCCATAAAACTCACATAATGGGGCTTGGCTCTGCCCCTGCTCCCTCCCCACTGGCACTCCCCACTTGACAGCAGCAGGAGCAGAGAACCAGGAGATCCAGAGATCCAGGAGAGCAGTCACTCTTGTGCACATTGCTGGATCTGGCAAAGCTGCATATTGAAGGTTTTTTACCTGCATGCATTAAATTATACTGTCCAAATCATTTGGTGGAGGGGGGATAAGGGTGTGGGGTTATTTTTCAGGGGTTGGGCTTGGCCCCTTAGTTCTAGTGAAGGGAACTCTTAAGGCATTAGCATACTAAGACATTGTGGACATTTTTTAGGCAGTTTGGGGTAAGTCCCTTCCTTTTCCAACGTGACTGCAAACCAGTGCACAAAGCAAGGTCCATTAAGACATGGATGAGTGAGTTTGGGGTGGAGGAACTTGGGTACAGGGTACTGACCTCAACCCGATAGAACACCTTTTGGATGAATAGGAGTGGAGACTGAAAGCCAGGCCTTCTTGTCCATCATCAGTGCCTGACCTCACAAATACACTTCTGGAAGAATGGACCAACATTCCCATAGACACACTCCTAAACCTTGTGGACAGCCTTCCCAGAAGAGTTGAAGCTGTTATAGCTGCAAAGGTTGGGCCAACTCAATATTGAACTCTACAGACTAAGACTGGGATGCCATTAAAGTTGATGTGCGTATAAAGGCAGGCCTCCCAACACTTTTGACAATATAATGTATATACAGTATATATATATATATATATATATGTGTGTGTGTGTGTGTGTGTGTGTGTATATATATATATATATATATATATATATATATATATATAATATATATATATCTATATATATACACACACACACATGTTTATACACATAATATAAATACATTTTAAATATATTATTACAATATATTGGGAAGTGTGAAGTGTTGGGGTGCATGGAAGGGGATAAGGGAAGAGAGTAGGGATTAGGGCCATGTGTCAAGGTGGGGGGTAACTTAACAGTTCTGAGTGTAGAACACATATCAGGGTCAGTTACTGTGGTGGTGACTATGGTAACATGTGTCTGTGCAGTGGCAGGTGAGTATTTAGCATTTATTTAGCGATGGGAGTGGGAGTGCGGAGGGTGCTGGGTCATCATGATCGACCTTACTGTATGCTGTGATGACGTGGATTACCTTGCTGGGTGCCATGATTAACACTGGATTTACTTTGTACTTTTTACAATGCATGCCAAGGTGTCCATTGCTTGATTGGTGTAAGTGTGTTTGAGGATCATGTGAAAAATTAAGGCTTCCACTGACCAAGATAACCTTGATAATGAAGAATTTATTTTAAAACATGTGTCATGACAGCAAGTCGCTTCCTCAGATATGTGGTGTGAGCATAGATTATCTAACCGTAAAGTTAAAAAAAAAAAAACACAAAAAAGACGAGTTACAGAAAAACATACAATATGTGGTATATAGAAAACACAATAAAAGAAAGGTTTAACTTGTGATGGATGCTTAGAGCACCCTGAGGGATATAAAAATTGTTATTAAACAATTATGGTAATACAAAATTATTTCAGATTAAATAAAAGAGGATAAGGACATGGGGTAGAATAGAAAATAATAAAATATTCAAAAACTTTCTTTAGTATAAATGATACCACAAATGTGTATACAAGTGTATACAAGTGGAAGTTGGGAGTCAGTAGAAAATACATGGATTGAAAGGCATTAGAGGGTTAAGGCAGAAGGAGAGGATTGAATAAGTTATTGGTCTGGAGTTCTCAAGTCAGCACCAGGGAATCACTGAGGGTGGGCAGGCCATTGGCACAACAGCCCTCAAACAGCTTTTCCAATTCTGAGTAGTCTGCATTCCAGAGGGAACAATGCACATGCATAGGTGCTTCAGAGATAAATGCTTTAATTCTAAAAATGCTCTAAATAGTGTTCTAATATACGGTAAATGTCAGGTGTTGCTCTGGAAGTGGAAAAACATCACTGAATAAAGGTAGAAGGGTAGAATAACAAACATAAAGAATATAATACAGAGACACTGGGGTAATCTACTAAAGTAAAATACTGTATGCTGTTTACTTTGAAAATGAATTTGTGCTTGCAACAGAATTTTTCCTTAGCTTAGTGAATGTTGTGAAAATTAACTTTACAAAGAATACTCAATAATGTGCAAGGAAAATAAATGATACAGTATTTTTGCCTGCACATGTGTAAATAAATAAACTAAGCACAACTTCTCCATTCACTAAGCTAAAGGAAATGCCCTTGCAAGGTGCAAATTCCCCTGCAGAGCGAACAGCCTAATTGCCTTTAGTAAACAAAACCCATAAAGTAATGTAAAACCCTATTGAAACAGTATTAAAAGAAAACATATGTGTATACTGTATGTTTGTCTAATTAAGCACTGCTGGGTAATCATTTGGGGATGTGGATGGACAGAGGGTTTTTAGAGTGATTACCCCAAAATACTCCTTTTACCTGGGTTTGTGGAATCTGTTGAGTTTTTGGAATCTGTTGTGTGTGTGGAAAGATGGAATATGTTCCATAAGCGGGAATTGGAAGTTTTCTGGTTGTTTCAATGGTTAAGAATTCCTTTTTTTTCAAAGCTTCTTCTGTATTGGCTCACTTTCATCCTTATTTTTTGGAGGTGGTTCTGCATCTGTATTGGAGGTCACAAGGGCACTCAAGCACATCTTTTGTGTCACATAAAATAATGAATTGTATATGATACAATATGTATCTTTTGTATCCAGAGAGTTAATTTTTCTAGAAACCCCATCGTAGCAGTCACGTAACCTAGAACAATTTGTTTCCAAAGGCTTGGGTCTGTGGCAAGGTAATTGGAAACTATTTTTATACCAAAAGTAAGAGCTGTGTTGTATTATATAATTTTGAGTTGAATGGTTTATATTTACTTCATTTGAGGCACTGCACTTTTGCTCTACATAAATGTCCATACATGATGTTGCGATCAAGTACAAAAAAATCAATTCAATCATGTAAAAAGAACAAGTAGTAAAAAAACCTCCACCATTCTCCCCTTTTGGGCACATGCTCACCTTATAAATATGCCCCTTATAACAAAGGTCATATTGTGCTTTCATATAAATTCATTAAAGAGGTTGTAAACCCATACAATTTTTTTTTTTGCAACCTGAAAGAGAAACACATAATGAGCTAGTATGCACCGCATACTAACTCATTATGAAATACTTACCTTAGAACGAGCCACCGCCGTGCCGCCCGCTTACCTGTGTGATGGGCGACATGTCCAGTCGCCCCTCTTCCAGGATCCCGGCATCCGGCCATCTGAATGGCGGAGCCGCGGTGACGTCACTCCTGCGCACGCGCGCGGGAGCCGACGGTCATGGCATGGGGCTCTGGAGGAACGGCACCAGCGGCCGTTCCTTCAGAGCGCATGCGCCAGTGACGCCACTGGCTGCATGTAAGGTAAATATCTCCTAAACAGTACATGTTTAGGAGATATTTACAGTACCTTTAGGTAAGCCTTATCATAGGCTTACCTATAGGTAAAAGTTGCAGAGGAGGGTTTACTTCCTCTTTAACTGCAAAGGAGAGGTCAGTGTTTTACCAGGCATATTTCTACACAAATTATTTTAGGTTCCAAAGGCTAATCAAAGGAGAAACAGAGTAAAGGAAACCTCCACCATTTTCTGTATAGGGCACATGCACACCTTATAAAATTGCCCCGCATAATAAAGGTCATATTGTGCTTTCATATAGATCAATTAAAAAATTCAATTGACTCTTGTGAAAAGGAGAGGTCAGTGTTGTACCAGGTATATTTCTACACTAATTATTTTAGGTTCCAAAGGCTATTCAAAGGTCCCCTAAAGTGTTTCACATTGGGACCAGATAGAGACTCATCTGTGGCTTTTGCGCCCGATTTGCACCTCGTGAGCTGCAGAGGATTGCTGGGTTATTCAAGTGGTATTTCTGAGAAGGTTTGTGTGAGCCCTGGGGAGAGTCCAACTGAGTCAATAGAGTTTTGATTGATCTATATTAAAGCACAATATGAACTTTGTTATGAGGGTCAATTTTATAATGTGAGCATGTGGAGGTTTCTTCTACTACACATTCTTTTCACTGGATTAAATTATTTTATTTGACAATTTTAATCACAAGCTATACATATGTTTACATGATACATAGTTTTGTTTGATATTTTGATTGACATTTTGATTCACAGGTTTGTGTAATTTATTAATGGAGCATATTCACATTTATCAGTTTGGGTGATTTTTTCACTTTTGCTTGCAGCTTTGAGTTTAACCAGCTGGTGCACAGAGTCACATTGTACACAATTGTGTTTCTTTTTACTGATGATTTGTGGTCATATAAAATAATAATTAAAAAAAAAATACTTAATTGTCAAGCTTATTCTGGTCACTTGGATCCTTGATCCTTCACATGGTACAGATCCCAAACACACTTACTTCAATCAAGTGATGGACGCCTCTGTGACCACTATCTTCATACCATTTTGACATTCCTTGGAGAATGCTATATACTTCTTTAGTGAGTAGTAAAACTGCTGCTAAATGTTTCGCTTACCATTGCAGCTGGAGTTTTGGCTCAGCCAAATGCCTATTTAGTTTAGCCATTTGGCAAACCTCAGAACAGCCAAAGTTTGTACTAATTCAAAATGGCAGCTCAACCCTATTCTCCACAAGTGCTGCATTCAGATTGCAGTCACAGTCCCTACATGGTATTCTGCAACTTTTACAAATTAAAGTCACGCTCTTTTATTTATCACTCCTCTACACCTAATGACTACACCATGAAGGCTCTCCAACATTCTTATCCTTTCGTTCTTTTTTTTTTTTTGTGGAAGCATCTTAGTATAAGTATTTGTTTCCTACTTACTATTACTAATGTACCCTTGTACTTAGTCCCATTGGCGGGTGTGGATATCGGAGGAACCCTAATTAAAAAGGGTCTTTCACATGCCTATAAGTCCCCCCAACATGCTCCCAAAAGAGAGAGAGAGACTTTGCTGTCTACCTTTACAAAGTACCCCCACATTGATGTGGCCCAGTATGGTACTAGAAAGGTGGGTGCTTGTTAATAGAAAATCCACTGATTGGCAAGGGCAAATCATATTGCAGCAGACACCTTAGAAGCCCACATATATGCATGTAACAAATTGCTCACAAATGCAACACAGACATGCTTAAGTTGAATGTGCAGTGTGTGATAGTGTATATTGTACTTATAGATGAGTATGCATGATATGACTGTGCATATAATATTCATCAGAGTAGTAAGGAAGATGTGAGGGTGTATATAATCTTTAGGAGAAGAGGAATGTAAAGGTTTTATGGTGTATACTATATGTGTAAATGAAATGCGCAAAGTTGATATTGTACATTATGTGCAGGAAGGGAGTACGGAGGGTATGGTGTCAAATATGTGCAAGATGAGCAAGGTTGCAAGGTTGATATGTACATTATGTGCAAGAAGGGAGTACGGAGGGTATGGTGTCAAATATGTGCAGGATGAGCGTGTGCAGTACATGACAGTATATACTCTGAAATTCTCAGCTTTATGAAATTCTTTAACCGCTTGCCGACTGCGCACAGTATATTTACTGCGGCAGTCGGCCCCGGCCAGGCAGAGTGACGTAGGTCTACGTCGCTCGCCTGTCACTCCTTCCAGAGCCAATAGCGGGCGGGCGCGCGCCCGCCGAGGCGCGCGCCCGCCCGCCGAGGCGCGCGCCCGCCTCGGCTCGTTCACGGAGGAGTGCGGGAGTGTGACTGGCGGACCCGATGTCCGCCGGTCACACTACGATCGCCGCTACAGCGGGAGAAAGACAGAGCGGCTTGTGTAAACAAGCCACCTGTCAGTTCTCCCTGTGTAAAAGTGAAGATCAAACAGTTCTACTATGTAGAACTGTTGATCTTTGTTTTTACACTAGTAGCCATGTCCCTACACAGTTAGAATCACGCCCCTAGGACACACTTAACCCCTCCCTGTCCAATACTGTTAACCCCTTCCCTGCCAGTGTCATTTTTGCAGTAACAGTGCATATATATAGCACTGATTACTGCAGTAATGTCACTGGTACCCCCAAAAGTGTCAAAAATGTCAGTCAAGGGTCCGATCTGTCCGCCGCAATGTCGCAGTACCGCAAAAAAAATCGCAGATCGCCGCCATTACTCGTTAAAAAAAAAAACACCAAAAATGACAAAAATCTTTCCCTTTGTTAGTAAACGCGATAACTTTTGCGCAAACCAATCAAAATACGCTTTTTGCGATTTTTTTTACCAAACATAGGTAGCGTAAAACAAATTGGCCGAAAATTTTAAAAAATTTTGATTTTTACATTTTTTTTTGGGGGAATTTCATATAAAAAAAAGTGAAAAATATTGTTGTTTTTGCAAAAATTACGCTCTTTTTTTGTTTATAGCGCGTGATCAAAAAATCGCACAGGTGATCAAATACCACCAAAAGAAAGCTCTGTTTGTGGGAAAAAAAGGACGTGAAATTCGTTTAGGTACAGCGTCGCACGACCGCGCGATTGTCCGTTAAAGTCACGCAGTAAAAAATCGCAAAATAACCCCTGGTCTTTTAGCAGGAAAATCCTCCGGTGGTAAAGTGGTTAACACTAGATGCTATTCTGTCTAACATTTTGGAAAGGACATAACTCATAATTAGTGACATTTTCTGGCATCACCAAAGTACATTGGAAACTTATAATAAATCATTGTGCAAAGCTTCAAATCCAGTGCTGTTAGCCAAAGTCATATTTGAAAAATATATATATTTTGAATGAAAAAAGATCAGATTTTGAAAAGTTCAAGCTGTGAGAATGTTACATTTTTAATTATTATTCTGTATTTGTTGATTTTTTTTGCTGCTCAAAGTATATTATTAACATTTTAAATACATTCTTTAAATTAATATTTTTTTCTTCTATATTATAACATTCAAGTCTTAGAAATGAAGGGTGCAGAGGACAGTGGACCTCCAAATGTTGTTAGCCAAGCTTCCATACGCACTGTACTTCAAAAGCTGGTTATAAATTGGGGTGGTTTCCATTCTTGTATAGTTTACTCACTGTAATTGGTGTGGAGACACATTGAGTGCCTTAAGTTGCCATTGTCCTCTTGCTGGGCTTCTAATGTGTCCTTGGACCCAGTGACGACTGGTGCTCAAAATTTTTGGGGGGGGGGGGGCGCAAAAAGAAAAATTTGCGGCAAAAAACGCGGTAAAAAATTTACTTTGACCAACTTGGGAACCATCTTATACCAGGCCGCTGTGTGCCATTTACTATTAATAAATATATAGTGCCAGGCCAGCAGCCTGCTTAGCAGTGAGTGTATACAATATAAGACAGTGCAGGCCAGGCCAATTACATTGTACATCAGGTAAAGTGCTATGTTAACTTAGCATAGCACTTTACCAGTGTACAATGTAATTGGCCTGGCCTGCACTGTCTTATATTGTGTACACTGCTAAGCAGGTTGCTGGCCTGGCTGGCACTATATATTTATTAATAGTAAATGGCACACAGCGGCCTGGTATAAGATGGTTCCAAACTTGAAACTTAAGGACCCTGTGTAATAAGGTTAGGTCTGTGAGGAAAAAAATCAATCCTGGAATATGAGCCGTGGGGTGCTGAAAAATATGTGTAGTCTTTTTCATTGCCATGGGAACAGTGCCACGGGTCATATAGAAGGTTCCCCTTCAAGAAATTTTGTAGAGTCTGTCTCACAGGATTTTTAGGGATTGAAGTGTCAAGGGTTGGGTCTACTATATTATTGAAGTCCCCCATTAGTATAAGTGAGCCCCTCCGAACCGCCTCAATTTTCTTGTACAGAGAATTTAAGAACCTAATCTGCTCGACATTAGGTGCATAAAGATTAACAATAGTATATAGAACATTGTTGATAACACAAACCAAAATTATGTAGTGGCCCTTAGTGTCTGTATATACATCTTGCATAGAGAAGGTTACTGATGAGTTAACAGCTCTAAGAACACAATTTTTCTTAACAGGGGCGTTAGCCGTAAAAATATGTGGGAATCGCTGATGGGAACATTTGGGTGTCTTAGTGGCACAGAAATGGGTCTCCTGAATGCAGAAGATATCAGCATTGGGTTTTAGAACTTCTTTCCATGCTGCTCTCTGCTTAAATTGGCTATTAAGCTTGTGGGCATTAATTTAAACTAGAGTCATAGGCATATTATGGGTGTAGAGATATGCTTATGGGATGACATGGTTTACCAGGTCCTGAAGTTGTAGAAGTCCAATGAAGTGTCTCTTGTAATTCGTCGGTGGATATTCCAGATCTGTAGTTCCTAACCACGGGTTCTGGAAGATAGTAACTGAGTTTCAAAGAAAGCGAGCGTTCATCTATAAAGACAAGGAATGTTTGCAAAAAGCAGTGCTTCGGTCTCTTATTTTTCGCGTGCAGTAATAACAGGGGGTGAGGTGAGGAGGGGGGGGGAGGGGGAAAACAGCAACAGGAAGGAGAAAGGTAAGGTGGTGGGTGATCCCAAAGGGATATCGAGTAGCTTCCGCTACTTAAAGTGGTAAGTGGGGTTCCTTTAAGCTCTGTTGGGACAGCTCCCATATCTTGTGTTTTGGGGGTATTTAAGGATAGGAGAATTCAATGGTCAGAGATGTAATCTGTGTGCCTCGGCCCAGGGTCCTTCAGTCCGCGCTGGGTGGGTTCCTCTGGGAGTGGAAGAAGGTTCCATGTTCGGAGAAGACGTAAGCCGTCATCAAGGGTCGTGATCACATGCTGTCTGTTGCCCTTGGTTATTATCAATTTGACTGGTGGCCCCCAAAAAAATGCCCCCAAAAAAAGCCTGCAATAACACACCTGGGCGTTTTTTTTTTGGAGCAGGTGTTTTTTTGGGGCATTTTTTTGGGGTCTTTGGAGGCAGGCATAACATCTGAACTTCTGTATAGGGGTATATATACACACACATGTATGTATATATACACCTACGCACATATAGGTGTGAAAATAGCAAAACACTATACTTGCGCTAATGAAATAATTAACACCAATATGTTTCCGCTCCTATCACACCTATATATGTGTATGTGTAAAATACATATAAGTGTGTGTGTATATATACCCCTATACAGAAGTTTAGTATGGTGTGTTATTAGGTGTGTTATTGCAGGCGTTTTTTTTTGGGCATTTTTTGGGGGTCTTTGGAGGCAGGCAAAACATCTGAACTTCTGTATATGGATATATATACATATACACACTTATATGTATTTTACACATACACATATATAGGTGTGATAGGAGCGGAGACATATTGGTGTTAATTATTTCATTAGCGCAAGTATAGTGTTCTGCTACTTTCACACCTATATATGCGTAGGTGTATATATACCCCTACACAGAAGTTCTGATCTTATGCCTGCCTCCAATTACCCCCAAAAAATGCCCAAAAAAACGCTTGCTACAAAACCTGCAAGGTGTGAAAATAGCGGAGCCATATCCCTGTTCTATAAGTGACCTAATACAAACAATCTTTTTTTTTTCTGGTTCTGGACATGCTACAGAGCTGAAACTTCACATGTACACTTTTTAGACCCCCCAGACACTAAATCCAAAGTCAAAATCAAAAAAATCTCTTTTTTTTTTTCAATAATTTTTTCAATAATTGGCTCTCTATCAAAAATGACAATTTTTAAGAACTTTTTTTGTGTGATTAATAGTCCCTGGGGCATGACCCAGAACCCTAGGCACTTTTTAGGGGCATTTATTGGGTTTTAGGGCTTCAAAATTGTGTTTTTGATTACCGAAGTTCGGGTCCCATTGATTTCAATGGGGTTCTGAAATCCGGGCCGAACTTTTGGGAAGTTCGGGTGTTCTGGTCGAACCGAACTTTTGAAAAGTTCGATCATCCCTATTCAGAAGCACAATTTCTGGAACACACTTTTTTCACCACTGTTTATGTTGCTAAGAGTGGCACTACATTCATTTTTTTTTTTATTGTTGCTTTGGGATTTCATTTTGCAAATTATTATGTGATCTCCTACGATTATTCCTAATACACCTAAGTTTTATTCTTTATGAATTATTTTATTTTGTTTTTTTTTTTTCATTTTTTTTATATTACAGTGAGAACTATTTCTATGTAAATTATGGTCCACTATAATGGACCCATAAAATAACCCATTATTTCTAGTCAATCCAATTTAAATAATAGAGAAACTATCAATTTAGAAACCAAGGAGGGAACTAATATAAACCAAAGAATTGGGCCTACAGCAACAGAATCAATTTTCTGTTATTTAATGTATGGGGAAGATTCCTTAAGAAGTTACAGGTAGGAAACAATCTTAAACGTTTAAGTCTATGATTTTTTAGTAAGGAGAATGCATCAATACAGAACAAGATGTTACATTTAACATCTTTAGAACATGTCAATACAACTACCAACATGTAAAGGAAAATTATATAAACAGACCTTGTGTTTCACACGAAGAAGTGGTATTTCTCATTAGATATTTAAGGCAAAAGGTAAATCATATTGCATACTGATTAGGCAGAATTAACGCGCAACTCCTGCCTTCAGTTTTTTTTAATAGAAATCTCTCACAACATGTCAGGACCTTAGCTGATAGTGGCGCTGTGCTTCCCACAGTGTGTAATTCTGGTGTCCACCAGTGGGTGTCTCAGCAGATCCCAGTAATCAGTTTACATCTGATGTTGGCCGCTGGGAGGGTATTTAGGTCCTGCCCTACTAGTACCTCTAACTTCAGTGTTTTGCTCTGCTGCCAGAGACCTTGTGCCATTTTTTTCTGATTCTGACACAGATCTTGCTGTTGCCTCTTATCTGCTCCTCTTGTTCCTGATCCCAGCTCTGGTTCCCCCTTTCCATATGTGCCCTGTTTGGGTATATATATTGTATATAGTCAGTTTGTTAGTTAGGCTTTTTTTTACTCTGTTATGTTGGTAGGTACAGTAGATGTTTTTTTCATTGGGGTATGGTTAATTTATATATTTATGTTTGCTGTGTTTTCTGGTGTTTGGATGGGGTATGTTTCACTGTTAAAAAAACTCTAACTTAAAGTATACACAGTCTGGTCCCACCCTCCTATGTATAGGTACACAAATTTGACTATCCCTGCTGCCTATTCTTGACACCACAGTTTACTAAAAATCTGCCCTGAACTCAATACTCAAATTTGATCTGAAGATACCCCTAATTTCCTATTTCTACAAGATGTAATCAGTCTTCCTAGTTTAATGAGACCCAGGATTAATCATCAAGGAATACTAAGTACCAACTTTAAGTCCAGGGTGCTATGGGCTCCCTGCATTACTGAGGAGCTTTCCGCCCTGAGGAAAAGAGGATCTGTTATCATCATCCTATCAAACATAAGCCCATCAAGGGGGTGGGGATCCCTGGGTGAGTTGGACTTTTATTTAACATATTATAACTTGGCCATGCTCTAATGTTGTACAACATAAACAGAATAAGACTATTTAATGTGTTTTCTTTTTCTAGGCTTATGAGGAAAAAAACATTTCAAAATGTTATAGCATGGACATATGGTTTTCCAGGAAAAGGTAAACCAAAGTGTAATTACAGTTTGTGCTGTTAATGATGCGAGGGCTGCTTTTCCTGACCCAGAGGGTTTATATGTTGGGTTTTTCTATTTGGATGATTACAATGCCTCTCATGGAAATAGAGTAGATTGAAATTAATTTCAGTAATGCATACAATTTTACATTTTCTACTTTGTTAATTTTATTAATGGTATCAGACTGGAATGAAAAGTAAAACAAAATGTATCCTAGAACTCGTAGTTACTGCAATAATTGGAAAACCACTAAATAACTTGAGGCTGACCTTTAATCAAAAAAATGAAGACCCACATTAATTACAGTCTCCCACTTCCTAAAATGCAAAATTTAAATTTAGGAAATAATACATTTTAAAATATAGCTACCTACATCAGTTACTGATTCTTCTGGACGATATCTGTGGCATCACTGTGCACACTGCTGCCTCTTTGGAATGCTAGGCACTTGAAAAAATGTTAGAATATGCTACAAACTCTTGCAAGATTGCATTTATGTGTGGTTTTGAACAACAAGCTCCCTGGGGAAGGCACAAGGTGTCAGCCATGCTTCCTTAAAGTATCAGTAATGGGTCCAAGTAACTATCTTTTTAAATTTTATAAAGTGAAAAGCTTTGGTCCATGTGGTTTTTGTAAGCTGTTTGTATTGAAGGTGTGGGATGTTAAAAATAGTTAAAACTTTTCACTTTCACAGAATGCATGCTTTAGAATTTAGTTTTCACAAATGACTTTATCTTACAAGTTTGTTACAATGTAAACAAAAAAACAAACAAAAAAAAGAGTGTAAGGTTTTTGTTAAAATAAAATCTTTATTTGGTAATCCTTATATTAAATCAAAATCTTTATTGGATAACCGTTGTATTAAAAAGTTATCTTCCTGTATTATTATACATTTTACAACTTCTTACTGCAATCCTTTGTAAAAGCATATCATTTTAACTTGGATAACCATTGCTTGATTCTTTACCAACCACCATCCTGTTCACTCCAAAAAAAAGGCGAAGACTTGACTCTACCGTCCAGCTATCACCCCACCTCACTCCTGAATGTGGACCAAAAACTGTTCACTAAAATTAGCGGTTTAACAGATTGCTTTCAATGGTCCAACAGATAGTCCAGGTAGACCAGGTAGGTTTAGTTTCCAATAGGGAAGTTTAAGGTAATAACACAAGAGCCTAGAAGTCCATCCATGTAACTCCCCCAGGAAAAACTCCTACCATCCTTCTGTTGAATGATGCTGAAAAGGCATTCAACAGCATTAATTGGTCAATCCCGAAGGTCATGTTCCAACAATTATACCATCTCTCAGGGCTCAAAATTTAAAGTCCTGAGCTACTAGCCAGGCCCTAAGAGTTACTCACCGCTAGTTGCCCTACCCAACCTCTACCCTGCCCCGCCCCTAAACACGCCCTCGTAAATTATCTTATGAAATTACATCGAAATCTTCTATGCAGATTTAAGTTACAAAAATAAGTATTAACAACCAATTTATCAGTGCCCATCAGTGCAGCCTCATTAGTGTCCATCAATGAGGCCTATCAGTTCCTATCAGTGCAGCATATCGGTGCCTATCAGTGCAGCCTCATCTGTGCCCATCAGTGCTGCCTTATCAGTGCCCATCATTGCAGCCTATCAGTGCCCATAAATGCAGCCTCATCAGTGCCTATCAGTGCAGCCTCATCTGTGCCCATCAATGCAGCCTCATCACACACATCACCACAGGGATCATAGGGATAAGGGTAAATGCACTGTCACTGTATTAATGGCACTGGCTGGGAAAAGATTAACAACAGGGGCGATCAAAGGGGTAACTGTGTACCTGACCTGTTTTTTCTTAACTGTGGGAGGTGATTTTACTAGGGAAGACATGGATCCTAGCCTCTCCTTTGCAGAGACACATGATCCATGCCTTCCCTTCTGCCAACAATAAACCCCAGATGAATTTAATGGCTCCTTTAAAGATCCCACCTACAATGATATTTAGGAACCAAGAAATGAAGAGAAACAATAAAGAAAGATGAAGTATAAGATAAAGACAGGAAGAAAGCCCCTTGGAGTGCAATGTTCAAACCATTAATGGCCATACACAGACCAGTGATTAAGCACAGGAGTGTGAAATGCTTCTGCTGACCAGTATGTATCGTGTGTGTCACATCGCTGTTTTTATGGATCTAAAATAAAGTGAAACATAAACATAAAGTGTTTAAAGTGTTTACAGTTCCTGGAAGTTTCTGCCAGCCTTTCTTTCTTTTCACATGATCTTCTGGCCGCAGACAAGGCAAGCACCAGGGTCTACATAGCAGCCAGGAATCTATACAGGCTGCCTTGGAGCAGTATCAAACTGGTATATTGAATAAACTGGTATATTTTGTTCCCTTTTGTTTCTCTCTCTCTCTTTTAATAAAATTAATCTTGGTGTGGCTCTGGCTATACCAAGGGCTTTCTGCAGAATTGGTTGGGAGTAACCACTTTCAGAGAATCGGTGGCACATAGCTTCAGATTAATTTATAAAGTCCATCTCTTCCAAGCCAATTCTAAAGACTCTTAGCAGTTGTCCCACTGGGATACCCCTAATAGTGTGTCTAAGGTGACCTGAATTAGCCCTTAGGACCATGTTACCCGATAATGGTTTTCTATATAATTTGGTTACAACTCTACCATTTTGATGTGCAAGCTGTACATTTAAAGAGGTTGTAAACGGATTTTTTTTTATTTTTTTTTTCACCCTGAAAGAGAAAGACATAATAGTTACATAGTAGGTGAGGTTGAATAAAGACAATAGTCCATCCAGTTCAACCTGTGTAGGTGTGTGTGGCTGTAATCATCTCACATAGCCCTGAATGTTCTGATCCTTGAGATGTACGTCTAAGAGTCTTTTGAAAGCCCGCAGAAACCACCTCTTGTGGTAGAGAATTCCACAATATTGTAGCCCTAACAGTAAAGAACCCCCCACGTTGCCTGAGGTTAAAACGCTTCTCCTCTAATCGCATTGTATGCCCTCGAGTCCTCATGCAATCCCTTCGACTGAACAGCTTTTTTCTAAGCTGAGATCCCCATTGAGACATTTAAAAATTGCTATCGCATACTAGCTCATTATCAAATACTTACCTTAGCACGAGCCCCCACCGTGCCGCCCGCTCACCTCTATGACGGGCGACATGTCCAGTCGCCCGTCTTCCGGGATCGCGGCATCCGGCCATCTGATTGGCCAGAGCTGCGGTGACGTCACTCCTGCGCATGTGCGTGGGAGCCGACGGTCACGGCACGGGGCTCTGAAGGAACGGCACGAGCGGCCGTTCCTTCAGAGCGCATGCGCCAGTGACGTCACTGGCTGCTTGTAAGGTAAATATCTCCTAAAAGGTACATGTTGTAACGCTCCTGCGTTTTATGTATAATGTGGATTTACAGCTGCAGAAATATTCCACTTCAGTAGTCATGTAGAGAAACGCTGAGACACCAATCCCAACTCCCAAGACTCATCATGTGTGGATAGTCTCAATTCAGCAAGTAGATACACACACTCAATAATATGTTCCTAGAGTGACTTATATGTATAGTAATATAGTGATGATAGGCTGAAGAGACAGGTTGGGTAGAGATGGTAGATGACAGACACTTGAAAGGAATGTTCTTGAAAGTAAGATAGTAGCAGATGGGATGCAGATAGGTTAAGCAATCATGTATGGTAGCAGATGATAGAGTAGCAGGTGAACATACAGGATAGACCAACCCAGTGCAAGAGCAGATAGTATTAGGCTCAAGAGCTAGCAATCTTAGTTAATGCAGATGTAGTAATAGTCCTTAGTATGCAGAGCTAGATAGTGTAAGCTTTAGTATGAAGGTTATAGAGGTTTCCCCTGTGGGGTACTTATCACTAGTAGCAATGTAGTAGAGGAGAGGTTCGGCAAGAGCGGATGATCCGGTAGCGGGATACAGGGATCAGCAGCGTGGTTCCGATAGCGAGGTATGCTTGCAAGCATGAGAGCTTCAAGGCAGATTATGCGGCGTTGAAAGAACATGTGAGTGAGACCGCCGGAGGTTGAAATAGCCGCTCCAGTGGCGCTCAGTGATGACAGCATCGGTCTTAAAGGTGTATGCGCACCTTACCAAAAGAGAATGGTGGGGCGCATACACTTAGGAAAAGTGGAATTAGGGTACCAAAGGTACCAGAACATTACAGTACCCCCCCCTTAAGGCCGGCTCCTGAAGGCCTCTGGAGCTGGTTTGTCTGGGTACTTCGCATGAAAGTTGCGGATTAATCTAGGGGCATGTATGTCAGAGGTGTTTAGCCAGGTGTCGTCTTGGGGCCCATAGTTCTTCCATCGAACTAAGTATTGAAGTTTTCTTCTGTGGATACGAGAATCCAGAATCTCTTTTATCTCATATTCTTCTCCACCTTCAACTTGTACAGGAGGAGGAAGTGGGATAGTAGGCCTTATTCCTTGGTCAGGAATGAGGGCTTCAGTAGCGACACATGGAAAATGGGATGTATTTTGAGGTCTATTGGCAATGTAAGCTGTACTGCAGCTTTTCCAATAAGTTTCTTGATTGGGAAAGGTCCCAAGAAGAGAGGTCCAAGCTTTTTGCTAGGGATTTTCAGTCTTAAATTTTTTGTTGAGAGCCAAACGAGGTCCCCAATAGCATACTGAGGAGAAGGTCTTCTGCGAAGATCATAGTACTTCTTTTGTTGACTATGAGCGTGTGCAATGGTAGTATTAAGCAAACCCAGAGAGTCCTTTATTTGGGTAAGATAGTCTGAGGCTACTGGGTTATTTGAAGAAAGGATGCGTGGTGGAAGAATAGAGGGATGAAACCCATAGTTCAAGTAGAACGGACTCTGCTTGGTCGTACTGTGGGTTGCGTTGTTGTAGGCAAATTCTGCCAGAGGGAGAAGATCCACCCAATCATCCTGTTGGTAAGAAGTGTAACAACGTGAATATTGCTCGATGCATTGGTTGACTCTTTCAGTCTGTCCGTTGGTCTGCGGATGGTAAGGAGAAGTGAGCTTCCGCTCAATTCGTAGTATGTGACATAGTTCTTGCCAGAACTTGGAAATAAATTGTGATCCACGGTCAGACAGAAGAGTTTTTGGGATACCATGTAACTTAAAGACATGTTTCATCAGGAGTTCTGCTGTTTGTTTGGACGAAGGTAGTCTTCTATCTATGGTGATACTGAGTTGTATCAATACATCCAGGGTTTTTGGCAGATCCGCTCGGGAGAGCTCGTCTTTAACGACCTCTGATAGGCCAAGCCTAAATTGAGTTTTCAGAGATGCATCATTCCATTCTGGATCAAGGGTCCATCTCTTGAATTCTGCGACAAAGTCTTCCACAGGTCTCCTACCTTGTTTCAAGGACCTAAATTGAAGATCGGCAGTACTCTGCCTATTGGGATCATCATATAGGCTAGTATGTTCTGCTAGAAATAAGGTATAGGATTTGAGAAGCTGATCGTTTTTCTCAAAAAGAGAGTCTGCCCAGGCCCGAGGATCGCCTGTTAGGTAAGAAATAATAGTACAAACCTTAATGTGATCAGTAAGGTAGGTACGGGGTTTTAACAAGAAAAGTAACTCACATGCGTTTTTAAATTCGCAAAATTTTTTGCGATCGCCTGTAAATACCAAAGGAGGATTTATTTTGGGTTCAGGGGACTGAGCAGTGGTAAGTTGTGTCAGTCTGGTTACCTGCTGCGTCAGAGCCTGATTTTCTTCTCTTAATTCAGCAAGTGCGTGTATTAACGCAGTTACTTGCTGTTTTAATTGTGTCACCTGAGTGGTTATTTCTGCTGAATCCATTTGAGGTTCGTTCAATCTGTAACGCTCCTGCGTTTTATGTATAATGTGGATTTACAGCTGCAGAAATATTCCACTTCAGTAGTCATGTAGAGAAACGCCGAGACACCAATCCCAACTCCCAAGACTCATCATGTGTGGATAGTCTCAATTCAGCAAGTAGATACACACACTCAATAAGATGTTCCTAGAGTGACTTATATGTATAGTAATATAGTGATGATAGGCTGAAGAGACAGGTTGGGTAGAGATGGTAGATGACAGACACTTGAAAGGAATGTTCTTGAAAGTAAGATAGTAGCAGATGGGATGCAGATAGGTTAAGCAATCATGTATGGTAGCAGATGATAGAGTAGCAGGTGAACATACAGGATAGACCAACCCAGTGCAAGAGCAGATGGTATTAGGCTCAAGAGCTAGCAATCTTAGTTAATGCAGATGTAGTAATAGTCCTTAGTATGCAGAGCTAGATAGTGTAAGCTTTAGTATGAAGGTTATAGAGGTTTCCCCTGTGGGGTACTTATCACTAGTAGCAATGTAGTAGAGGAGAGGTTCGGCAAGAGCGGATGATCCGGTAGCGGGATACAGGGATCAGCAGCGTGGTTCCGATAGCGAGGTATGCTTGCAAGCATGAGAGCTTCAAGGCAGATTATGCGGCGTTGAAAGAACATGTGAGTGAGACCGCCGGAGGTTGAAATAGCCGCTCCAGTGGCGCTCAGTGATGACAGCATCGGTCTTAAAGGTGTATGCGCACCTTACCAAAAGAGAATGGTGGGGCGCATACACTTAGGAAAAGTGGAATTAGGGTACCAAAGGTACCAGAACATTACACATGTTTAGGAGATATTTACAGTACCTATAGGTAAGCCTTATCATAGGCTTACCTATAGGTACAACTTGCAGAGGAGGGTTTACTTCCTCTTTAAGAGGGGTATTGCATGTTCACTCATTCAACCTGTAAATATTAGATTTAATCTGTTATGGTTAGGGTACCGATAAACTCTTCTAATAAGAAATCAGAACTATCAAAAACAAAAAACAGATTGTCTATGTAGCAACAAAAAAACTTTATCTGGGGGGCGGAGCTAACTGCAGAGCAAGATGGCAGTTTAGGAGAGAGGCTCTGGCTCATAGCAGCCCTCCACAGGGGAAACTCTTAACCCATCACCAGCGTTCCGACTTACCATCACCCCAGGCACCATGTCCAGCAAGAGGAAGGAGGAATGGAAGTCTCAGAAGCTAGTCTCAGACACAGCATGGAGATAGGCAAGATGGCGCCGGGTCATCCTCAACCCCAGCAGCCAGGAAACAGGAACAAGCTAAATTGAATCCATCTTGCACAAATAATGTCTCCCATAGTAGCCCACACTCCTATCCTCCTACTCCATTATCTGGCAGCCCAGCAAAAGCCATATTTAGGATGGATGGAGCCGGATGTAAACCTGGGGGTAGCCCTATATCAGACTCAGGGGAAGACACAAGGGAGCTTTCAGACTCCATTGAGGAGTTTACCACCAAGAATCAACATTTTCACTTAGGGGTGTACTCACTTTTGTTGCCAGGTAAGATAGGGTGACTAAAAAAATGATCCAACTTACACCCAAAGTGAGTATTGAATATGCTTACCAAAAACTGTGGACCACTAAGTTATAGGTGGTGACCTTAAGCATAAGGGAATAGGGTCTCCCTCCAAATCATATGCTAGGAACCACTCGGGATAATTTATGAGACTCCACAATATCTCCAAAAGAAAGTAAGGGCTAACTTAGTGCAGTAATTAAAATGCTTTATTGGAGAAAGTAAAGAGTTGCAATTACAAGATCCACAGTTAAAAAGAGCCCTCATTAAACCATGTCGCATTCCTACAGAGCCTTCCTCCTTTGCTCCAAGCTTGTTACATCTGACGAAACGTGCAGGGTGGACCTTACAACAATAAAGATTAGCGGGCTACGGCATTGAGCAATTTCTTTCTTTTTGAGATATTGTGGAGTCTCATAAATTATTGATGTCACCCTGATACAGAGGTTACACTATCTTGGAAAACAGTTAAATACTACACTAGTTCTCTTACAAATATTAAAGGAATTTCATGTTTCTACAATATACTCCACAAACAATCTGAATTTACCAAATCCACAAATATTAAAGCGTGGGAAAGGGAATTAGGTAAAATAATTATATACCCCTGGCAAAAAGCAATTAAGGTCACAATGGCAACCACTAGGAGCACTAATCTGTGGGAACTGTTACAAAAAATACTTCTTAGATGGTACATGACTCCCTATAGTTTGGCCAAATTTTCACCCCAGACCCCCTCCCTATGCTGGAGGAACTTCCAAAATATAGGCACTCTACTAAACACTCTATAGACATGTCCAGTAACATCCATTAACATCTAACTTCTGGACGGCAACTTTCCAAATGTTCTCACAAGTTCTTGGAATAAATGTTCTACTATCACCTCGACTAGCTCTTCTATCCTTAGGGATAGAATCAGTTCCGGGGGAACTAGGAACCATAGCTATACACATTCTACTGGGTGCTCGTTTAGCATTGGTTAGAAATTGAAAGGGAGTTATAGCTCCATCTATTAGGGAAGTGACAAACTTTCAAACTTTATACACACCCATGCAACATATGAGGTGATGTTCGGCTCTTCATTGGACAACTATCAAAAGGTTAATCTGACATGGAAGCCATGGTTTGAATTGTATAAGATAACATATCCTGACTAGCCATAATCTCAGATATGAATGCTCCATCGCCACCTTCTCTATAGATTGTGAAGCCTCATGGTGTTCTAAGACAACCAAAATGTCATAGCTTTTCTTCTTTTCTCTTTTGTTATTTTTCTTTTCTTTTTTCTTCTTTTCTTCTGGTTTATCAGTTATTCACAGGACTGGATGTGGGGGAGACTCTCTGTCTACCCACATCTAGTCCAAATTAGCATATTGCTTCTTAACATTATTTTTCATTGTCATGAGTAACTCTGCATGTTTCAAGACTAAAATTATCGAACGGCAAATGTATATTTGACTTTGTAATGCACTAATTTCAGTACCTTTAATAAAGAAATATTGAAATAAAAAAAAAAAACGTTATCAAAAGTCATCAAAATTGAGAAAATAGGGTTTGAGGATTAAGTACTTTGTACGATTTACTGCATCTGTATTTACAACAGTAGTAAGTGTACAGCTTGTATAATAGTGTAAATTTTCTGTCCCCTCAAAATAACTCAGCATACAGCCATTAATGTCTAAACTGCTGGCAACAAAAGTGAGTACACCCCTAAATGAAAATGTGCAAATTGGGCTCAATCAGCCATTTTCCCTCCCCGTTGTCATGTGACTTATCCGTGTTACAAGGTCTCAGGTGTGAATGGAGAGCAGGTGTGTTCAATTTGGTGTTATCACTCTCACTCTCTCATGCTGGTCACTGAAAGTTCAACATCGCACCTCATGGCAAAGAACTCTCTGAGGATTTGGAAAAATAATTGTTGCTCTACATTGAGATGTCCTAGGCTATAATAAGATTGCCAAGACCCTAAAACTGAGTTGCAGCATAGTGGCCAAGACCATACAGCGGTTTAACAGGACAGGTTCCACTCAGAACAGGCCTTGCCATGGTGGACCAAAGAAGTTGAGTGCATGTGCTCAGCGTCATATCCAGAGGTTGTCACTGGGATATAAATGTATGAGTGCTGCCAGAATTGCTGCAGAGTTTGAAGGGGTCAGCCTGTCAGTGCTCAGACCATACGCCGTACACTGCATTAAATTAGTCTGCATGGCTGTCATCTCAAAAGGAAGCCTCTTCTAAAAATGATGTACAAGAAAGCCTGTAAACAGTTTTCTGAAGACAAGCAGACTAAGAACATGGATTACTGGAACCATGTCCTGTAGTCTGATGAGACAAAGATAAACCTATTTGGTTCAGATGGTGTCAAGCGTGTGTGGCGGCAACCAGGTGAGGAGAGCAAAGACAAGTGTGTCTTGCCTACAGTCAAGCTTGGTGGTGGGAGTGTCATGGTCTGGGGCTGCATGAGTACTGCCAACACTGGGGAGCTACAGGTTATTGAGGGAACCATGGATGTCAACATGTACTGTGACACACTGAAGCAGAGCATGATCCCCTCCCTTCGGAGACTGGGCAGCAGGGCAATATTACAACACGATAATGACCCCAAACCCACCTCCAAGATGACCACTGCCTTGCTAAAGATGGTGATGGATTGACCAAGCATGTCTCCAGACCTAAACCCTATTGAGCATCTGTGGGGCATCCTCAAATGGAAGGTGGAGGAGCGCAAGGTCTCTAACATCCACCAGCTCCATGATGTCGCCATGGAGGTGTCGAAGAGGACTCCAGTGGCAACCTTTGAAGCTCTGGTGAACTCCATGCCCAAGAGGGTTAAGGCAATGCTGGAAAATAATGGTGGCCACACAAAATATTGACACTTTGGGCCCAATTTGGACATTTTCACTTAGGCGTGTACTCACTTTTGTTGCCAGTGGTTTAGACATTAATGGCTCTGTGTTGAGACAGCAAATTTACACTGTTATAAAAGCTGTACACTCACTTCTTTACATTGTAGCAAAGTGTCATTTCTTCAGTGTTGTCACATGAAAAGATATGATAAAACATTTACAAAAATGTGAGGGGTGTACTCACTTTTGTGAGATACTGTATGTAAATACACAGTATATACTTTATATATGTACAGAGAGACAGAAGGGAATAAAATATACCTGTTTTTTCCACCTCCTACAGTTTAGAATGCTGTAAGGTTAGAAATATAGTTGAACGTTACATCCCAATTCTACATCAAGATGAGACTTATGCAAACATTCTAAAAAAGGGTGTCTAAGTAGTCTTTAGATGAGCGCCCTCTTTAGGCCAGCACCTTTCCACAAGCCACTTCTTGACAACAAAAGCCAGTCAAACTCACTGGTTGTCATTTAAAGAGAACTTTAAATGTGGGGCTAATGCATGCCCATGTTGCACCAAATTTGTAGAGTAGAACAAATTTAGACCCACAAATAATGATAAGGAATATTGGAAAATGGTGTATCAGGTGTGCTAAACTGTGTGATAATGTGTCTAAAAATATATATATCAATATACATATATTGATCATAAAAACAAATTCATACAGACTTATGTAAACAATATGTACCGAATCAAGTGTAAACAACGTGGTGACAAAATATATGTCAAAATATTAAGTCTATAAGGTGAAGGATAAATGTCCAAAATGGTGTTCAACTGACATGCATGTGAACACAATCCAACGGTGCAAAATCCAAAATAAGTGTGAGCAAAGAAGCCTCCACCGTATTCAAATAAGCCCCTTACCAGATGCAAATAACACAAGGGCGTGTGTGTTATCAAGATCCCAAGAGATACCAAGAAGAAATTGGATACACCCACCGCACACCTTCACACAAGGAATAAGATCAGCCTCTTACCGGATAACATGTATATGCAAGCATGAAAAGGTGTTAGATGACTGCATAAGCAGCTTGCCGTGGTTGCTAGGGATCTTAGAGTTCTGGTCCGTGCTCCCAGCCACGATCCTCTACACCGTCACACCGGAGAATACCGGCCATACAACATGAGCTCCAACCCCAACAGGCACAGCTCTACTCTGCAGCGCGAAGTGATAGTGTCATCGCCGCCACGCCCACCGCATCCGACCACTGCCACCTAGCGTCCACTGCGCACATAGCACAGCAAGCCTGCCACACCTCTGCAGCACGAAGTGATAGTGTCATCGCCACCACGCCCACCGCATCCGACCACTGCCACCTAGAGTCCACTGCGCACATAGCACAGCAAGCCTGCCACACGATAAGGAATATAACATAAAAATCTTTCATAAATTGCAACACACGCAAAGTGGTGTATTTAATTGTGCGGAGTGTGCTGTACAATATGTGAGACGCACTAGACGGTTATGAGATTGTCTTAGGGACCATGTATATGATACCATCAAACAACACAATACAATTGAAGCAAAACACTTCAATGAGAAACATGGAGGGGACACCATAGCCATTCCCCTACAAGTAATAGAGAAAGTGGTTCCTTCCATGATTCCCTGGTGTCAGTTTTACAACTAATGAGAATTATATGAGACCAAATCCCAACATACCATAATAACGGGTTATCTTTTGTTATACTTTCCTTAAAATCCTCAAATGTGGAGGGCATATGGTTTTGTAGCCCATGCAACATTAAAAGTAGATGGAAATTAGTATAAGCATCCATTTTTTTTTTTATTATCATGTTTTTATATGGTGCTGTTGTATAATTTATTGGTGAGGTTTTGATACGTGAGCTGCCAGATGTATTTCTAGTGGCAGTTTGAACAAGGTATCTACAACCTCCCTACATTTAAAGAAAAAAATACATCATAAAAAACATATAAATAATTGAGAAAAGTGAAAAGAAAAAGCTGCAACCAAAAGTGTTAGACAAACACAATGTAACAATTAGCATAAAAAGGTTGCACTAAAAAAATTCCATAGTGAATTATGATTAATGTACAAATAAAAACATAAAGTTCATATTAAAGTCCATAAACCACATGAAGTAAACAGTGAATAAACTAATAAATGAACTGATGAAAGGATATGACAGTCGTGTGATTCTTCAGTGAGAAATCCCCACACCACCACTAGTGAATCTGTCACCAAACAAGGATGGCTCCTTATCAGAAAATTTGACCATATACTGTAGGTCAACAGCACTTGTGATACACACTTCCAGGGTCTTTTGGATAAAAACTGGATATCCCGATACATATAATGCTAAATCCTAAATTCCAATGAGTGGAAATGGTACTAGCCATGAAAGAAATATAAATTTTCCGCCATAGTGTAAAAACGTGACCCGATGAATGCCATCTCGCTGGTAGCTGTGGATTATGAGGGTGTAGCCAGTGAAATCAGTGGTACTATACTATTGCAAAAGCATTATTGACCTTTTCTAACTCGTGAGGTTTGTTTAAGCAGGTGAGAGGACAACCATAGGTGGGGAGAAGGGCACTGCTGTGCTTTTAAGCCACGATCCATATGGTGTATGGGATTGCACAATCACGGAGAATAACTATCTTGGATTTTTATGGACTTTGATGTTATGGGCTGATGTTGCAGACAAAGCATGAAACAACATGCACTGTGTTTGAGCTATAAGGGGTAGGGTGGTACTTCCTCAATGTTCCCCTGCATGTTGGACACCGAGTGTGGGTCACACATGAGGCCTACCCCACGGTGAGTTCTTTGGGCTACACCAGGCAATGAATGGGGTCACTCATCCTAGCACAGGGGTAACAGCTTGCGCACCAATGCCCGGGACCAGGCAGGGTCACGGTCATGTGAAGAATCAAATATGAAGGCAGTTCCTCAACTCAGACATTAGCCATTTGTGGATAGTGTTGTTTGCAGAGTTTCTCCAGCAGATATTGTTCCTTGTCCTACACACTTGTACAGGTGTGTTGCATTAGGAGGGACATTCAAAGCCCATGTCAGCATACCTCTGTTATCTCACTTCCTGTAACAGAATGGGGTCCACCTGAGCACATAGCGCAGACCTCATGCATGCGCTCATTTAACCCTTCTCTTTCCGTACCAAGTGACCAGGCAAAGACCTCTATAAGCCAAGTCTATTCCTGGTGACTGACAGACACAGACAGCTAGGGAGGGAGCCAGACAACAAACCCTCTCACTACGGGAGGACCTGTCACCTGACCAGGTACCACACCAATGACTAGTTGCTGTTTCCTTCTGCGGTTACCCACTGCAACATCTTCTTCAGACTCACAGATCAATCTTGCATTGCAGTGATTTTTCACAGACCCCAATGTATTATTTAAGACCCTGGTTCCTTAGAGAGATGCCAGGACCCCGCATGCACTGCTTGAGGACCTTCAGACCTCAAACAGTCGTAACAACTTTACTGAACCTTTTGCAGAACATATATAATATGCAGTAACATCCTTTCCCTAACTAAACCTAACTATGGCTGCCCAAGTACCTGTTTAGCATATTTGGGAAGAGTCCACACTGGAGATAACTCAAGCAAAGATGTCTATGACCTTGGGAGCATTCCGATGGTTTAGCGTTAAGGCTTCTTAAGACATAGCTCTGAGTTTCATGCATCCCTGGTCCATTCTAGGTCTCCCCAGGATCTGGGCCTCTTCCCTTTATATCACACAGTAAGGAAGCTGGATCCCCAAAGGGAAACAGTTTAGCCTCCCCATCCTAGCCACCAAGGTCACTCATGCTATGGCTCCTATGCAGGTAAGCATTTTGGACTCTCCCCCACCATCAGCTCTACATATACTCTTCATTGAAAGAAATTATACTCAGATGCCTTTTATTTTATTTTCTCACCTAGTGAGGCGGGCCTAATTCTAACATCTATTTTCCTTCCACCTTATGAATCTATTTTTCCTCGGGTGGGTATGTTACTCTATAAAAGTCCCCAATGCCTTAAAAAAATGTTTTTTTTAATAAACCTTGATAGACACAGTATTCATTATTTGCTATTTACTCTATATACTCCATTTATATTTTTGGAATTTTGTGTCTTTCATGCTCATTCATCCATGGCTAGGTATGTTTTAACACAATAAAACCAAAAAGTGCAGCGCTGAGATCAGTGTACAATTGAAATGCTGAAAAGCTTATATAAAGAAAACAAAGGGGGGTAGTTTTGAATCACTGTTAGTTGATTTTGTGCTAGCTGCTCACCACTGTTTTCAATCATTTTATTTTCTATCATATTTAGCGCGGAAATTTTCCTCTTTTTATATTACAATGTTTTAACACAATCCTAGAATCTATTAGATATGCAGTGCCCTTTATTTGTTACATTACATTTTGTTTACAATCTTTAGATCTTTGCACATGCCATTGCTCCCATTTGCCTGTCTTTAAGCACTTGCCGACCGCTCACAGTAATCCTACTGCGGCAGTGGAGCTCCCCTGAGTCCAGCAACGTAGACCTACAACGCTGGACTCCTAGTGGTCTCGGCGGCACAGACACAACGGGTGTCGATTGCCGCCTCTCTTCCCCGATTGGCAGGGAAAGTGTGAGAAGACCCGCCTGCTTATGTAAACAAAGCAGGCGGATCTTCTCAGTGACAGACAGAGAGAGATCACAGGGTTTAGCATAGCTGAACCTGCGATCTCTGTCTGTGTCACAGAACCCCCTCCCCCACACCTCAGTAAGCATTAGGCATACATTTAACCCTTTGATCACCCATAGGGTTAACCCCTTCCCTGCTAGTGTCATTATTACAGTAACAGTGCATATTTTTAGCACTGTTTACTGTAGTATTGTCACTGTTCCCTCCAAAAGTGTCAAAAATGTCAGTTAGGGGTCCGATATGTCAGCCGCAATGTCGCAGTCCTGCAAAAATCGCAGATCACCGCTATTACTAGTAAAAAAAATAAAAAATAAAAATGACATAAATCTTTCCCGTAGTTAGTAAATGCGATAACTTTTGCGCAAACCAATTTAAAATATGCTTATTGCGATTTCTTTTTGCCAAAATTATGTAGCAGAAAAAAAATTGGCCTAAAATTTTAAAAAAATTTGATTTTTAAATTTTTTTTTGGTGAATGTTATATAGCAGAATGTGAAAATATTGTTTTTTTTTCAAAATATTTTTTTTTATAACGCAAAAATGTAAAATCGCACAGGTGATCAAATACCATTAAAAGAAAGCTCTATTTGTGGGAAAAAAAGGATGTCAATTTTATTTGTGTACAGCGTCGCACGACCCTGCAATTGTCTGTTAAAGTAACGCAGTGCCGAATCACAAAATAGGGCCTGGTCAGGAAGGGGGGTCAAATCTTCCAGTCTTAAAGTGGTTAATCCCTTGTGGGCTACATGACCTTACTGTCCATGTTGGGGACCCTCATTAAGACGTGTTGCAGTGTGGGGCATGGTGTCCGGCAAAGAAAATGGCCGCTTAAGCCAGGAGCTCCGCTCGGCCACCCGGGACTTCACCGCCAGCTAACGACCTCCGTTGCCCGCAGCACACCTGGAGAGCCTCCTGCAACCACCGCCAATGCCCGACACAAAAAAGAACCCCCACAGCTTAATAAGCTGGAAGGTTTCTTCCTCGCGCATGCCGCGGAACTCTGGCAAAATTGTGGTGGTCAGTCCCATGCGGACCCCATATCCAGCCACCAGGACCATATAGCAGCATTTCTGACAAGGGGACAGCCCGTGTTTGACACAGTTCTTAAAAATATGCTTCTATCGCTGAGATCCTCCATTCAGACTGTCATCATGCACTGTAATTAAAAAATATAAAGATCAGCGCTCAACTTTTTACAGGGGGACCACTAGATCTAATATAAATGTATGTAGAAAAGACGTGCCTTAAAAAAATAATGAATGGTGGTCAAATTAATAAATGTGTCAATAAAAGTGTGTTCACAATGGATAATAATATAATACAATAATATAAAATAATATACAATAATAATACAATAATATAAAAATATAAATTATAAATATATAATTTATATTATTGTTATTGCTCATTTTTACATTTAATTGTGCACTCTCCCAATGGAGAGTATTTTGGGACTTAGCACACTGTCCTTGTTTTAACCCCTTCAGTTTTAATAGATTCTGCTATTTACATAGCAGAATATTTTTTAACTTCATTGTATCATTTAATTTTATGGGCGGTCTATTAGATTATATTTTATCCAGCCTGGTTATATTTGTAAGTGTTATTGGTATATCCATCAGTTTGTTCTTTCCACCGTTATTTACTGCAAAGGGTTAAGGCATTGGCCGCGTCCTAGGTGGTTGCTATGGCTACCATTCCTGATATATTCCGTTGACGATCTTATGACGGCTTCCCCCTTTGAGAAAGCTATGGGTGTTCGTAGCGCAACGCGTCAGGGTAAGCCGTACCGACGTCACTTCCGGTCTTCGGCCGTGACCGGAAGCTTCGGATTGCACCGCATCGGCGGTTTGTGACACTACCTGCTTTGTTTTATCGATTGTAATGTGAGTAGCCTGCACTACTATTGTTTGTTAATAAATACTACCCTACGTTTCTGCACCATGAGAGCCTCTCTTTTTAAGTTACCAACACAGGAATTAAGGCAGTTCTGAGCTTCCTATGCTGCGATATCTCCATTATTGTATCCATTGCTGCTGGAGCACGCTGGGTTGTTAGCGAACAAGTTGAAAAGGGTTGCCAGGATTGTTATATCTAACGCTCAATCTGAGTGTTGTGGAGGTGAGCGGCCACTGCACTCGGTGTCTGGATTGTATGCTCACTGGGATACACTCACCTTGCTGTGTTTGAAGAGCACCTTTCACTTCTTTGAGTTGATTGGAAAGATCACCATATATAGAAAGATTTGTTTTGGCACACTGCACTTTATTTACTTCATTTGGGACTGCTATCATGAATATTTGTTAAATTAATATACGCACTTTATGGACTATTGAAGCACTTTTTTAGCTTAATATTGCTATATTTAGTTGTTTTTATTTTTGTCACTGTCACTCATGTTCTACACTTTTATGAGTTGGATTTATTTGATTGTATAGAGTCGCACATGAGTTTGGTTTACTTGAACAGTCACTCAGCATTGCATCTTTGATTGGATTTATTATGTATACATTTATCCATTCTATCATCACTCTATACATTCAGCATTTGTGAACACACTTTTATTGACACATTTATTAATTTGACCACCATTCATTATTTTTTTAAGGCACGTCTTTTCTACATACATTTATATTAGATCTAGTGGTCCCCCTGTAAAAAGTTGAGCGCTGATCTTTATATTTTTTAATTACGTTGTGATTAGTGGTGACACTATCAGAATCAGCTGCTGGCTTGGAGGAGTTCCACATCTATTTTTCAGATTGGGAAGATCCATTTGATCGCTTACCTCAAAATCGCGCATAAGTTTATTATTTCTGTCATCATGCACTGTATTCAGCAGGTTAAGCAAGATGTACAAAACCTGGGTGACAGGGTAGATTCTGTAGAATCCTCCATGAGCAAATACATCCTGTCATTTAATGCTATGGTGGATGCCCACAATACACACTCAGAAGACATTTCCTTGATTTAAGACAAAATTGCAGATCTGGAAGACCGGTCCAGAAGGAATAACCTGAAGCTGAGAGGCATTCCAGAATCTGTCCAATTACGCAATTGTCACAGTTCGCCAAGGAACTTTTCTCCACTCTGGTTCCCTCACTTTCGTTCCCTCACTTTGTCTTATGATAGACAGGATTCACAGAATCCCTAAACCCAGATTCATGGCGCAGGACTTACCAAAGGACGTCCTTCTAAGGGTCCATTTTTTCCAGTCAAAGGAGAAAATAATGTCAGCATTCAGGCAAGCAACCAACCTTCTGGGAGAATACTTGCAGCTGCAGATACTCCCAGACCTGTCTAGGCAAACGCTACAAAAACACAGGAACCTGGGGACGATAACAAAAGCCCTGCGGTACCATAAGGTCCTTCACAAGTGGAAATACCCGGCCTCCCTGTCCATTACTGTCCATTACTGAAAAATGGATCTATGACTGTGATCCCAAGCTTGGAAGAGGGTCTGTCCCTACTCCAACGATGGGGCATCATCCCACCAGAGCAGGATTCCCCCCCCCCCCCGTGCTATAGCTCCATCCACCCTGAATGAGAAATGGCAGGTGGTATCCAGGAAAAGGTCGACCAAGAAGAAGAACCATGACAGAGGTACGCACATTACTTAATCACCCTCTGAGTAGTTACTGGCCATGGGAGTGTCAATTGTTCCGTGGAGAGGGTAGGAAGTGAAATTGCGGCCAGAAACTCATCAACTTCCTCTTTAGAGGGTTGGTGTGTTTCCGGATATTATACATGGCCTCGTAGTAGAGACTAAAAGCATTAGCTTTGTCTTGTGGGTTATATTCCTTTTTGGAGGATGTGGGATTGTGAATATATTCGATTCTGGTCTTTACCCGTTGCCCCTTAATTTTTTGGGCCATGCTCTTCCCAGCTTTATTGGAGGTGAAGTAGGAAGCAGCTTTACACCTGCGGTGGAATCTTTCAAAATCCACCAGCAATAAAGACCTCAATTCCTGCCTCATAGCAGTGAGGCACAGTTTGTGGGTGTGATCAGGTTGCCGTTTATTCATCGTGTCTAATTCAGCTATAGAAGAAAGAAGAGAGTCCACACGGGCGGATCTCTTTTTCTTTTCCCTAGAGCCCATCTGAATAAGCAGTCCTCTAACAAACGCCTTGTGAGCGTTCCACACCACAGCCGGGTCAGATACAGAATGTTGATTGTGGGCAAAGAATTATTTAAGTTGGTCGGAGATGTGGTTGGCAACATGGGGTTGCTGGAGTAGGAAGGTATTAGTACGCCAAATGAAATGGGATTGTTGGGACGATTTGTCTGACAGGTTGAGTGTCAGTGGGGCATGGTCTGACCAGGCTATCGTGTGGATCTCAGAAGATATAACATTTTGAAACAACCACTTATCCAGTAGGAAGAGGTCAATCCTTGAATAAGTATTGTGACATGGGGAAAAGTACGTGAAATCACGTTCTTCGGCATGATGACACCGCCACGCATCGTGGGTCGTGGGAATGGAGCAATTTTTTCAGCTGGGAGCTTTGGCGTTTGGAAGGAGCAGTGGAATATAGAGTCACATCAGGAACTGTATTAAAATCTCCACATACAATTAAATGTCCTTTTTGGACCTTGGCAGTGGCTTTGAGAGCCTTGGAGAGAAAGGGAATCTGTCGTTGGTTGGGTGCATATACATTAAGGATTGTATATTGCACGTTGTTTATGGAACAGACAAGGATAAGATAGCGGCCATCTACATCCGTGGTCAAATGGTGTTGTTGGAAAGATACAGAGTCTCTGACAGCAATCATCACACCCCTTTTTTTGGCAGTGAAGCAGGAGTAAAAAACGTGGGGAAAATTTTTATGACGGCAGTACTGCAATGGCGTTTGAGAGAAGTGGGTCTCTTGTAAACATAAAATGTCACTGTGGTGAGCGGTGGCAGTTGACCACAATGATTACCACTTAGCTGGGTGGTTTAGTACCCGTGCGTTAATAGACAGTATCGTGAGTGGCATGGTGTGGAAGTGGATAGGTAGGAAGAGAATTGGAGGTACTCACACTTGGACGAGTTGAAACTGATGGATTAGGTGGGTGACAGAGTCCTGTAGACCAATTAGAGCTTGGTTGGCAGGAGGACGTCGCCGACTGAAGAGCTGGAAAAAATATGAACGTGGACCAGTAAAGGTGAACACAACACAAAAAAAAGGAAAGACAATAGCAACAGAAAATGAACAATGACAGTGCTTTGGAGAAGGTGCGCTTGTGGTAGCGCCTTGAAGGCGGGTGGTGTGAGGCACTGGTAGGGAGCACAACCTTGGTATACTACCAGTGAAACGGGGGAAAAGTTTTCAAAGGAGCTCCAAGATGGTGACAAGGAAGAGAACTGGTGAGCACTGGAACTTGCTACGTGAGACAATCATGGGCGCTGACGAGAACTTCCATTAGGATGGTTCCTGGGCGGACAGGGACCGGAGGCCGTGGTCTGCATAGGTTCGTCCCGTGGTGGAGTGGGTATGATACCCCAGGAATGGAGCAGTCGCATGCCATTTTGCATAGAGGAGATGGTATGTGGGATTCCATTTTTGGTGACTAGAATAGTCGCCGGATGTCTCCATTTATAGGGTATGTTATTGTTCATCAATGCTTTGGTGATGGAGCTAAGTTGTCTACGCAATTGGAGTGTATACTTAGAGAGATCCGAAAACAATTGTATACCCTCATAAGGAGCTGGGAGCGTACGTTGAAGACAGGAAGCAGCCAGTAGGTGGTCTTTAGTTTGGTAAAAATGCACTCTCATAAGAGTGTCCCATGGCACTGAGTCAGCAAGATGGGAAGCTTTAGGCAGTCGGTGTATGCGGTCGATAGTAAGGTCCATAGCAGTGCAATCAGGGAGCATGGCATAGGCGTGGAGTTCACTCTGGGGAACAGACTCAGGAATGCCACGCAATTTGACCTTATTACGCCTGGATCGGTCTTCTAAGTCAGCTAGTTTAGCTTTAATCCAGTGCTGTTCATCCCTGGTTTCATCATTTGTCAATAATGTCATTAATGGTGTCAGTACAATCAGCCATCTGTGTCTTCACAGAGTGAAGCCTGTGACCCATCCCCTGTACATCAGATGCAACTTTACCAAATAAAGAGGTCAGGTTCTGAAATAGGGAAGTTTGAAAGGACATTAGCATGTCTTTTAGGGTGGTGTCCAGGACAGGCTGGCCTGTGGTGGGGAAGTCAGCTATGGATGCCTGCAGAGAGGGGGTAGAGAGAGGGCTAGAGTCCTGGCTGTTGAAGGGGAGACATTAGGGCTGCATCTCCAGTCTCATGCGGGCCTTGGCAGGGCTGGAGGAAGCTGGGGAATAGTCTCCTGGTCTGGGGGGGGGGATGATGGTGATGACAAGGGCGGCATTACCTCTGTGGATATCCCTGTGGCGTCCACTTGTTGTGGAGGGAGGAAGGCGCCATCTTGCCTGGTAGAGTCGCACGGCGGAGGCCGAGTGAAGAAGGCCGTAAGCTTCTTCGGCCGATGGTCGTCCTTCCTCTTGCGGGACATCGCGATCAGGAGGTCGGCGGGGATCTTCGGAGCTAGGAAGCGGGCTGATGCGGGTGCGAGCGGGTGCGTAGTCGCTGGAATCTCTCCCCTGTCTCTCGGAGTGAAAGGCTTTAGCGGCCATCTCTGGTGCCGGCAAGCCACGCCCCCCCTCCGTTACTGGCCATGGGAAGTCCTGTCATCTCTATGGCCCTCCAAGCCTTTTCACAGGCTTTGCCTGTCCTAAGACTCTTTTTTAAGTTTCTTTTTTGCGCACTGGGCACTGTTCTGTTTTCTATCATTAACATACGCATTTTTTTGTCCACTGAATTCCAAAGTGCCTGAGCTCTACACCGCCTCGATTCCTGCCATGCGCTGGGATCCCCTGTGCCTTGGTTACATACTGACTAACCACTACCCCTACCATCATCCACCATGACTATCAAATTTCTTTCACTGAATGTTAATGGACTGAACTACCCCGCTAAGAGATTCTCTTTATTGAAAGAATTGAGGAACAGCAAAGCAGACGTTGCCTCCATACAGGAAACACACTTTAAAGCAGGAAATCAACACAAATGTGAACACAGAGACTTCCGGCACATCTTCTTTGCAAATGCGCATGAGAAAAAAAGAGGTGTTATGGTTGCAATCAAACATACTGTGACTTTCACACTTAAAGAAGCCATCCAAGACGAAGACGGCCGCTACATAGTGATCAAGGGAGACTTTAACGGACTTCCTCTCACCTTGGTGGAATTCTATGCCCCAACACACATCAGCGGCGCTTCTTGCACAGACTGCTCAAGATCGTATCGTTATCCAAATATGGTAACCTTTTACTTTGTGGAGATTTCAACTTGACAGTCGACCCCGGGCTGGATTCCTCCACTCCTGCCGGGGGCCAACCAAACTCCTTGGGCCCCTTAGTTCACAGGGAGCAGCTATACGATGCCTGGAGGTGTCAGCACGCTTCGGAAAAAGATTTCACATTCTACTCCTCCAGGCATTACTCATATTAGCGTATTGATCTGTTTGTAATGAATATCTGTTTGCTGAGTAAAACCTCCTCCACGTCCATCAGAAACATCACTTGGTCTGACCATGCTGCTGTGGAGTCGGTCCTGGAGGAGGGAACCTGGCGTTGTGACATTAGGACTCTGCAAACACCTTCCACAGGCAAGCACATATCTGCCCACCTCGCCAGATTTTTCTAATTGAATGCACACTCTGTCTCTGACTCTTGGGCTCTATTGGGAGCACACAAGGCCTTCATGAGAGGCATCTGCATACAGCAGTGCTCTAGGGCCACTTACAATCTTAAACTCACGAATCTCCTTTAGAAGACCTGGAAGCTTCTCATAAACACAACCCCACACTGACCATTGCCAACTCTTTAGACACACTGAGAAGAAATCTAAGATCCCTCTTACTAGAACAATATGACCACTACCTTAGGAAACTGAAACTAAACTTATACGCACAAGCCAACAGAGCTGGAAAACAACTAGCCAATAGGCTTAAAAATAAGCAAGCTAAAACCAGAGTATCCCACCTCACACAGTCTCCCTCTGGGACTAAACTATCACACCCTAGAGACATAGTGAATGAATTTGCTCGCTACTTCAGCTCCCTATATATCCTACAGCAAGACTCTGACACCCCCAAACCCTCCTCTACAGACGTTCAAAACTTTTTGGACAAACTAAACCTCCCTAAACTTTCTGACGAGCAAATACAAACTCTCAATGCTCCCTTTACACCCTCTGAAGTTTCAAAAACAATTTCATCCCTCCCCAATGGTTTCCTTAATAAATATTATAAACTACACTACCAGACTACCTGACTGACGTTTTTACTAAAGCAAAATCGTCCTCCTCATTCCCTCAGGATATGTTGAGGGCGTATGTGGTTACAATCCCCAAACATGGTAAGGACCTGTCCCTCCTGTTCAACTATCACCCCATTTCATTACTGAACATTGACATTAAAATCTTCGTCAAAGTCCTAGCTGCCGCCTTCAAACCGTCCTCACTCATCTAATTCAAAAAGACCAAATGGGTTTTATACCAGGGCAAAAAACGTCTGACGCTACCAAGAGCCTCGTTAACATTATACATCATGCTGAGAGAAATTGGACGCTTTCTCTGCTCCTGACCCTGAATGCAGAGAAGGCGTTTGACAGGGTCAACGGGGACTACATGTCTCTAACTTTGACTAAGTTCGGCCTCACAGGAGAGATTCTGTCTGCCATCCTGGCATTATATTCTTGCCCTTCTGTACAAGTGCTTACATCCGGCACTGTGTCCTCATCTTTCAGTATTTCTAATGGCACTCGACAGGGCTGTCCGATATCGCCCACAATCTTTAACTTAATGATCGAGCCCCTGGCGGAGGCGATACGCTCTGCGCAATACATGGAGGGTTTCGTCTTCAATTAAAAACACCACACAAAATAAATCTATTTGCTGACAACCTAGTCATCTTGCTCACAAATCCTGAAAAATCACTCCCTGCAGCACATAAGATTCTGTTGGAATTTGGGGCAATTTCCTATTACAAAATTGAAACTTCAAAATCTATTATCTTAAACCTGGGTGTCTACCTAACCGTAGCAAGTACCCTGCGAGATAAGTATCCCTACCCCTGGACCAACAAAAAGATCTCCTACCTCGGAGTCTATCTCACGCCACAAATCTCTAATCTACTAGTCACCAATTTTGAACCTCTAAAATGGAAATTTATAACGGAAATTACTAGAATGTCTAAAGTAGAGTTGTCCTGGGGAGGAAGAATGGCGGCCTTCAAAATGTTAATTCTACCTCAGCTACTTTACCTGTTCAGGGCCCTCCCTATACCATTTCCGAATACCTATTTGATGGCTCTGTCGAGTGCCATGAGAAACTTCATCTGGGTGGGTATGAGAGCATGTGTCGCTTCTTCCACCTTGGCATTACCCAAGCATACGGGAGTCTAAAACTACTGGACATAACCAAATATTAATGGGCAACCCGCCTCGAGCAAATTAAAAGCTGGTTCCCAAGCAAAGACGCACTTCTTTGGTCCATTGAAGAATCACTAGCACCCACCAAAGATCTCCGCTTGCTCATCCTAAGTGACCTGTGGAAACCCTGGGACTGCTCTCAATTCCCCCCCTACATTGAAAGCCTCCTTGTATGCTTGGAGACTCCTTTGAGGCACTCAGGGAGAGCAGGTCACTCGGGACCAGCTACCAAAATTCCTCAATCTCTCTGACAATACTAAATTCAATGATTCCTATGTTAGACGTCAGTAAACTCTCGACTTTCGGTCTCACAGAACTCTCACACTTCTACTCTGAGGGCGCCCTTAACCACTTTACCACTAGAGCATTTTGCTGTCTTACGTCTGGGCCAATTTTTGTGCTTCGGCACTGTGCAACTTTAACTGACAATGGTGCGGTCATGCAATGTGGTACCCAAACAAAATTTACGTCCTTTTTTTCCCACAAACAGAGCTTTCTTTTGGTGGTATTTGATCACCTGTGCAATATTTATCTTTTGCGATATTAATAAAAAAAAATTTTGCAAAAAAATGACATTTTCAAATTTGTCTTTTAAAAAATATCCAATATACTCAATTTATGCCATTTTTTTGGCCAAAATATATTTAGCTACATGTCTTTGACAGAAAAAAATTCAATGAGCATATTTTTATTGGTTTGCGCAAAAGTTATAGCGTCTACAAACTATGGTGTAAATACTGAAATTTTACGCAGCTTTAATTTCTGACTGCCTATCTCAATTCATGAAGTGCTAAAATGGCAGGGCAGTACAAGACCCCCCCCCCAAATTACCACTTTTTGGAAAGTAGACATCCTAAGGAATGTTCTGAGAGGCATGTTGAGCTCATTGAAAAATTTCATTTTTTTGTCACAGGTGTTTGAAAAATAACTAAAAAATTTTTTTTTTTTTTTTTTTACACAAAGTTGTCATTGAAATGATATATTGCTCACACATGCCATGGGTATATGTGTAATTACACCCCAAAATATATTCTGCTGCTTCTCCTGAGTACAGGGATACCACGTATGTGAGACTTTTTGGGAGCCTAGCTGTGTACGGGACCTCAAAACCAATCACAACCATCAGAATTTCAAAGGGCGTACATTTTTCATTGCATTTTCTCACTACCTATAACAGTTTAGGAGGCCCTGAAATGTCAAGATACCACAAAACCCCCCCAAATGACCCCATTTTGGAAAGTAGACACCCCAAGCTGTTTGCTGAGAGGCATGGTGAGTCCATGGAATATTTTATATTTTGCCACAAGTTTTGGGAAAATTACAATTTTTTTTTTATTTTTTTTTTTTTTAACACAAAGTTGTCACTAAAAGATAAATTTCTCACACATGACATCGGTATATGTGGAATGACACCCCAAAATACATTCTATTTTTTTTTAACACAAAGTTGTCACTAAAAGATAAATTTCTCACACATGACATCGGTATATGTGGAATGACACCCCAAAATACATTCTGTATTTTTTTTTTTTTTTTTACACAAAGTTGTCATTGAAATGATATATTGCTCACACATGCCATGGGTATATGTGTAATTACACCCCAAAATATATTCTGCTGCTTCTCCTGAGTACAGGGATACCACGTATGTGAGACTTTTTGGGAGCCTAGCTGTGTACGGGACCTCAAAACCAATCACAACCATCAGAATTTCAAAGGGCGTACATTTTTCATTGCATTTTCTCACTACCTATAACAGTTTAGGAGGCCCTGAAATGTCAAGATACCACAAAACCCCCCCAAATGACCCCATTTTGGAAAGTAGACACCCCAAGCTGTTTGCTGAGAGGCATGGTGAGTCCATGGAATATTTTATATTTTGCCACAAGTTTTGGGAAAATTACAATTTTTTTTTTATTTATTTTTTTTTAACACAAAGTTGTCACTAAAAGATAAATTTCTCACACATGACATCGGTATATGTGGAATGACACCCCAAAATACATTCTATTTTTTTTTAACACAAAGTTGTCACTAAAAGATAAATTTCTCACACATGACATCGGTATATGTGGAATGACACCCCAAAATACATTCTGCCGCTTCTCCTGAGTATGGGGATACCCCATGCATGAGACTTTTTGGGAGCCTAGCTGTGTACGGGACCCCGATAATCAATCCCCATCTTTAGGTTTTCTAATGGCGTAAATTTTTGATTTTACTCCTCACTACCCATCACAGTTTCGGAGGCCCTGAAATTTCAAGATAGCACAAAACCCCATCAAATGACCCCATTTTGCAAAGTAGACACCCCAAGATATTTGCTGAGAGGCATGGTGAGTCCATGGAATATTTTATATTTTGCCACAAGTTCCGGGAAATATATTATTATTATTTTTATTTTTATTTTTTTACACAAAGTTGTCACTAAATTATATATTTCTCACACATGCCATGGGTATATGTGAAATGACACCCCAAAATACATTCTGCTGCTTCTCCTGAGTACAGGGATACCCCATGTGTGAAACTTTTTAACAGTCTAGCCGAGTACAGGTCCCCGAAAGCCAACCCCCACTTTCAGGCTTTCCAAGGGCGTAAATTGTTGATTTCACTCCTGACTACCTATCACAGTTTCGGAGGCCATGAAATGCCAAGACAGCACAACCCCCCCCCCCCCCCAAATGACCCCTTTTCCGAAAGTAGACACCCTAAGCTATTTGAAGAGAGGCATGTTGGGTGTTTTGCAGATCTCACTTTTTGTCACAAAGTTTTGGAAATTGAAAAAAGAGGGAAAAAAATGCATTTTCCTGTTTTTTCTTCATTTTCCAAAAAAAATGAGAGCTGCAAAATACTCACCATGCCTCTCAGCAAATAGATTGGAGTGTCTAATTTGCAAAATGGGGTAATTTGGGGGGGGGGGTTTGTGCTATCTTGGCATTTCATGGCCTTCAAAAGTGTGATAGGTAGTAAGGAGTGAGAAAGCCAGAAGGTGCTTTTACAGCCACTGCATGTAAAAGCAGTCTAGCGGCCCTTAGAAAGCCAGAAGGTGCGGATTGGTTTTCCGGGTCCTGTACGCGGCTAGACTGACAAAAAGTCTCACACATGGGGTATCCCTGTACTCAAGAGAAGCAGCAGAATGTATTTTGGGGTGTCATTTCACATATACCCATGGCATGTGTGAGCATTATATCATTTACTGACAACTTTGTGTAAAAAAAAAAAACAAAAAAAAAACAAATGGTCATTTTCCTGAAACTTAGGGCAAAATGTAAAATACTCCATGGACTCAATATGCCTCTCAGCAAATAGCTTTGGGTGTCTACTTTCCAAAAAGGGGTCATTTGGGGGGTGTTTGAACAGTCCTGACATTTTATGCTCAATTTTAGCAACACATCACCCACTCTTCTAACCACTTGAAAACCAAGCCTTTTCTGTGACTTTTTGTTTACATGAAAAAATATTTTTTTTTACAAGAAAATTACTTTGAACCCCCAAACATTATATATTTTTTTTAAAGCAGAGGCCCTACAGAACAAAATGGTGGATGTTGCAATTTTTTTTGTCACACGGTATTTGCGCACACATTTTCCAAACGCAATTTTTGCGTAAAAAAAACACCTTTTTTATATTTAATGCAGAAATACACTATATAATTCCAAATTGTTTGGTAAAATTTAAAATATGATCTTATGCCGAGTTCATAGACACCTAACATGACATGCTTAAAAAATTGCGCACGCCCGTGCCACGGCAACAAACTACGTACGGTTTTAAAAGCCTTTAAAAATCATTACAGGTTACCACTTTGGACTTACAGAGGAGGTCTACTGCAAGAATTACTGCCCTCGACCTGGCGCGGCGATACCTCACATGCATGGTGCAATTGCAGTTTACATATGACACTAGACCAACGCTTGTGTACGCATTTGCGCGCAAGCACAGGGGGACAGGGGGGCTTGATTTTTTTTTTTATTTGCTTTTCTATGTTATTTTGACACCTTTTCTTTTATATTTTTTTTTTATCATTTTTATTGTTATCACAGGGAATTGAAATTTCCCCTATGATAGCAATCTGTAGTGACAGGTACTCTTTTTTAAAAAAATTGGGGTCTTTTAGACTCTAGATCTTTCCTCTGACCTTAACGCATCTGACCACACCAAAATTGGTGTGATAAAATACTTTCCCAATTTCCCAATGGCGCTGTTTATTTCTGGCGAAACAGAAGTCATGAAATGCTCGTAGCTTCCGGTATCTTAGGATCTTAGGCCATAGAGATGATTGGAGCCATTCTCATCTCCAATTAGCTCTATGGTTAGATAATTGAACCACCGGCTGCACTCTCCGGTTAACCGGTGGGACAGGAGAGCCCGAGAAAAACCACGGAAGGCTGCGGAAGGCGGTGGTGGGGGGGGGGGGAGGCCCCTCCCACTGCATGTAAAAGCAGTCTAGCGGCCAATTACCTGCTAGGATTGCTTTTACATGTAAGCCGACTGCTGGCTGTAAAAAATGATACCAAGATGATGCCTAAATCTGCAGGCATCATCCTGGTATAACCACTCAAAGTCCAGCAACGTACCAGTACATTGCTGGTCCTTGTTTGGCATATAGGTTTTTTTTTTTTCATGCAGCCTGTGGGCTGAACGGAAAAAAAGAGAACCTATCAGAAATCAGCACAGGAATAATGCGTAGTATTACTCATCATTACCCGCCCAAACAACCACCCACTGAATTTAATGATGGGTATACACGACACTATCCACGTATACCAAAATAGGATTTTAACTGCAGGGCTGAAATCAGAAAATCACCACAGCTGCTATCAGCAAAGGTATCCATATATGCTGACCGCAAACACTGTTTGTGTCAGAATATATAAAATCAATGCGTGGTAGCCGACGAGTACCTGCAAGAGAAACAGGTCACAAAAGAATGAAAAAACAAACAAAGGACATTAAAAGTACAGTAGGAAGTGTAGAAGAACATAAAAAATGACTGAGACGACAACTATTTTTGGCTTTTATGTATTATTTTTTTTTTTTCTTCAAACGTCGAGTTCCAGGTTCCAGGTTCGGGTCTCTCAAAATGACGATAGCCATCGAACATCTTTTGAGACCCTGTGTAAATGTGCCCTAAACTGTGCCGTGCTGTACCCTACGCTAATAATCCAGTAGTGTGTGGTAGCGACGGAAACAGTCACCGTGGCAAAGACCAGGTCGGTCAGGGCAGTCGGGACAATAATTCCGGGTGTCATGCCTAAATCCACGCTTGCTGCAGACACGGCATCTTTTTTGGGGGTATCTTTGTTTAGGGGTACTCGGGAGGAATTGCGGAAAATGCCTCTCATGCAACCGGCTCACTGCATCTGGTTGGGGAAGTTGGGCAGGAGCACCAGCTGGATACAGGAGGGCTCTGATTATCTCTTCTTGGAATTGAAAGAAGGATAATGTTCCGGCAGACGCTTTGTATAAGACAAAAGCGTTGTAAACAGCCAACTGAAATAGGTATACAGACACTTTTTTGTACCAGCGTCTGGCCTTACGGGCAATTAAGTACGGTCCCATCATCTGGTCGTTGAAGTCCACCCCTCCCATTTTACGGTTATAGTCGTGGACACAGAGGGGCTTCTCAACAACACCAGTGACCGTAGAAATTTGGACTGCCGTGTCTGGGTGAATGGAGGACTCCACTTCACTGCAAGCAATTCCTCGCACCTCAAGCAGGCTCTCTCCCCCAAGCTCAGTGGGGCATTCACTAGCCGTTGGGGGAAGCCCCGGCGATTAGATCGCACGGTGCCACAAGCGCCAATTTGCAATTGAAAGAGGTGTTTAAAAAGTGGCACACTTGAATAGAAATTGTCCACGTACAAGTGGTACCCGTTTCCGAATAAGGGTGACACCAAGTCCCAAACTATCTTGCCACTGCTCCCTATGTAGCCTGGGCAGTCGGGGGGCTCCACAGTGCTATCTTTTCCCTCATAGACACGGAAATTAACTGTATAGCCTGTGGCCCTGTCACAAAGCTTATACAACTTGACCCCGTATCTGGCACGCTTGCTGGGGAGGTACTGTTTGATAGCAAAGGGACCAGTAAACTTAATCAGGGACTCGTCAACGCAGACATCTTGTTGGGGGGTAAACAGGGCTGCGAACCGCTGATTGAAGTGGTCTATGAGGGGCCGAATTTTGTGGAGCCGATCATATTCAGGGTCTCCCCGAGGACGACAGAGTTCATTGTCGTTGAAATGCATGAACCGAAATATTTGTTCGTATCGAATCCTGGACATAGCAGCAGAGAACACGTGCATTTGATGAATTGGGTCAGTGGACCAATATAACCGCAATTCATTCTTTCTTGTAATGCCCGTGTTGAAGGAAAGGCCCAGATAGGTTTTAAACTCCTGAATCGTAATAGGATTCCAGGCGAATGGTCTGGCAAGGGGTGAATTTGGGTTGGCGGCGATGAATTGTTGAGCGTACAAATTTGATTGATCCACAATAGATCTGAAAAGATCTTCAGTGAAAAACAGCTCAAAAAAGTTTATGGGATGGCGCTGTGGAATCTGTGGGCTGCCAATTAGGATATGCCAGCACTTCAGGGAGGACACTATGGGCTCTACGGGCCTGTCTTCGGATACGCGGTGGCTGCGGGCCACGACTCGTGCTAGCGACCGCACCAGCTTCAACTGCACTCAGGTGACTCGCCACGTCACCAGGTGATACTGCAGCGCTGGTTGAAGGTCCAGGATGTACTAGGCCGCTCGTGCTTGCCAGTTCACGAGAATTGTGAGCAGTACTAGTACTGGCACTCTGCTGCATACGAGAAACCCCCGGTTCTTGCAAGTCAGCAACTCCAGAATGGGGTCGGGTACGCCTGACCCTAGCAGGGACCCCTCTGTCGGAGCTATCTGTCAGGGAGCCGCTGCTGTCATCTGGTTCGTATACTGACCCTGATTCTGCCAGTGAGGCTTCCCCATCGCTCTCACTTGACATGGTCATTATACTATATATAGCTTCATCACTGTACACACGTTTTGTCATTTTAGTAACTAAATTTACCGGTACAGTGATGCGACTACTAGGTAATAAAAGCACCTGGTTGTCGAGGACTATTTGGTCGCTACAAAAAAAAACTGCTAGTGCTAACAGAGATCAGGCCTGACTCTGCTAACGCAGCGGTTTTGTGTGATTTGTGTTTTTTGGAAGTGTCAGTAATCTATTGATTACTACACTTGCCTGGGTAAGGTGGTCTGGGCAAGGGGGCTAAACGCAGGTGCTAGCAGGAATCAGTGCTGATTGTGCAAACACACCGTTTGGGGAACACTAAATTATGGGGACGCTAGTATAGTTCTGATCAGATCAGATATTGATCTGTTCAAACACTATACTGGTAATGGAGGTGTGTGTGTGTGTGTGTGTGTATGTGTGTTAGTGTACTTGACTCTAACTGACGCTAAGTAACGGTGGTGTAGTGGGACCCTGACGCTAACTAGCTAGCCTAAGTTGTGTCACCCGTGACGCTAATACAGTGATCGGTAATCACTGTATATAGTGAACACTGTGACAGGGAAGTGAAGGGGTTAAACTGGGGGAGATCAAGGGGTTAAACCTTTATAGAGGATATATGGCGGGTGGCCTAAACCTATTCGGGCCTAGCGCAAGCGCAAATTAGGGTCACAAGTGACACTAAATACAGTGATCAGTAGTTATCTGATATACTGTATATATTAGTGCACAGAGTAATAGGGTGTAAAGGGGTTAACTGTGGGTGATCAAGGGATTAAAACTTTATTAGGGGATAGGTGGCGGGTACCCTAACCCTATTTGGGCCTAACGCAGGCGCAAACTACGCTCACAAGTGACACTTATACAGTGATCAGTAAAATATCTGTATACCACTGTATATAGTGTTCACTGAGGGGTTTTGGGGGTGATCAGGGGGTGATCAGAGGTGATGAAGGGGTCAAATGTGCCTATGTGAGGTGTGTCAGTGTAGTGTTGGTGGAAACTCACATTTTTGCTGTGTCTCTGTCTTCTCCTGGAACCGAAAGGGCTCCAGAAGGGACAGTGACATCACTTCCCCTGCCTGTGTTTACATTACACAGACAGGGGACAGATTGCCATTGGTTGGGACCGATCGCCATACACTGACCAAAAATCATTGGTCAGTATCTGGTGATTGATCGGTTCCCTACCGAATCCGATCAGAATCGGCACCCGCAGCGCGCGGAAGTGCGCTCTGGGAGCCGAGAACGCGCCGACGTAGGTCTACGTGACCAGACGGGATTGTGCCACTTTGCCGCAGTAGTACTCCGGTACATAACGGTAAAGTGGTTAAACAAGGGAAAACAATCCTGTTGGAATACGGCCTACCAAACACACTTTCTTTACCATCATAAGAATTATGGATTTCTTATCAAAACACCCCCCAGGGACAACTAATTATTCCGCTTCAGGCATGGCAATTTTATACCTCAGGGAAGAAAGCCCTCAAAGCAATCTCTGTGTTTTAAAACATCCCCCTGCCCAGCCACAACCCCCAGAAATCTACTCCTATGCTGAGATGGGTGAAAGAGCTGAATAGTTCTTTCACCTTAGCACAATGGTCTGTGGCTGTACGTTCCACACATCAATTCTCCCACTCATTGGGAAATGATGCTGAAAATAGTGAATCAATGGTACTACGACCCCTATAGACTTGCAAATATTTTTCCACCCCACCCCCCACACTGCTGGCGCAACTGTGGTCAAACAGGAAAGCTGGCCCATATATTGTGGGACTGTCCCTCCCTAAACAGCTTCTGGAACCAGGTCTTCCAGTGTTTCTCGTCTTGTAAAGGACTATTGTCCCCCAACCCCCCAAAAAAAGAGCTTGCTCTATTAAACATAGGTATTGACAAATACCTGACTATGTACAGGCAGATGGTCTTGCACATCCTTTTGGCTTCCAGATCCCTTACACTCCGCAAATGGAAAACCACACTAGCCCCTAACCTCTCTGAGGTTGTAGCCATTGTCAACAGTAATTATCAACTGGAGAAATCTCTAGCAATTAACACACTCTCATATACCAAGTTCAGTTCATCCTGGAATAACTGGATATATCATAATTGATTCCTCTCGATTATTGGTGTAACCCACCATAACCTCCCCATTACCCTCACATTTTAAACCCAGCTAGTACATAGGCTCTACTGCAGGGGTTCTGTCCTCCTGGCACAATATGTTCCCATTGGGGGTGCACGGGAAGATAGAACCCCTTGCTGGACAGTTGTTCTTATTTTTGCACTTGACTTTGCTACTACAATGCTCATGCTTTATATATGTTACTTCTGTAAATTCTATCTTTGGAACCAGTGGAAATGGATTGCTATTGACTGTTATACTACAAAACTGTTCATATCCTTCACCTTGTACCTTTTGTACGACTGTTGGATTTATATATTTTGTTTCTACTCCTTGTTTAACAAACCTAATAAAAAAAAAAGACGTGTTGCAATATTTTAACTCTATTGTATTGTATATCTGGATTACTGATTTACAGTATGTGAGTTAAAGTTTGTGTGTTTGCACCATTGGATTAATAGCCTTACTATTTATTGCATTTTGGCTTTTGTACTTGCTGTTATTTTTCTTTTTTTTTTTTTTTTAGATATATTCCACCTATATCCCCTCTTTACAATTGAAACACATTGGGAACAACAGGTGGCTATATAATCAATACAGTTCACATATTTTATTGTATTTCGACTCCTAAAAAAGTGATACAAACAACAGACCAGTAGTTATGCTGTCTAGACTAGAGGGATTTTTACATTGTTGTTTAATAAACATGTTTTTACTTTTATACTACAAATGTATGTGCTTGTGTGCATTTTTGCTGCATTAATCACACTGTCATTTTACGTTGGTACTTTGACGTTAAATACTGGTGTTATGGCAGCAGATAGATTTGCTTTAATTGTAGATGTGAGATCTGAGGTCTTTTTGATCCCAGATCTCACATTAAAGAGGACCTGTCCTGCTTATTTATATTACAAGGGATGTTTACATTCCTTGTAATAGGAATACAAGTGATCAAAATCACAGTGTAAAAATGAAAAATAAAAGGTAAAATAAAATAAGAAAAAAAAAATGTAAAGTGCCCCGTCCCTGTGAGCTTGTGCACAGAAGTGAACTCATATGCAAATCGGGCCCACATATTTAAATTTAGGCAGTGTAGCCAGATGAGCAATTGTAGACACAAACCATTGTAATATACAAGTTTTTATGATTTTTTCAGCTTGTTTTAAAATGTTTTGCAATTTTTATTTTACTACATAGAAGCCCAGAGCACACTGTTCTGAATTAGATCCTATTGAATAACCTTCCAGTGGCAGCATAGTCAACATTCAACGGGCTCCAAAGCTAAGATTGTGTCTCACCTAATTCCTATTACTCTTGCTGGAATCCTTGTCCCTTGATAGCCCTATCTTTTATTACAAAACACATGCAGATGCATAAAATTTACATTAGAAGTATAAAAGTGTGAATGGCACATACCACCCACAATGAAGAATAATCCAGGTTGAGAGGTGCTGTACCAACAATGCAGGAAAGTTACTGATAAGTATAGAGCAACACCCCTGGATATTCCCTATGTTTGTTCATGTTAATTTACAGGGAAGGGGTAAAGAAGTATCCCTACATTCTGTGCTATTAATTAATAGCTTTGCTATTAAATATATTTTTTTAACAACACCTCTCCTCCCAATGTACATTGCTTTTTTTGTAAATATTGGTAATGGGAAGGAAAAGCCATTGGGGACCTAATGCAGCTGTGCCTGTTGTGACCCCTGTCTAGCAGTACAACCTGTATGCTAAGGATATTTGGTTTTGTATTTACAGTAATTCATTGTTACTGTGTCACAATATACAGCTTGTATTTTCAGCTGTCTGTAATTATTTTGTATCATTTTGTGCCTCAGCTGTACAGCTCTGTGGAAAAGGATGGCACTTAACATAAAATAAAAATATAGCTAATTGCTATTTATTATAATGACAGACAGATGTCTACAAATGCAGTAACTGAATTGTTGGCATCCATTTCCCATGCCTTCTTCTCTTTGCAAAGTAAAGCATTTAATATAAGTAAATAACACTTAGGGAGCTTATGCATAAAAGTGAATTTTTCAGTAAGTAAATAGAATGCCAAATGGTATACCTTATAGACATGGATAGCTCTATAAAGTTTGCTGTGCTTAGAAGGCCTCTTATGGATAGCCATAGTGATTCAGCATGTATAACCATTTGTTCTGCCCGTGTTTGATGCAATGAAACAAATACCTGGCATTGAAAATGTCAGGTAGAGCACAGCTGTTTATTTTCTGCATTGAATTAGTCATGTTTAATGTATACTGGGAATAGATAACTTGACACTGTGTTAACATATTTACAAATATTGATTAAATTAAGTTGAATGCGTAAGTAATAAAATCTCCCAACCTAGTCTGACTTCTAAAAGATAGCTATTGATTTTTTTACAGATGAGAACATATGATTATTATGCAGAATTTAGAAACCAATAGTTCTTTGCAGCTGCCAAACATTTTTTTTTCCAGTGTACTAGCAATTACTTTAGAGAAGTAGTAGCGGTTGCAAGAGGTGTTAGTAGTGTTGCTTTAAAAATTTAGTTTTGTATATAATCTTTTTAGGTTTCCAATTAGTTATTTAAATTTACATCTTTAAATGTATCTTTTTTTGGAAAAAAAAATGCATCTTTTTATCATCCTTTTGGGTTCTTTAATTTTTTAAAATCCAAATTAAATTGAGTTTTGTAGATGTTGCTTCACATTGTTTCATTATTTTATTTTCCCCTTGGATTTGTCTTCAGAAATGCTTAAACATAAGTGTGTAAATATTTTCATCCTGCATATCATTTCCTAGTATCTGGGGATTTACTTGGTTTCTGGGGTCATCTCAGTGTGAATATTGCTTTTTCTTCTACCTTTATTACTTTTTCCATTCTTCAAGTTCTTTGGTATATTTAACTTTTTTACTTTGTTAATGCTGGTCTTGTTTAGATGTTGGAAATTTCAAAAAATACTAACCCATTCCTTATCTCTACTTATTTTTAAGAATATCAATCCAATGCCCTGGATATTAAAACCAGAAATACAAAAAAGGAAATGGGTTTCTACATAGGCAGCTAGCCAGCTTGGTCTATCTAAAAATATATCCATCTGATAAAATATTTTCCAACATGTGAGCAGCTGTGGAAGATTTTTTTTTTTTGCAAGGAAAGCATTTCTCATTGAACAGATGAAGACATTTAAATAAGTACCATATCAGTTCAGTAGTGGATGTGACAGCTTTATATTGACCTTGGCTCTATATACAGTATATATTTATTTATATTCTCTCAGTAGAATAATTCCCAAACCCATAATTGCAACAATGATTTCAGATGATCTGGATGACATTTGCATTCACTGCACAAGTATCAAATGCTCAGGTAAGTGAACTGGAATCTTTAGCTGCTGGAAACCTGTAGAAAATTTGCAGTCATTTTTTTTCCCTTGTGGGTTGCAATGTAAGTTTGAAAGGGGAATACAGTAACTCTCTCCTAAAGTAAAACATATACAGTACTCACACTTTGTGTTTCACTAATCCATTACTTTACATAAAACGTAAAATAATATGATATCATATCAGGAAAGTATGTGCACTCATACACATCCCACCCCCATCTTACTTTCCTCACCTTCCTTCTTCTGCTAACCTCTGGGGATATCTCCCCTAATCCTGGTCCCCCAGTATCTCACCCCCACACTCGGCACCCTCCCTCCTCCAGCATCAGCCGCAATCTTCTCAGTCTTATCTTGATCCCCCTACTCCCAAAAACCACTCCCCCCCCCCCCCCATTTTTCATGTGTCCTCTGGAATGCCCACTCTGTTTGCAACAAGCTCACTTCTGTCCATTACCTTTTTGTCTCCCACTCTCCTAACCTTTTTGCAATCACGGAAACATAGCTTTGAGAGTCAGACTCTGCCTCACACGCAGTACGTCCCCATGGAGGCCTGACCTAGACACAGTGGACAGAAAGGAGATGGAGTTTGTTTTCTTATATCCCCACTGAGCATCTTTCAGGTCTTGTCTTCCCCTCCCTCTCTATCCTTCTCCTCTTTTGAGACACACTGTATTCGTTGATTTTCTTCCATTTGTCTAAGGATTTCAGTGCTCTATCGGCCTCCTGGACCGGTGTCATGCTTCCTTGATGACTTCTCTGCCTGGCTACCATACTTTCTCTCCTCTGCAATACCCACTTTTATCCTTGAATAGAGAGAGCTTCAGGCAATGATAATATATAAAAGAAATAGAGTATCTACATCCCAAATATATACATACAATAAATAGTTAGTGAAGACATTTAAATCTCAAGACACATACACGCCATGAAATATATAAACAGTGTGCATAGATTAACTAAGGAGAAGAGATTTGCATGTAAAAAGGCCTAATATGATGGAATACAGGCCAGGGACAGGTAAGTTAAAGGACCAGAGCCTAAACAGGGCCTAAACAGATCACAGAAATGGTTTAAAGGTATGTACTTCATTGAGACCTGGAGGATGAAGTGCATTGAGACATTCTATCCAAATGGTTTCGCATTGAAGGATATGCCGGTCCCAGTCCCCACCACAGGGATCTAGGGGAATAACCTCCAAAACGCGAAAGGACACCGCAGTGTTGTCAAATTTATGGTGTAGAGCAATATGTCTGGTCTTCCATCATCTCCCCAATCGTGCATTTAATATGGTTTATTCTGAATCATAAAGGCCATGAATCTGCAGATATGGGTTTCTATTTTTGGTTCTGCCCTAGAGACCTTTAATGCATATTGATATCCGTATGTCACAAACACTATAAGTTATATGCAATTTATGCTCCCTAGTGGTTTCTACCTAGTATAATTTGGCCATCCTCTACGCATATCTGCACTGCAGCATCTTTGAATTATCTACTTGATTTTTCACGGTAGGTTATTGATCTGCACTGAGTATACCAATTTTCCTTCCCCTTCCCCCTCCCCCCCCCCAATCACTATAATAATTATCTACATCTATTGCTTATGCAGCCCCAGAGGAGCCATCCACTATTTCCATGCCCGCCCGTTACCTTGCCTGCTTGTCTACATTGGCTGGGTGAGCACTTTTTTATATGCAAGGTAGCACTGTTGTTCATTATTATCAAAATGTATTTTTACCTTTTTGTCCTTATGGACCAATTTTCACAGCTGTTGTCTTGCTAATAAGTATGCACATCTGTATATACATAATTTTTCTATACAGTATATATTTTTTTCTTTCCCTTGTAGTTCTTTTTTCCCATTCCCCTGAGGAAGCGGTTATCCGCGAAATATATCAGGAACTTCTGGGAATGTTTAGCTTACATCTGTCTTCACCTGAAGGAATCCACAGAGGAATTACCTCCCCTCTGGGTTGTGTATAACACATGTTGATTTTAATGCTTCTTATTGATTTTGATATGTTTAATGTGTAATAATGTATTTTTCTTTTGCAAACTGTGTATTTTGTATGCAATAAAATTTTCATATATTTTTTATACGTTACGTTTTCTGGTCTGATTACCTGTCTGGGAACAGTACCATAAAAATCCCTCCTCCTTTGCCCCTAGTTTGTTCATGTTTTCACTTTTATCCTTGGTGATTTTAACATCCCTGCTAGTGTTAACAGCCCAGCTGCATCCCAACTTTTCAACCTAACCTCATTCTTTGACCTAGCAAAATGGATACAATCCCCCACTCACTCGGATGGTAATACCCTCAACCTTGTTTTCTCCAATCTTTGCACCCACTTCAACCTCACCAACACCCCCTTTCCTCTCTCTGACCACAACCTCATCACTGTCACAATGTGCTTGTCTACATCTACTTGTCCCACCAAGCAGAAACAATTACCCGCAGAAACTTTCACCACTTAATTCCTTTTCTTTTCTACTCTCCAACTCCCTCACTCACATCTTAAATCTCTCCTTCTCTACTGGCACCTCCCCCTCCCCTCCCCTCCCCTCCCCTCCAAAAATTGCCCTGCCCCCCCCCTACTTAAAAGGCCCTCACTGGACCCCACCAGCCTGAACAACCCATCTCCTTGCTCTCGTTTGAGTCAAAACTTTTAGAACACTTAGTCAATAGCCGTCTTAGCTCCTACCTGACTGACAACAACCTTATTGACCCCTTTCTCTTACTACACTCCACTGAAATTGCCCTGCTGAAAATAATGACCTAATAACTGCTAAAATCAAAGGCCACTACTCCATACTTATACTACTTGACCTCTCTGCAGCCTTTGATACTGATGACCATCCCCTCCTCCTCAAAAAGCTCCACTATCTTGGCCTTCACTGTGACCTCTAACTCTGTTTCCTCCTCTCCACTTCCTCTTTCTGTAGGAGAACCTCAAGGTTCTGTCCTCTGACCCCTTCTCTTTTCCATTTACCCCACTTCCTTGGTCAGGTAATAAACTCCCATGGCTTCCAGTACCACCTCTATGCTGACGACACACATATCTATCTGTCTACTCTCATCTCACTCCTTTAGTCTCCTCTCACATTGCTAACCTACTAATAGAGTTGAGCGAACACCTGGATGTTCGTGTTCGTCGGGTTCAGCCGAACTTGAAAAAAAGTCCGGGTTCGTGACCCGAACTTAACCCGAACTTTACCCCGATCCCGAACCCCATTGAAGTCAATGGTGACCCGAACTTTTGAGCACTAAAATGGCTCTAAAAAAACATGGAAAGGGCTAGAGGGCTGCAAATGGCAGCACAATCTTCTTAAGAGCATGGCAAGTGCTCTGGAAACAAATGTGGATAGGGAAATAACTTAAAATAACAGAAAAAACAGAAAATAAAATAATCATCTTGATCTAGGAGGATGAGGCACCTATTGGAGTAGGAGGTTGAGGTGGCTGTGGATGTGGCGGTGTAGGTGGAAGCAGCGGTGGAGGAGGACGAGGTAGCCAACACTGGTTTTTGTTTTTAATTTTAAATTTCTTTTTAAATTAGGGTACACCCCAAAAGAGTGAGAAAGATCAAAAATACAACAATGGCTAGGTAAGGCCGGTATACATGTCTATTCTGCACAAGGTACGAACAAGTCCTGTGGGATCCATGCCTGGTTCATTTTAATGAATGTGAGCTTGTCCACATTGGCTCTGGACAGGTGGCTGCGCTTGTCTGTGATAACGCCCCCAGCCGTGCTAAATACACATTCAGGTAATACACTGGCTGCAGGGCAGGCCAGCACCTCCAAGGCATAAAGGGCAAGCTCAGGCCATGTGCCCAATTTGGAGACCCAGAAGTTGAAGGGGGCAGACCCGTCATTCAGTGCGTGTATAGTACGTAAGGAATGGTAAGGAACTGTATATGGTATATGGTAAGGAACTGTGATGGCGGCGGGGGGGCTTTTTTCCCCCCTTCTGATTTGAGTCTGGCCTTGGAAAAGGTATGTGTCCCTGGTTGTGGGCCGGGCTCTCCCAAAGTTCTGAGGCCTTCTGGTAGGGATGGGGCTGCACTGGTCTTGCCAGGGACCGGGACTATGAAAAGCCTGTGGTGTATGTGCCCCTGGAGTGGCATTCTAGGGGTGCCATAATTCACGGTGGATGGCAACACTATGAGTATGGCACCAAGGACACTGCACTTCCTACACACGTTTTTCACACCTGCCTCTAGGGCCGGGCCTTTTGGTCAGGAGTCAGGACCAGAGGAATTTTTTATTCCTGGCCGAGGGGCCTGCCATAGTATTGCAACGTAGCACTAACCTTGCACTTCTTCTTCTTCACTATCCCTTTCCCCACTTTTATGTGTTGTGTGTCTCACGTTTTATGTTTTTTTATTGTGGCGGTACACTTTATTTTGCACAGCATGAGTAGTAGGGTGTAGGTCGTTGGGCCTGTCCCTAAAAGTCTTGGGAGGGGGTGGATATGGCCTTCTGGCTTGGTTCGCCCTCTCTCATGGGGTCTCTCTTCGGGAGAGCTCCACCTAGTACTTGGGGTAGTCTGCTTCAGCAGACCTCCTAAAGAATGGGGCTGCCTGGTTTCGGCCAGGTTAGCCAGTATAAGAACCCCAGTCCCTGTCAAGAGCCTTGCACCCCGGGGGATCAGGGTCAAGGACCATGTGTACACCCTGTGCACTTTCTGTGTTTCACTTTTTTGGTGTGCACTTTTTTATGCACCCTCCGGGTGATAGTCTGAGTGTGTTCACACACCACGGGCTTAAAAAAAAAAAAAAAACAGCTGGTGGTCCTGGTTGTTGTGGCGTGCCAACAAAGCTTTTCCACATTTCATACATATTAACCCTGCCTTCTGAGGTGCTGGTGGTGCCCTGGCTGCATTGGCGACTTCCTTCTCCTCCTCTGCCTTCGTCTTGTGCTTCCACTGTGCCCCCGCTGTGAGGTGGGAATGCCACCAGCATCGCTTCCCGACCTTTTGGCTAAGATCAAGTGTAGTATCTGTTGTTATCAGTTATCTGGGTGCCACCCTGCTGTGAACATGGTTCCTCCTCCTCATCCTCCACCTCGTCATCCTCCAGAACTGTGCCCTTGCTGGACAATTGTGTACCTGGCATTTGTGGGTGCAGGAACCCACCCTCGGAGCCACTTGTGAATGACTGCCCTGAAAGCCTTGGAAATGATCACTGCTCCAGATGCGGAGGCGGTAGTGGATGAGGATGAGGAAGTGGAGTGGGAGGAGTTAGCAACAGGAGTCAAACTGAAGCGCCCTGCAATCCTCGGTGGTGAAAGGAGATGCACCAAGCAAATTTAAAGGGTGTATCTCACAGTAACATAATCAGCAAACACTGCAAAATTATTAATTTTCCCCTAAATGGGTGTTTATTGAATAGCAGAATAGAACAACAGTATCTAAAAGGGTGTATCTCACACGTACAGATACAGACTAGGCCGCAATTTAATATATTTCTTTCCTCTAAATTGGTGTTTATTGAATAGCAGAATAGAACAACAGTATCTAAAAGGGTGTATCTCACGTACAGATACAGACTAGGCCGCAATTTATTATCTTTCTTTCCCCTAAATGGGTGTTTATTGAATAGCAGAATAGAACAACAGTATCCAAAGGGTGTATCTTACACGTACAGATACAGATTAGGCCACAATTTAGTATTTTTTCCCTAAATGGGTTTTTATTGAAAAGCGGAATAGAAAAACAGTATCCAACGGTTGTATCTCACAGTAAAATATGCAGACTAGGCCTCAATTTTTTTTTTTCCCTAAATGGGTTTTTATTGAAAAGCGGAATAGAACAGTATCATACGGGTGTATCTCACAGTAAAATATGCAGACTAGGTCGCAATTTTTTTTCCCTAAATGGGTTTTTATTGAAAGGCGGAATAGAAAAACAGTATCCAAAGGGTGTTTCTCACAGTAACGTATGAATTAAAAAATTTTATTTTTCCCTTAAATTGTTGATTTTTGAATAGCAGATTAGAACAGCAGTGTCTAAAAACTGTATGTCACTGTAAAATATGATTTTTTTTTTTTTTAAATCCATATTAACCTCCCTGGCGGTATGATTATGTCAGGAATTCTGTACCAAAAGCGGTACAATTTTTTTCATGGAAATGTGGCGTTATGTATTATAGGCCTACAATTCTTAGTAATTACTGACTTAAACCTGACCAAAACAAGACTCTAGTAGACATCCCAGATGTGATAAATTTGAAACACAAACGCATGAATTATAATCTAATCAATAATATAATTCATGCGTTATATATATATATATATATATATATATATATATATACATATATATGTTATATATATGTGTGTGTATATATATATATATATATATATATGTATATATGTGTGTGTGTGTATATATATATATATATATATATATATATATATATATATATATATATATATATATATATATAATATATTAATGAAACGCATGTGTCCCTGCGTCTGCTTTCCCTGCTTTTCCCTGTGTTCGTGGATATGAGCTACTGTGCTGAACGAACAGCCGTTGGGACGCAGAGAACACCGCCGCGGGAAAATTGCTGTAACGGGCGAACCAAAGGTGCTGGAGACCCCAAAATTGTACCGGAGGTGGCCAAGACACTCCCCTACAGCTTTCGGGGATGAAAGGGCGCGGAACAGTGACCGCGAGAACCGGGCCTCCCCCGCCATAGACTCCAATGTTAAACCTGGTCACCTCGCGGTTAGGTCACAGCCCGGTTCTCATGGTCACTGCTCCGCGCCCTTTCATCCCCGAACCCCGACATTTTTCTCAGCTGTAGGGGAGTGTCTTGGCCACCTCCGATACAATTTTGGGGTCTGCAGCACCTATGTTTCGCCCGTGACAGCAATTTTTCCAGGAGGGGAGGTGGTGGTATATTTGGGTGTCTTTTTCTATTAAATGATCCACTGTTCTGTGTGTGTGAGGAGCTCCCCTCCTCTCTGATTTCCTGCCCTCACATCTCCCCTCCCCCACACCAATCTCCAACCCGACATTTATCGTTCAATCCCCCCCATACACTACAATCCCCTCCCCTCCATACAATACAATCCCCTCCATCCCCCATACACTACAATCCCCTCCCCTCAATACACTACAATCCCCTCCCTCCCTCATACACTACAATTCCCTCCCCCCAGACACTACAATCCCCTCTACCCCCCCCCCCACACTGCAATCCCCTCCCTCCCCCATACACTACAATCCCCTCCCTCCCCCATACACTACAATCCCCTCCCTCCCCCCACACCACAATCCTCTCCCTCCCTCCCCCCAACACTACAATACCCTCCCTTTCCCATACACTACAATCCCCTCCCTTCCCCATACACTACAATCCCCTCCCTTCCCCAACACACTACAATCCCCTCCCTCCCCCCACTACAATCCCCTCCCTCCCCCTCATGCTTCAATCCCCACTCTCCCCCATACACTGTAGAACCCCTCCCCCATACACTGTAAAACCCCTCCCCCATATACTGTAATCCCCCCCATACACTACAATCCCCTCCGTCCCCCCATACACTACAATCTCCTCCCTCCCCCATTCACTACAATCCCCTCCCTCCCCCCCATACACTACAATCCTCTCCCTCCCCCCACACTACAATCCCCTCCCTCCCCGATACACTACAATCCCTTCCCTTCCCCAACACACTACAATCCCCTCCCCCAACACACTAAAATCCCCTCCCCCCATGCTACAATCCTCTCCCTCCCCATACACTGTAGAGCCCCTCTCCCATACACTGTAGAACCCCTCCCCCATACACTATAATACCCCCCCATACACTACAATCCCCTCCGTCCCCCCATACACTACAATCCCCTCCGTCCCCCCATACACTACAATCCCCTCCGTCCCCCATACACTACAATCCCCTCCCTCCCCCATACACTACAATCCCCTCCCCCCCATACACTACAATCCCCTCCCTCGGCCCCATACACTACAATCCCCTCCCCCCATACACTGCAATCCCCTCCCTCGGCCCCATACACTAAAATCCCCTCCCTCCCTACCACACTACAACCCCCTCCCTTCCCCATACACTACAATCCCCTCCCTTCCCCATACACTACAATCCCCTCCCTCCCCCCACTACAATCCCTTCCCTCCCCCCCCACTCTGCAATCCCCTCCCTCCCCCCCCACGCTCCAATCCCCTCCTTCCCCCATACACTGTAGAACCCCTCCACCATACACTATAATCTCCCCCCATACACTACAATCCCCTCCGTCCCCCCATACACTACAATCCCCTCCCTCCCCCCACACTACAATCCCCTCCCTTCCCCATACACTACAATCCCCTCCCAATACACTACAATCCCCTCCCTCCCCCAACACACTACAATCCCCTCCCCCCAACACACTACAATCCCCTCCCTCCCCCCACGCTACAATCCACTCCCTCCCCCCCCACGCTTCAATCCCCTCCCTCCCCCATACACTGTAGAACCCCTCCCCCATACACTACAATCCCCTCCGTCCCCCCATACACTACAATCCCCTCCATCCCCCCATACACTACAATCCCCTCCCTCCCCCATATACACTACAATCCCCTCCCTCCCCCATACACTACAATCCCCTCCCTTCCACATACACTACAATCCCCTCCCCATACACTACAATCCCCCTCCACCCCAACACATTACAATCCCTTCCCTCCTTCCCCCACTACAATCCCCTCCCCCCCACGCTACAATCCTCTCCCTCTCCCCCCCCCACGCTTCAATCCCCTCCTTCCCCCATACACTGTAGAACCCCTCCCCCATACACTGTAGAACCCCTCCCCCATACACTATAATCCCCCCATACACTACAATCCCCATCTGCCCCCCATACACTACAATCCCCTCCCTCCTCCATACACTACAATCCCCTCCCCCCATACACTACAATCCCCTCCCTCCCCCCCACACTACAATCCCCTCCCTCCCCCATACACTACAATCCCCTTCCTTCCTCATACACTACAATCCCCTCCCTTCCCCATACACTACAATCCCCTCCCCATACACTACAATCCCCTCCCCATACACTACAATCCCCTCCCCCCACCTAAAATCCCTTCCCTCCCCCCCACGCTACAATCCCCTCCCCAAAGGGACCGTGACCTAACCGCGAGTTGACCAGGTTTAACATTGGAGTCTATGGCGGGGCGTGGCCTGGTTCTTGGGGTCACTGCTCCATGCCCTTTCATCCCCGAAACCCCAACTTTTTATCAGCTGTAGGGGAGTGTCTTGGCCACCTGCGGTACAATTTTGGGGTCTCCACTACCATTGGTTCGCCCGTGACAGCAATTTTCCCGGGAGGGGAGGTGGTGGATTAGGGGGTCTTTTCCTATTTGATGATCCACTGTTCTGTGTGTGTGAGGAGCTCCCCTCCCCCCTCCTCTCTGATTTCCCGCTCCCTCACATCTCCCTTCCCCCACACCAATCTCCAACCCAACATTTATCGTTCAATCCCCCATACACTACAATCCCCTCCCTCCCCCATACACTACAATCCCCTCCCTCCCCCATACACTACAATCCCCTCCCTTCCCCATACACTACAATCCCCTCCCTCCCCCATACACTACAATCCCCCCCATACACTGCAATCCCCTCTGCCCCTCCCCCACATTACAATCCCCTCCCTCCCCATACACTTTAACCCCCTCCCCATACAGTACAATCCGCTCCCCCCATACACTACAATTCCCTCTCCCCCCCTCATACACTACAATCCCCTCCCCCCAACACTACAATCCCCTCCCTCCCCCCAACACTACAATCCCCTCCCTCCCCCCCCCACACTACAATCCCCTCCCTTCCCCATACACTACAATCCCCTCCCTTCCCCATACACTAAAATCCCCTCCCACCCACGCTTCAATCCCCTCCCTCCCCCATACACTGTAGAACCCACCCCCCCATGCGCTGTAGAACCCCTCCCACATACACTATAATCCCCTCTGTCCCCCCATACACTACAATCCCCTCCCTCCACCATACACTACAATCCCCCCATACACTACAGTCCCCTCTCTCCCCCCCTCATACACTACAATCCCCTCCCCCCAACACTACAATCCCCTCCCTCCCCCCAACACTACAATCCCCCCCACTACAATCCCCTCCCTTCCCCATACACTACAATCCCCTCCCTTCCCCATACACTAAAATCCCCTCCCTTCCCCAACACACTACAATCCCCTCCCTCCCCCCACTACAATCCCCTCCCCCCACCCACGCTGCAATCCCCTCCCTCCCCCATACACTGTAGAACCCATCCCCCCATGCGCTGTAGAACCCCTCCCCCATACACTATAATCCCCTCTGTCCCCCCATACACTACAATCCCCTCCCTCCACCATACACTACAATCCCCCCATACACTACAGTCCCCTCTCTCCCCCCCCCCACACACTACAATCCCCTCCCTTCCCCATACACTACAATCCCCTCCCTCCCCATACACTATAATCCCCCCTCCCCCATACACTATAATCCCCTCCCCCCATACACTATAATCCCCTCCCCCCATACACTATAATCCCCTCCCCCCATACAGTACAATCCCCTCCCCCCATACAGTACAATCCCCTCCCCCATACACTACAATTCCCTCTCTCCCCTCCCTCCCCCACATTACAATCCCCTCCCTCCTCCCAACACTACAATCCCCTCCCTGCCCCCACACTACAATCCCCTCCCTTCCCCATACACTACAATCCCCTCCCTTCCCCAACACACTACAATCCCCTCCCTCCCCCCACTACAATCCCCTCCCTCCCCCCACCCACGCTTTAATCCCCTCCCTCCCCCATACACTGTAGAACCCATCCCCCCATGCACTGTAGAACCCATCCCCCCATACACTGTAGAACCCATCCCCCCATGCACTGTAGAACCCCTCCCCCATACACTATAATCCCCCCCATACACTGCAATCCCCTCTGTCCCCCCATACACTACAATCCCCTCCCTCCCCCATACACTACAATCCCCTCCCTCCCCCCACACTACAATCCCCTCCCTCCCCCATACACTACAATCCCCTCCCTTCCCCATACACTACAATCCCCTCCCTTCCCCAACACACTACAATCTCCTCCCTTCCCCAACACACTACAATCTTCTCCCCCCAGCACATTACAATCCCCTCCCCCCATATATATAGCTCCTTCTGTTTTAAGTATACTAAATAATCTATACATATAAAGTACAAGTGTCTCTGCGTCCAGTCCCTGTGTGCGTGGGATTGCTCTACTGCGCATGTGCCCCACGGACAGCCATTGGGACTTGGAGCGCAGAGACTTCGGGCAGCCGGGCAAAACTGTTGGAAGCGGTTGGTGTGCGCGGGCGCGCGGCGGGTGCGCGCTCGCGTGGACTTACTGCTAAGTCTGTTTTTACAAATGTTTGACCACATATGTTCTAGCACCCGTTAATTTAATGGGCTTAATGTATAGTATATAATATAAATGTTATGTGTGTGTTTGTGTTTTGTGCAACGTTCAACATTTGAATTTCCCTCCCTAGTTCCGCTCCCATGCAGCATTGCTGCTGCAGGGAACAGAACTAGGAAGTCATCACACCGACAGAGGACGGACGAGCGGCGGGGATCTCAGATGGCTGGCGATCACAGCAATGGGAGATCATCGCTGGATCGCCAGGAGAAGGTAAGAGACACCGTTGCGCGCTCTGCACATCCACCCCGAGCGTGACTCGGGGATACCGATAACAGCATAGAAAATCCACCCCGAGTCACGCTCGGAGATACCGCTAGGCAGGTTAAGCAGACACATATGCACTGAGCTTGCATTACATGGCTGCTACATGCCGCACGCCTAACAGGTTGGATACTGCTGTTGTTCTATTCCGCTATTGAGTAAAAAAAAAACATTTGAATGAAAACCTGAAAAATATTTTTTTTCCCCCTTAAATTGTTGATTTTTGAAAAGCAGATTAGAACAGCAGTGTCTAAACACTGTATGCCACTGTGGAATATGAAGGAAAAAATGTTTTTTTTTTAAATCCATATTAAGCAGACACATATGCACTAAGCTTGCATTACATGGCTGCTACACGCCACACGCCTAGCAGGTTGGATACTGTTGTTATTCTATTCCGCTATTGAGTAAAAACCCATTTGAATGAAAACCTGAAAAATATTTTTTCCCCTAAATTGTTGATTTTTGAATAGCAGATTAGAACAGCAGTGTCTAAACACTGTATGACACTGTAAAATATGAAGGAAAAAAGTTTTTTTTTTTAATCCAGATTAAGCAGACACATACAGTGGGGATCGAAAGTTTGGGCACCCAAGGTAAAAATTTGTATTAATGTGCATAAAGAAGCCAAGGAAAGATGGAAAAATCTCCAAAATGCATCAAATTACAGATTAGACATTCTTATAATATGTCAACAAAAGTTAGATTTTATTTCCATCATTTACACTTTCAAAGTTACAGAAAACAAAAAAATGGTGTCTGCAAAAGTTTGGGCACCCTGCAGAATTTATAGCATGCACTGCCCCATTTGCAAGGCTGAGACCTACCAGTGTCATGGATTGTTCTCAATCATTGTCTGGGAAGACCAGGTGATGTGAATCTCAAAAGTTTTAAATGCCCAGACTCATCTGACCTTGCCCCAACAATCAGCAACATGGGATCTTCTAAGCAGTTGCCTAGAAAACTTAAACTGAAAATACTTGACGATCACAAAGCTGGAAAAGGCTATACAAAGATAGCAAAGCGTTTTCAGATGTCAATATCCTCTTTTCGGAATGTAATTAAGAAATGGCAGTCATCAGGAACAGTGGAAGTTAAAGGAAGATCTGGAATACCAAGAAAAATATCAGACAGAACAGCTCGCAGGATTGTGAGAAAAACAATTCAAAACCCACGTTTGACTGCACAATCCCTCCAGAAAGATCTGGCAGACACTGGAGTTGTGGTACACTATTCCATTATAAAGAGATACTTGTACAAATATGGTCTTCATGGAAGAGTCATCAGAAGAAAACCTCTTCGACGTCCTCACCACAAAAATCAGCGTTTGAACTTTGCAAATGAACATATAGACAAGCCTGATGCATTTTGGAAACAAGTTCTGTGGACCGATGAGGTTAAAATTGAACTTTTTGGCCAGAATGAGCATAGGTACATTTGGAGAAGAAGGGGCACAGAATTTAATGAAAAGAACCTCTGTCCAACTGTTAAGCATGGGGGTGGATCAATCATGAGTTGGGGTTCTATTGCAGCCAGTGGCACAGGGAACATCTCACGAGTAGAAGGAAAAATGGATTCAATAACATTTCAGCAAATTTTGGATGGTAACTTGATGCCATCTGTGAAAAAGCTGATGTTAAAGAGAGGATGGCTTCTACAAATGGATAAAAATCCTAAACACACCTCGAAATCCACGGGGGATTACATCAAGAGGTGTAAACTAAAGGTTTTGCCATGGCCTTCACAATCTCCTGACCTCAACATAATTGAAAATCTATGGATAGACCTTAAAAGAGCAGTGCGTGACAGATAGCCCAGAAATCTCAAAGAACTGGAAGACTTTTGTAAGGAAGAATGGGCAAAGATACCTCAAACAAGAATTAAAAGACTCTTGGCTGGCTACAAAAAGCGTTTACTGCCAAAGGGGGCAGTACAAGATATTAACTCTGCAGGGTGCCAAACTTTTGCAGACGCCATTTTTTTGTTTTCTGTTATTTTGAAAGTTTTAATGATGGAAATAAAATCTAACTTTTGTTGACATATTATAAGAATGTCTAATCTGTAATTTGATGCCTTTTAGAGATGTTTCCATCTTTCCTTGGCTTCTTTATGCACATTAATACAAATTTTTACCTGGGGTGCCCAAACTTTCGATCCCCACTGTATGCACTGAGCTTGCATTACATGGCTGCTACACGCCGCACACCGCCCACCTAACAGACTGATAAAAGTTTTTTTTTTCTCCCTCCTCCTCACTGGGCTCAGGTCAGGGCAAAAAGATCGCTGTCTGATTAACCACTTAAGCCCCGGAGGATTTGGCTGCTCAAAGACCAGGGCCTATTTTGCGATTCGGCACTGTGTGAATTTACTGGACAATTGCACGGTCATGCAATGCTGTACCCAAATTTTTTCCCCACAAACAAAGCTTTCTTTTGGTGGTATTTGATCACCTGTGAGATTTTTACTTTTTGCGCTATAAACAACAAAGCGCGACAATTTTGAAAAAATAACAATATTTTTCACATTTTTTTATATGAAATTCTCAAAAAAAAAATGTAAAAATCAAAATGTTTTAACATTTTAGGCCAATTTGTTTTCTGCTACATATTTTTGGTAAAAAAATCGCAATAAGCGTATTTTGATTGGTTTGCGCAAAAGTTATTGCGTTTACTAACTACGGTAAAGGTGTATATCATTTTTATTGTTTTTTTTTTTAACTAGTAATGGCGGCGATCTGCGTTTTTTCTTGTGGGACTGCGACATTGTTGTGGACAGATCGGTCCCCTGACTGACATTTTTGACACTTTTGAGGGTACCAGTGACAGTACTACAGTAATAATGACGCTGGGAGGGAAAGGGGTTAACTTTATTAGTGATCAAGGGGTTAAGTGTGTCTCTAGGGGCGTGGTTCTAACTTTAAAGGGGCGTGGCTTGTGATGTAACCACAGAGACATACGATCCTACATAGCAGGATCGTATAGTCTCTGCAGTTACACCAGGGAGAATGACAGACGGCTTTGTTTACATTTGCCGCCTGCCTTTCTCCCTCTCCAGCGGGAGATCGCGAATGGCCGGCGGACATCGGAGCCGCCGATCACTTCGCATGGGGATGTCAGGGAACGAGTGGGGGCGGGAGCACGCCTCAGGCAGCGCGCGCTCGCCCCCTAGAGGCTCGTGGGCGAGCGACGTAGCGTTACATTGCTTTGCCCAGGAGGGGCTGACCGCCACAGTACTTTGTGGTGCAGTGGTCGGCAAGTGGTTAAAGAACATTCTTCTGTCCTGTGTCCTATTCTTTCCCTGAAAGCAATCTCCAGCCTGCCCCTACAATAATCTCCTATCTCTCCCTCAAATAAGCAGCAGCAGGAACCTGTCCCTACAATAGTTAGAGCAGAGTGACGTGAGTCGCTACGTGACTCCAGCTTATATAGAGGCTGGGTCACATGCTGCACTGGCCAATCACAGCCATGCCATTAGTAGGCAAAACATGAAATAAAATTACCGAACAGCAGACTGTATCCCAAATATACAGTAAAATGTTCAGGTCCGGGTACCGAACACCCAAAAGTCCAGTACGATCCCGAACAATACAGTCCGTGTTCGCTCAACCCTACTTACAAACTGACTTATCAGAATGGATGTCAAACCACTTCCTCAAATTCAATCTTTCCACAACTGAGCTCATTTTTTTTTTTTTTTTTTTGACACACATACAAATTGGTATCAATAAAATGTACTAAACTTTATTCATTATTGTGTTTAAAAACACAAACAAGATAACAAATTTTGTCCAAGAGATAGATACACTGGTATCACTACTGGAACAATTAACTCTCATATGAGAATAATTATGCATAACTATATATTGTATAAGATACTGGAAGGGAACATATATGGCATAATTAGTTCCATTGTATATAATGAAAGTTATTTCCAATGTATTGTCTCCTGTATAAGATCAGCTCTCCAACCAAAAGTGTCCAGCTGCCAACTTTCTTTTTAGTAATTCCCTCGCCAATATGCTTGATATCTTTCTCCTTCAAAGGAAATCTTCCAGGCTATAGTGATGAGGTCATCTAGATATAGCAGGATCATCAGAAACGCATATTTCTGGATTCCACTAAGTAGGTCAGAAACCCCTGTTACCAGGGAACAAGGGCCAATCCATGATAAATATATTACTAATTACTTGTACAGACCACATAAGTAATGTTAGTGCACAAGATGAAACCAATATGGCACATTCAAAGGCTAATCAGCAACCAATAGAGTATCCATAGGGTTACCAGCTTGGTCCGGTGAAGGGGAGAAATGCCGATCCGCCCTTCAATGGAAGTGGAGCCTTTTATCGTGGCAAAACAATAATGACAGTTCGGATCCTCCTACAGGAACATACATATATTCTATATCTAGATATGACTTAATGTCCCCAGTAGTCATTCCCTCTGATTTCCTATTAAAAACTGACCACACTATCAGTAGAACACATAGTGGTCAGTTTTCTAGCTGTGCTGGGAACTCAGCCTGCTCTTCTCTAATGATTACACTTGTCCTTACACGCCTCCCCAACACAGCATTTCACTGGCAAGCTCAGTGTTTTGCTTTGTCCCCCCCCCCCCCCCCCCAGCTCCTATGCAGCTGAGAACAGGAGGGAATGTAATGACTTATATAAAAGGGGAAGAAAGGTATTTATAATGTTTTTTTTTGTCTATGCAAAAATGTTTTGACCTTCCATTTCTGTTTTAAACTAAATGGGTTGTTTTACTTCTTTTACTAGGTGATCGTTTACAATTACTTTAAAATGTAAAAACCTGCTGCAATTTATGATAATGCTGTAGGTTTTAACCCCATTCCATTATCCCTTGGGATGTGCTATGTCTTTGTTTTTTGCACTACACTTTAGAGAGAAAGCCTCACATAGCCCTCTCTCATCTATCTCTGCCCACTCACAGCATTTTTTAGCCCACTCACAGAAAACACAGTCCTCCACCATAATCACAGCCCCCACACAATATTGTTATAGTTTTGTTTTAAAGCTTTTCCTTGCTCTGCAACTCCTTGTGTTGAACTCACAGAGCAAACATCACAAAGCTCATAACCTCACTTGCTCTGTTAGTTAAATACCAGCTTCAGCCAGCAGTATATACCAGCTGCAGGTGAAGGTATTTAATGTAAGTGCACACATTTTTGCAGAAAATACATGTTGATCTTGAAGAAATGCATTGTTCTTGTAACTTTCTGAAAACAACTGAAAACGCGAGCAATCTAATCAGCTATCAAACAGTGCAGCTCTACAAAATTCCCTTTTGTTTCAATAAAAATAATTAAATACATATAAACATATTTCGGTGCATAGTGGCAAAATCATATAAATAAAGATTAAATTCTCTGCGCGCCATAGTGTAAAAACCAGAAATTACATAAAGTAACAAATGTGCTTGCTATAGTCCATGAATCTGTTCTCCAGGATTTTAAACATGGACTCAGTTATAACCATGCAAAGCTCATATAGACCTCCTTTAATTAGTCATTCCATTCAAGCGGGTGAGAAGACCCCCATAGGTGGGGTGAAGGGCACTGTGGTGATCAGAGGCATTTACTGAAGAGTTCCTGGTGTATGGGACTGCAACCTTTTTTTTCATGGAGTTTGAAAAATGTATTGATGGAATGTATTTATATTTAAAATAAAAGACGGACTCATGTTAATTTATTATATATAGATGATTTTTACACTATTTTCAGATTTGTATTTATGCACTATAATTTGAATGCACTTTATTGAAGGAGAGAACTGCACTTTTTTGTGACTATATATATTTATTGCATTTTGTACAGGTGGTTGGATGCATAGTGGTGCTAGCTGCTTCCTATAGTAAATAGAGTTACGTATTAGGTGGTTAATACACAGGGATAGCGCGGAAGTTTTTTCACATTAATACATTTTCTATGAACTCAGTTACACATTTCATGACCAATGAATCCATATCCAAAGGCTATTTTAGTGATGAAAAAACTCCTCTTGTGAAAAACAATTGCTCCTTGCACACTCCGATGTGCCAGTACTAAAATGCACCTCTTCCTTAGTGCTCATTCATGCTCCAATGCACAACACACTCACTAACACCCACAATCATTTGTTTATTGTATAAAGCATCAGGGATCCCTCTGTTCCTGTCCACATTGGTACACCTATAATCAAAACGGGATAAGTGCAATATAGTGTAATTCCATGTATTAAAATGCAATAACATAAAATTGTACACTCACATTCACAAGTGCCCTTCCTGGCACCTGGATACTGCATCAGACAAGAAGTGGACACTGCCTCACCCACTATTCCATACAGGGATGCAGACATTTACATGTATTTACATGACATGCATTCTAGATAGTGAAAATGAAATATCAGCCAAGGCGTCCAACAAGTTTCATCAATCCAGGACATCGTCAGGAGCGGTGTGGCATGCAAATCCTTTGCTGCCTAAATATGCTAACGCCGTTAACTTCTTGTAGCTCAAACATTTCAGCGGTCTATGGCAACATTGTCCAGTGATGGATCCAGTCTCAAATCCTAATCATGCAGCAAAAAAAATAATCATCCATTATATATATCCCCAATTATAAAAAAGTACTTATAAAGAGAATGCACCTATAAACACCCTAACTATTATATGTTGAAAAGGGAATATATACTGTATTATATTTGTACAATTGTGCGTGCATAGTGCTATATCTATAAAATACTTAAGTGCATAAAAAATACTCCCCCATCTAAAGTGCTTGTATAGTGTGTATTTACAGAAATAATAGTTTCTAAAAAGTTCCCTTTAAACTAATAATTATATAAATCATGTACATTATTTATAGAATACCTTTATAATTATAAGCATATCTATTTATGAATTAATGGACTAAAATTGTATGTATAGAAACATATATAATATGATAGAAATACTGTATATACTGTATAATGTAATGTAAAATGCAGATATAATTTTATTAAAATATTGGTAAATATTTTAAAAATGAATTAAACATTTAAAACATTCATATAAAAAAAAAATGTTCATGTTCATTTTAAGTTTTGATTTTAATCATTAGAAATAAAGCAGTTCAGGGTGTTCAATTCATAAATCCATCATGTCTCAATCTGGGATATTGCCTTTTTTAAATTCAATAATCTCCAATTATTTTTGACCTCATTTATGGCTTAAAAATGCCTTTTGGAACACTAGGTACACACACGTCAAGATAGTGCAGAAGTTATTGCAACATACAGCTTGGGTATACTAACGAAGCTTAGTAATAGAGCATTCAATAAGCAAATGTACAACATAATGGTTTAACAAAATAGTGCATCAGCAAACTAGAAAACTTCACAGATAGGTTGAAGATCCCATGGTCGGACAGAGCATCTAGCACAAGGCTCTGGTGATATCGGATCTGGAACACAAGTGAAAACATACTAATTGAAAACAAATTCTCAGGAATAATTATCCTCGGATCGCAAGTTCCTCGTCAGCAAATAGCGTTAGGTCAGCGGGCTAGCAGACGGGGAAATCCTCGTATTTAAAGTTCGAGGAGCTGCACCAGTCCAGCTAGAAGCTGGGCTGAGGAGGTACATCAGGGCTACAATGCTAGAGGAGAATAGTAGTTGGAAATAAAGTAGTTGCAGATGGGTAAGAGAGAGATCAGGAAGAGTGAGAGGTATGAAGGGGGGGGGGGACCAACTCAGGGAAGAACCAGGGAAGGCTGATCGGGTTGTGGAGAAGACTGGAATTTAAGCCAAGGGTCCCAGCGAGAGAGAAACCCAGGAATCCTGTCATTAGCAAGTGCGCTTACTCTTTCCATTTCACAGATTTCCGAGACCTTCCTAAGCCAATCTGAGGTCGATGGAATATTGGCGGATTTCCAATGCACGGGAATGAGGGATCTGGCTGCATTGATCAGATGAATGAGCAAGGAGTTCTTATATTTTAGGAGTGGTGTTGAACTGAGGTGCAGTAGGCAGAGTTCAGGAGAGAGGGCGACCTCCTCATCTACAATGGACGAGCACAAAGACTGAATTTGTTGCCAGAAGGCGGAGATGTGCGGACAGGACCACCATATGTGGATTAAAGTGCCTTTCTCAAGACCACATCTCCAACAGGTATCATCGGAGGCAGGATACCATCTCTTAATTTTATCAGGTTTAGCATACCACTGTGTGAGCAGCTTGTAGGCGGTTTCCTGAAGTTTCGTGCTTAGTGAGCACTTGTGTGCAAGAGTGCAAGCCCGTTTCCATTGGGTCTCCGAAATAGGAGTGTTCAACGAGGAGCTCCACCTCTCCCCGAACCTGTCCTGCCCTGTATCAGTGTGTTTCTGTAGCCAAGCATAGGTCTGGGAGATAGACTTCTCAACCCGCTCCCCCAGGTGACAGCACCGTTCAAAATCACGTAGAGGTCTACTCACTAGGGGCTTCCTGTTGCGTGAGGTAAGGTAGCTGCGGGCCATTTTCTGGTCAGTTGTGATTTGCGTGAAGTCAGATAATTGTTTAAAAACACCACCTACAAAGCAGTCCTTGGCTAGTACAGGGTCTCGTGAGTCCTTCAGGAGTAGAGGGTTGTCCAGACCCAGTGCAAACTCTGGGTTGTGTGCTAATGGCGTCAAGGGGCCGGGAGAGGAAGAGATGTCGTAGTTTAGAGCAATGGCATGAAATGTCCTCAGTGTGGGGCCTCTAAGGGGGTGAGCCAACAAAGTTTTGGGGCAAGACGCGGCCAGGATCCAGGGGGCATACGCCAGTGGACCTGCGAAAAATGAGTTTTTCGACTTGTATCCAGTCTTTTGATTGGACATGGCAATTCCAATCTATAATTCTGGATAGATGGACAGCCCAGTAGTATTGCCTGAAATTGGGTAATCCCATACCTCCATAGGGTTTGGATTTGGTCATCGTGTCAAAATGTACCCGGGGTTGTCTGCGATTCCAGATAAATTGAATCTGGAGCGAGCGTAGCTTCCGAAAAAAATAGGAGGGAATAGCAATAGGGAGCACCTGCATGAGATAAAGGAGCTTCGGTAGGGTCACCATTTTGATGATGGCAGCCCGGCCGAACCAGGAGAAAAAACAGGGCATCCAGCCTTGTAATTCCTTCGTGATGGAGGCAAGGAGAGGGGGGTAGTTGTGTTCGCATAAATTTTTGGGATGCTGGGTGAGTCGCACACCGAAGTACTTTATGCTACACGTGGTCCACTTAAACGTGCAATTCTGTTGGATATTACTCACCTGTTGTGTGGGTAAGGTGAGATTTAGGGCTTCAGATTTGTGGTAATTGATCAGCATATTAGACATAAAACCATAGATTTCAAACATGGCCAGCAAGTTAGGGATGAATATAGATGGGAGAGAGACAAAAAACAAAAGATCATCCGCGTAGGCTGCAATCTTGTGCTCTCTGCCCCCCACCACAATTCCCCTAATGGAAGGGTGTAGGTTGATTGTACGGATAAAGGGCCCGAGGGAGAGGATGAACAGGAGGGGTGAGAGTGGGCAGCCCTGACGTGTGCCGTTATGGATGTAAATCGGTTCAGATAGGGTACCGTTCACTTTAACTTGAGCCGAGGGTTTCGTGTATAGGGCCGTTATCCAAGCGAGCATGTGATCTCCCATTCCCACGTGTCTGCAGGTCGCGAACATAAAGTCCCAGGCTACCCTGTCGAGAGGGCTTCTCCGCGTCCGTAGACAGGAGAAGGCCCCCGACACCATCCAGGTGGAATCTGTGAATCAAACTGATTGATTTCAGAACATTATCACGAGCCTCACGCCCTGGCATGAAGCCTGCTTGCTCTGGGCCTATCACTTGTGGAAGTAAAGACCTGAGACGAGTGGCAATGAGTTTGGCTAGCAGTTTGAGATCCAGGTTTAAAAGGGAGATTGGTCTATAGTTAGGGCATTCAGTGGGGTCTTTATTGGGTTTAGGGATGACCGTGATATGTGCTCGCGAGAAAGAGGGAGGGATTGTACCAGCAGATAGGAGAGAGTTCAGTGCTGCGAGGAGGGGGGTAGAAATCTGTTCAGTGAAAGTTTTATAATAGTAGCCGGTGAAGCCATCTGGGCCTGGGCTTTTGTTGGATTTGAGCGATTTAATCGCCGCCAAAAATTCGGTGTGCGTGAAGGGCTGTTCTAATGACTCCGCATCTGAGGCAGACAGCTTAGGAAGTTTGCTATTACGGAGGAATTCTCTGATGAGGGACGGTCTATCTCCATTTAGTGTGGGTGGTTTGTGACGTGCCGGGATGTTGTAAAGATTGGAATAAAAATCATGGAAATGTTGAGCTATGAGACGGGAGTCTCTGTCCAGCTGACCTTGCTTATTTTTTATGGCTGGGATGTTTGTGGCCAATTGAGCTTCTTTCAAAGATCTGGCCAAAAACTTCCCCGCCTTATCACCTTGTTCATAGTAAATGTGTTTCCGGTAGAAGAGCAGACGTCTGGCTTTGGCGTCCAGAAGTTGTCTCAGATCTTTCCTAGCAGATATAAGAGCTTGGAGAGTATCAGTCGCCAGAGATTGTTTATGTGTAGCCTCTAGAGTCGCAATGCGTGAGAGGAGGTCGGTCATTTGTTTTTCTATTTGTTTTTTGCGTCTGGCACCCCACATTATGAGTGCCCCTCTAATAGTGCATTTATGAGCTTCCCAGACATTCATAGGAAGCACCGTGGACCGTGAGTGAACCTCAAAGAACATGTCCAACTCTTTAGAGACGTGTTCTCGAATTTCGGGGTCGGTCAGCAGTGTGGGGTTCAAGCGCCAGTTAAAGACTTTTCCTGCGTCTCTAGGTCTGCTGGTAAGGGTTAAAGAGATAGGGGCATGATCCGATATGGTCTGGTTGCCTATGTGTGACGCGGTCAGTTCCGACAGGTCCTGTTGGGAAATATATAGGAAGTCGATGCGCGAATATTTGGAGTGCATCGGGGAGTAATAAGTAAAGTCCTTATCGTCCGCATGAAGAGCTCTCCATGAGTCCACTAAAGTGAGTGACCCTAAAATAGTTTTAATTCTTTTCAGAGTCCTGTATTTGATGCAGGAGTGACAGTTGGAAGTGTCTAGGAGTGGGTTCAGGGGTACATTGAAATCCCCTCCCAGTATAATGCAACCTTCCCCAAACCATTTCAGCTCATCTATCACCTTTTGACAGAAGGACAGATGTGCGGAATTGGGGAAGTAGACATTAGCAAGGGTCACTGGCTTACCAGCTAGGGTACCCTTTAGTAGTAAATAGCAGCCTTCAGGATCTGCCAGTTGATGTGTGAGGTCAAAAGCAGCGTCTTTATGTATCAAAATTGATACTCCCTTGGCCTTGTTCACGGGCGAGATCGCGTGGAAGGCTCTGGGGAAGTGTCTGGAAGTTATGAGAGGTATGGATCTAGCTCTAAAATGTGTTTCCTGAAAGAAAACAAAAGCCGGTTTCACCTTAGCCAGGGCCCTGAGAACAGATGATCTTTTTTCAGGGATGTTAAGTCCCCTGCAGTTGAAAGAGAGTACCGTGGGACCCCTGCCAAGTGCAGAAAACATGGTGGCCATATGTCAGGTTGTGTATGGTGTGGCAATAGGAGAATTAGAACACTCACCGACCCAGGAAAGGCGGTCTCAGTCAATCGCAGGGAGCCGTCCACTTAAGGATGTGTCTCCGTATGTGTCCCAACCAGACTTCCGTAGGGATCCCCGAGCCGGCTGCAATGGAGAGAATGGGATGGGAAGGAGGGGGGGTGGAGGAGAAGGGTGGAAGGGGTACAATAGCGGCAGATAGTTAGAGAAGAAGCCTGAGGTAAGATCGAGTGTAAGACAACAAACAGTCTAATGCACTATACAATAAAAGTTTTGTAACAGTAGGTAACAACGCCTAACAGAAAGGATTACTGTAGGCGATCAGAACGTAGTCCGGTGTACATCAACAGACGGACGAACAAATGCAATAAGCAAAAAGTTCAGACTACTGATTGTGAGGTGAGTGGGAGGTCAGTCGGCGAGGTATCTCTAAAAACCAAAAACAGAGAAACACCATCACGAACCTACCAGCCCATACATGTGGAATTTGGTAAAGAGCAAATCTCAAACCGAGGTTAAGTTGTCTCCAAAAAAAAAAAAAAGGAAAAATGCTGCGGCAGATAGGCAGGTATGGCAGGAATTATACTATCAATGGAACTAGGCACAATATGAAGTTCGGAGCCAAACAAAAAGTCAGCCGGAGGTCAAGATGCATGACAGGCATGTCAGCAGAAGGAGGTGGATCATCAGGGCGTCCGATGAGTGTGTCACCGATGTCAGAAGTGGGCTCTGAGTCCGGGGGTCTTGGGAGTTTTCGGTGTGGTATGGGATCGCCTCGAAGTGCCCTCTGGATGCTTATTCAGCTTCATTTTTTTGCTGCTGGCTGGAGTGAGAGCGGAGACCGGTGATGTAGGAGAAGCAGTGGGCATATCAGGGAGTCTGAAATCAGAGTGCCAATCAGGGACTTCCGTAAGAGGTATCTGGAGAGCCTCACAGAATGCCGGCAGGTCCGATGGGGTCCGCAGAAGGTACGTTTTTCCATGAAAGGTCACGCTGAGAGCAAAGGGGAATTTCCAATGATAGGAGTGTCCTTTGAGTCTCAAGGCCTCCAGCAGGGGGCGCAGGGCGCGCCTGTTATTAAGTGTGATAGGCGATAGGTCTTGAAAGAGGAGAATTGGGTCCCCATTAAACAGCACTTGACCGTTTTGGCGTGCTTTAGCCAGAATTTCGGAGAGCCCTATGCGCCCTTACAAAGTCTATCGGTGACTCAGTAGGTCGTTCCAGCAGGTCATTAAAGATTTTGGTTAAAGCCAGTTTAGTGTCCTCAGGGGGTACAGACTCCGGGACCCCCCGGACTCTGATATTACAACGTCTACCCCTGTTATCCAGGTCCTCGATCTGTCTATTTGCATCGATTAGATGCGCGGCGTGTGCCTCAGCAGTGTGTTCTAAGCGCTTAATGGCGGTATGCCTGGCCCTCCCCTCTCTCTCAGTCCTGTCCAATTTGTCAGAGAGAACCATGTTATTGGCAGTTAAGGTGGCTATCGCAGCAGCAAAATATTTCTTGATGTCTGCTGCTATGACGGTCATGGCTGCATGGGTGAGGGGGAGGTCGGGAGAGTGTTCCTCTCTTACCGTGTCCTCCGAGGCAGAGAGCGATTCCTCACTGAAGTCGGCCTCATGGTGGAGCTGCGCCATCTTTTCGACCAAGTTGAGGGATCTTGCCACCGCTTGAGCCTTGAATAAAGCTTGTCTGCTTTGTGATCCGTGGTGGAGTATTCTGCCCATCGCCGCAAATAAGGAGACTGGGAAGCTTATTAGGGCTGCAGGTTCACGGAGCTCACTCAATGTGCTGCCATCCGCCGCGCTGTCCAAGCCACGCCCCAGAACACTAGGTTTTTTAAGCCATTTTTTAAAATCTTAATTATATGCTCCCCTATTCCGGTAGCCAGTTCCTTAAATGTTCTCCCTAAATACTAGAGTTTACGCCGACAGTCCAGCATGTAGGTGACATAAGTACTGTCACATGAGATAAAGTTCTTTGTTTCTTAACCACTTAAGCCCCGGAAGATTTTACCCCCTTCCTGACCAGGGGGTATTTTGCGATTCGGCACTGCGTGATTTTTAACGGACAATTGTGCGGTCGTGCGACGCTGTACCTAAACGAATTTGACGTCCTTTTTTTTCCCACAAACAGAGCTTTCTTTTGGTGGTATTTGATCACCTGTGCGATTTTTTGATCACGCGCTATAAACAAAAAAAGAGCGTCAATTTTGCAAAAATAACAATATTTTTCACATTTTTTTATATGAAATTCCCCCAAAAAAAAAAAGTAAAAATCAAAATTTTTTCAAATTTTCGGCCAATTTGTTTTATGCTACCTATGTTTGGTAAAAAAAATCGCAAAAAGCGTATTTTGATTGGTTTGCGCAAAAGTTATCGCGTTTACTAACAAAGGGAAAGATTTTTGTCATTTTTGTTGTTTTTTTTTTTAACGCGTAATGGCGGCGATCTGCGATTTTTTTTGCGGTACTGCGACATTGGGGCGGACAGATCGGACCCTTGACTGACATTTGTGACACTTTTGGGGTTACCAGTGACATTTCTACAGTAATCAGTGCTATACATATGCACTGTTACTGTAAAAATACACTGGTTGTGAAGGGGTTAACTTTATTTGGAAGGGAGGGGCTGTGTGTATCCCTAGGGGCGTGCTTTCTACTGTGATTGGCTGTGGCTTGAGCTGTAAGGACACTGATCAACGGATCTACATACTAGATCCGTTTTATCAGTGTCTTTACAGCGAGGAGAATGACAGGCAGCTTGTTTACACAAGCTGCCTGACATTCTCCCTCTCCCCCGCCGATCGCCGAGTGACCGGCGGACATCGGGTCCGCTGGTCACACGCGCGGGGGGGTCCGTGACCACGCGGGAGCGGGTGCGCGCCTCCGGGGGCGCGCACGCTCCCTAGACCCTCACAAGCTAGTGACGTAGCCCTACGTCACTTTGCCTGTGAGGGGCTGACTGCCGACGTAGATCGGCGTTAGGCAGTCGGCAAGTGGTTAAGGGTGTTGTGTATTTTTTTAAATGCAATGTGTTAATTTTATAATTTGCGTGGGTGATAATTTTAAAATGGCCTCATCTCCTGTTATAAAAAAAAACAAAAAACTTTCTAGTTCCCATTCAGGACGCTTATGTATGTATCCTTGATGGGAAGCCGTTAAAGATACAGATCGCAAAAGCTACAGTATATATCCACTTCCATTTGTCATCACCCCATATGATGATAATTAGGTGTAATTGCAATCTGTAAAAACTGACTCTGACAAACAAACAGATATTCTAATAAAAATATTTAAAGTAAAGGGTTATATGAGAAACACACTAGAAGGGATTAAAGGAATGGTTAAATTAATATATTGCAGAATCAAAAACAGAATAATAGGAACCAAGAGATAGCATTTATAGCTGATTTCAATAATAACCATACAACAGAACCAGCGCAGGAATGGCAATGAGAGGGTTAAGCGTTTTCAACTGTATTGATAATGGGAAGTGCAGCCTGCTGAAGTCTGTGTAAGGGAGATGTCAGCAAAGGGAATTATATACTGGATGCATGCGGTATATGTCAGCTGAGTGGCTGAGCGGCTGAGCAGCTGAGCGGCTGTTTATCAGCATGCGTACTGTATGCTGGGCTAAGAGAGCTTCATCCATGTGGTCAGCAGGTGGGATGGCATCTCTGGTTGCTATGGCAACATATTTTAAAGCCATTTCTTCTTTATCAAGTCAATACAAAGGCACAAGGGGAGCTCCTGTATATACAGAAGGGAAACAATTACTATAAAACCTAACTTTTAATAAGCAGACATATAACATTGGCAAAAAACTGGTGGGGGAAATCTGGACTCACAAATAAAATAGACAATTAGAGAATAGTCTTAAAAATAGGAAAAAACAATACATATAAAAATTGTTGAAAACTGATATAAAAAAAAAAGGTGCTGAAGAAGAAAAGGAAAGGAAAGGTTACTGCACAAGAGGGGGGGGGGGGGGGGGGGTTCAATATATGGGATTATATAGTGTATATTGTAAATTAAAAAAAAGAGAGTTAATAAAAATATAAAAATGGGCAAGGCAAAAACTGGAAAATATATGTTTTTGATTTAGTAGCTCTTTTATTTGATACTTTTGTATAAAATGTTTTTGTAATAAGGAATACATACACTATATTACCAAAAGTTTTGGGACACCTGCCTTTACATGCACATGAACTTTAATGGCATCTCAATCGTAGTTCGTAGGGTTCAATATTGAGTTGGCCCACCCTTTGCTGCTATAGCAGCTTCAACTCTTCTGGGAAGGCTGTCCACAAGGTTTAGGAGTGTGTCTATGGGAATGTTTGACCATTCTTCCAGAAGCGCATTTGTGAGGTCAGGCACTGAGGTTGGACAAGAAGGCCTGGCTCGCAGTCTCCGCTCTAATTCATCCCAAAGGTGTTCTATCGAGTTGACGTCAGGCCTCTGTGCAGGCCAATCAAATTCCTCCACCTCAAACTCGCTCATCCATATGGACATTGCTTTGTACACTGATGCAAAGTCATGTTTGAACAGGAAGGGCCAACCCCAAACTGTTCCCACAAAGTCGGGAGCATGAAATTGTCCAAAATGCCTTGGCTTGCTGATGCCCTAAGGGTTCCCTTCATTGGAAATAAGCGGTCAAACCCAACCCCTGAAAAACAACCCCACACTATAATCCCCCCTCCACCAATTGATTTGGACCAGTGCAGAAAGCAAGGTCCAGCATTTGTGAATCAGTGATTCATAATTGATGCATAATTGATTCACACCCCTGCTGTGCAAAATAACAATTCAAACAGTACAGCTGAGCCTGTCGTGCAGAGGGAAGGTCTCTCATACAACCGCGGCTCAGAGACCACCGATGTTGTGGCTGCGAGAGCATTGTGGTTTATAAGGTGCCTTTATCGTCTTCCATGTGGTGGATGTATCACTGGGGTGGACCAGAAGGTTAAACGGCAGGCGTTGGCAGGCCAGCAGATTCCAGGATGGTGGCAGCAGGCAGCAGGGATCAGGCAGGTGCATGCGGAGCAGAAGAGACACAGGATGCGTTGTCAGACAAGCCAGGCAGGTAACAGATGATCAGATGCAGGCATAGACAGTAGGCAAAGAATAGTCAGGGTACAGGCAGAGATCGGCAACGTAAGTTCAAGCAGATGAGCAAGAGACAAGAAGCAAAGTCAAGATACAGGCCTAGACTAAGTGGCTGTGAACATGCCCAATCTTTCACTAAATCAACCGTGCTAATTTAACTAGCTTATTAATTCTCTGTGCTTTCTTGTTTTTACACTGGGTATTTTCTTCAGGCATTGCAGCTACAAAATCAACCTTATAATTTGTGAGGTCATTGGTTATCTTTTCAGAGACTGTGGAACAGTGAATATAAGCCATGTCCACACTGACCAGCTGTTAAAAAAAAACTGACACATTTTAAGTGTGTTGCAAAAAGTGGATCATACTAAGAAACACTGGCTCTTTGGTAGGAACAGATTGCACCTAAATGGGGAGGGTGCAACCGTACTGGGTGAGAAGATGGCCGAAAAGTTAGAGGGGCTTTTAAACTAGGTGATGGGGGGGAGGGTACAGATGTAGAATTAGCCAGTGGAAACCAAGATTCAGAGGGCAGAAATGGGGGCGTTAGCGGTAGGGTGTTCGGAGCTCCTAAACCCAGGGGGGGTAAGGGGAAAAATCAAGAATGCAGCCTAATAACATCAAATGAGGATATATGTAACTGGTCAAAATTACGAGGCTTGTATACCAATGCCAGAAGCCTGGCCAACAAGATGGGAGAGCTGGAGCTGCTGATGTTTGAGGAGGACTTAGATTTTGTGGGGATAACTGAGACTTGGTTTGACAGCTCTCATGACTGGAAGGCGACCATTCAGGGGTATTCCCTTTATCGCAGAGATAGAGAAGGTAAAAAAGGGGGAGGGGTATGTCTTTATATTATAAACAGTGTAAAGGTAAATATCAGGGATGATATTAATAATGGAGCTATGGACGAGGCAGAATCCCTATGGGTAGAACTTCAAAGGGAAGGCACTGTGGGGAAGGTAATATTGGGCATATGCTATATGCCCCCCAACCTGAGGGAGGAGGGGGAGGCGGACCTCCTTTTAAAGATAGGATTGGCAGCAAGGATGGGAAATGTCATTATAATGGGGGACTTTATTTATCCAGATATAGACTGGGCAGAAGGAACCGCTCATTCAGCCAAGGCTCAGCAGTTCCTAAATGTTTTGCAGGATAATTTCATGGGTCAGATGGTGAATGCACCGACAAGAAACAATGCGGTACTTGACCTACTGATTACCAACAATACAGACCTGCTCACGGATATAGAAATACGGGACAAATTAGGAAACAGTGACCATAGATCAATTAGTTTCAGTATTAATTATAGTAATAGTAAACACAAGGGTAATAAAAGGACACTGAATTTCAAAAGAGCCAATTTCCCAAAACTGCGCTCTCTGCTAGAAAATATCAAATGGGATAGAACCCTTGGAACAAAGAACACGGAGGAAAAATGGGAGTGCTTCAAAAGCATACTTAACAAAGGGATTGACCAGTGTATTCCAAAGGGAAATACATTTAAAAGAGCAAAACTAAACCTGGGTGGCTAAACTCCAACATAAAAATGCATATTAATGCTAAAGGAAAGGCCTTCAAAAAATACAAGACTGAGGGCTCATTGGCAGCATTCAAGCATTACAAAGAGTGTAATAAGAAATGTAAAGACGAAATCAGGGCAGCTAAAATAGAACACGAGAGACAGAGAGCGGAAGAGAGTAAAAAGAACCCCAAGAAATTCTTTAAGTATATAAACAGTAAGAAAGTGAGGCCAGAACACATTGGCCCCATAAAAGATGATAAGGGAGTTTTGGCCACAGAGGACAGGGAAAAGGCGGTAGTGTTAAATAATTTCTTCTCTTGACTCTTCACAAAAGAATCAGGGGGCTACACTAACCCAGCTTGGAAGGCCAAACTAAACAACACACCTCAGGAAATACCGCCATGGCTAACAGAAGATAGAGTTAGAACTAAACTAGAGAAACTTAACATAAATAAATCACCGGGACCGGATGGCTTGCACCCGAGGGGTTCTTAAAGAGCTCAGCCAGGTGATTGCCAGACCATTATTCTTGATCTTTAAGGATATTTTACAGACGGGTATGGTGCCAGCTGATTGGAAAAAAGCCAACGTGGTACCAATTTTTTAAAAAGGGGCCGAGATATATCCCGGGTAGTGTTGAGCGAACACGGACTGTATTATTCGTGTTCGTACCGAATAATTGGATTTTTTGTACCCGAACACGGACACGGACACTTTATTGTATGTTCGGGTAAAAATCCGTGTTCGGTCGTTTTATTTCCGGGTTTTGCATGCTTTGGCGCTCTTTTCATGGCGGGCTTTCAACAGCCAATCAACAATCGTTTAACTGGTGTGCCTTAAGCCATCCCAGCCATGCCTGCAAATGTCTCAGTAGCTGTGATTGGCCGTCTGAAGCATGTGACCAAGTCTTTATAAGTTCCAGGCAGCCGCAGCATCTTCATTCTGCTGCTTAGATCAGGGACAGAGCACACATCAACGTGCTGGCTGCTGATTAGGGAAAGACAGGCAGGAAAAAAACATTTGTGTCCGGATAGAATTGAGGGACAGGTCGGAGTATTTAGGCAGGGCGAGTTGTAGGCATTTTAGGGATAGAGTCTGCTGAATTATAGGGTCAGTGTCTTCAAAAAAGTACAATCGATATTGCTGTGTGGGGGGTGGGGTGACTCTACACTCAATCCTGATCTACGATCTCTTCTCAATCCTGTTAGGGAGAGGCTGCTGCTGCTGAATTTTAGGGAAACTGTGTTCTACAAACTACAATCGATATTGCTGTGTGGTGTGGGATAGGAGATAGGCAGGTGTCAGTGATCCACATCCTTTTTTCTGTGTGTGAGCTGCAGTGAACACAATCTTTTTGGGCTGCAGTGAACACAATCTTTTTGGGGTGCAGTGAACAACGTCCTTTTTGGGGTGCAGTGAACAAAACCTTTTTGGGGTGCAGTGAACAAAATCCTTTTTGGGGTGCAGTGAACAACATCCTTTTTGGGGTGCAGTGAACACAATCTTTTTGGGGTGCAGTGCACAAAATCCTTTGTGGGGTGCAGTGAACACAATCTTTGTGGGGTGCAGTGAACACAATCTTTTTGGGGTGCAGTGAACAACATCCTTTTTGGGGTGCAGTGAACAAAATCCTTTTTGGGGTGCAGTGAACACAATCTTTTTGGGGTGCAGTGAACAAAATCCTTTGTGGGGTGCAGTGAACACAATCTTTTTGGGGTGCAGTGAACAACATCCTTTTTGGGGTGCAGTGAACAAAATCCTTTTTGGGGTGCAGTGAACAACATCCTTTTTGGGGTGCAGTGAACAAAATCCTTTTAGGGTGCAGTGAACACAATCTTTGTGGGGTGCAGTGCACAAAATCCTTTGTGGGGTGCAGTGAACACAATCTTTGTGGGGTGCAGTGAACACAATCTTTTTGGGGTGCAGTGAACAACATCCTTTTTGGGGTGCAGTGAACAAAATCCTTTTTGGGGTGCAGTGAACACAATCTTTTTGGGGTGCAGTGAACAAAATCCTTTGTGGGGTGCAGTGAACACAATCTTTTTGGGGTGCAGTGAACAACATCCTATTTGGGGTGCAGTGAACAAAATCCTTTTTGGGGTGCAGTGAACAACATCCTTTTTGGGGTGCAGTGAACAAAATCCTTTTAGGGTGCAGTGAACACAATCTTTGTGGGTTACAGTGAACAGAATCTTTGTGGGGTGCAGTGAACACAATCTTTGGGGGGTACAGTGAACACAATCTTTTTGGGGTGCAGTGAACAAAATCCTTTGTGGGGTGCAGTGAACACAATATTTGTGGGGTGCAGTGAACACAATCTTTTTGGGGTGCAGTGAACAAAATCCTTTTTGGGGTGCAGTGAACACAATCTTTGTGGGGTGCAGTGAACACAATCTTTTTGGGGTGGAGTGAACAAAATCCTTTTTGGGGTGCAGTGAACAACATCCTTTTTGGGGTGCAGTGAACAAAATCCTTTTTGGGGTGCAGTGAACACAATCTTTTTGGGGTGCAGTGAACAAAATCCTTTGTGGGGTGCAGTGAACACAATCTTTGTGGGGTGCAGTGAACACAATCTTTTTGGGGTGCAGTGAACAAAATCCTTTTTGGGGTGCAGTGAACAACATCCTTTTTGGGGTGCAGTGAGCACAATCTTTGGGGGGTACAGTGAACACAATCTTTTTGGGGTGCAGTGAACAAAATCCTTTGTGGGGTGCAGTGAACACAATCTTTGTGGGGTGCAGTGAACACAATCTTTTTGGGGTGCAGTGAACAAAATCCTTTTTGGGGTGCAGTGAACAACATCCTTTTTGGGGTGCAGTGAACACAATCTTTTTGGGGTGCAGTGAACAAAATCCTTTGTGGGGTGCGGTGAACACAATCTTTGTGGGGTACAGTGAACAGAAACTTTGTGGGGTGCAGTGAACACAATCTTTGGGGGGTACAGTGAACACAATCTTTTTGGGGTGCAGTGAACAAAATCCTTTGTGGGGTGCAGTGAACACAATCTTTGGGGGGTACAGTGAACACAATCTTTTTGGGGTGCAGTGAACAAAATCCTTTGTGGGGTGCAGTGAACACAATCTTTGTGGGGTGCAGTGAACACAATCTTTTTGGGGTGCAGTGAACAAAATCCTTTTTGGGGTGCAGTGAACAACATCCTTTTTAGGGTGCAGTGAACACAATCTTTTTGGGGTGCAGTGAACAAAATCCTTTGTGGGGTGCAGTGAACACAATCTTTTTGGGGTGCAGTGCACAAAATCCTTTGTGGGGTGCAGTGAACACAATCTTTGTGGGGTGCAGTGAACACAATATTTTTGGGGTGCAGTGAACAACATCCTTTTTGGGGTGCAGTGAACAAAATCCTTTTTGGGGTGCAGTGAACACAATCTTTTTGGGGTGCAGTGAACAAAATCCTTTGTGGGGTGCAGTGAACACAATCTGTGTGGGGTGCAGTGAACACAATCTTTTTGGGGTGCAGTGAACAACATCCTTTTTGGGGTGCAGTGAACAAAATCCTTTTAGGGTGCAGTGAACACAATCTTTGTGGGTTACAGTGAACAGAATCTTTGTGGGGTGCAGTGAACACAATCTTTGGGGGGTACAGTGAACACAATCTTTTTGGGGTGCAGTGAACAAAATCCTTTGTGGGGTGCAGTGAACACAATCTTTTTGGGGTGCAGTGAACAAAATCCTTTGTGGGGTGCAGTGAACACAATCTTTGTGGGGTGCAGTGAACACAATCTTTTTGGGGTGCAGTGAACAAAATCCTTTTTGGGGTGCAGTGAACACAATCTGTGTGGGGTGCAGTGAACACAATCTTTTTGGGGTTCAGTGAACAACATCCTTTTTGGGGTGCAGTGAACAACATCCTTTTTGGGGTGCAGTGAACAAAATCCTTTTAGGGTGCAGTGAACACAATCTTTGTGGGTTACAGTGAACAGAATCTTTGTGGGGTGCAGTGAACACAATCTTTGGGGGGTACAGTGAACACAATCTTTTTGGGGTGCAGTGAACAAAATCCTTTGTGGGGTGCAGTGAACACAATCTTTTTGGGGTGCAGTGAACAAAATCCTTTGTGGGGTGCAGTGAACACAATCTTTGTGGGGTGCAGTGAACACAATCTTTTTGGGGTGCAGTGAACAAAATCCTTTTTGGGGTGCAGTGAACACAATCTTTGTGGGGTGCAGTGAACACAATCTTTTTGGGGTGGAGTGAACAAAATCCTTTTTGGGGTGCAGTGAACAACATCCTTTTTGGGGTGCAGTGAACAAAATCCTTTTTGGGGTGCAGTGAACACAATCTTTTTGGGGTGCAGTGAACAAAATCCTTTGTGGGGTGCAGTGAACACAATCTTTGTGGGGTGCAGTGAACACAATCTTTTTGGGGTGCAGTGAACAAAATCCTTTTTGGGGTGCAGTGAACAACATCCTTTTTGGGGTGCAGTGAACACAATCTTTTTGGGGTGCAGTGAACAAAATCCTTTGTGGGGTGCGGTGAACACAATCTTTGTGGGGTACAGTGAACAGAAACTTTGTGGGGTGCAGTGAACACAATCTTTGGGGGGTACAGTGAACACAATCTTTTTGGGGTGCAGTGAACAAAATCCTTTGTGGGGTGCAGTGAACACAATCTTTGGGGGGTACAGTGAACACAATCTTTTTGGGGTGCAGTGAACAAAATCCTTTGTGGGGTGCAGTGAACACAATCTTTGTGGGGTGCAGTGAACACAATCTTTTTGGGGTGCAGTGAACAAAATCATTTTTGGGGTGCAGTGAACAACATCCTTTTTAGGGTGCAGTGAACACAATCTTTTTGGGGTGCAGTGAACAAAATCCTTTGTGGGGTGCAGTGAACACAATCTTTTTGGGGTGCAGTGCACAAAATCCTTTGTGGGGTGCAGTGAACACAATCTTTGTGGGGTGCAGTGAACACAATATTTTTGGGGTGCAGTGAACAACATCCTTTTTGGGGTGCAGTGAACAAAATCCTTTTTGGGGTGCAGTGAACACAATCTTTTTGGGGTGCAGTGAACAAAATCCTTTGTGGGGTGCAGTGAACACAATCTGTGTGGGGTGCAGTGAACACAATCTTTTTGGGGTGCAGTGAACAACATCCTTTTTGGGGTGCAGTGAACAAAATCCTTTTAGGGTGCAGTGAACACAATCTTTGTGGGTTACAGTGAACAGAATCTTTGTGGGGTGCAGTGAACACAATCTTTGGGGGGTACAGTGAACACAATCTTTTTGGGGTGCAGTGAACAAAATCCTTTGTGGGGTGCAGTGAACACAATCTTTTTGGGGTGCAGTGAACAAAATCCTTTGTGGGGTGCAGTGAACACAATCTTTGTGGGGTACAGGGAACAGAATCTTTGTGGGGTGCAGTGAACACAATCTTTGGGGGGTACAGTGAACACAATCTTTTTGGGGTGCAGTGAACAAAATCCTTTTAGGGTGCAGTGAACACAATCTTTGTGGGGTGCAGTGAACAAAATCCTTTTTGAGGTGCAGTGAACACAATCTTTGTGGGGTGCAGTGAACACAATCGTTGTGGGGTACAGTGAACACAATCTAATACTTCTGAACATTTGAGGGTGCTGCCTGTTCCATACTCCTCCTCCTACTGCTCAACCATCCTTTTAGGGGTACAAACAATAGTAATTGGGGCCTAGTGTGGTGGTGTACGTGTGAGATACATACACTTTCTTTTTGATCATATTTTCTATTCCGCTATTCAATTAAATCCTTTGGGGATCAATTAAATTGCGTGATAGTCTGTGTCGGTACGTGTGAGATCCACCTTTCCAAGTTTTTGGGGTTCATCTCATACTTCTGAAGATTTGAGGGTGCTGCCTGTTCCATACTCCTCCTCCTACTGCTCAACCATCCTTTTAGGGGTACAAACAATAGTAATTGGGGCCTAGTGTGGTGGTGTACGTGTGAGACACATACACTTTCTTTTTGATCATATTTTCTATTCCGCTATTCAATTAAATCCTTTGGGGATCAATTAAATTGCGTGATAGTCTGTGTCGGTACGTGTGAGATCCACCTTTCCAAGTTTTTGGGGTTCATCTCATACTTCTGAAGATTTGAGGGTGCTGCCTGTTCCATACTCCTCCTCCTACTGCTCAACCATCCTTTTAGGGGTACAAACAATAGTAATTGGGGCCTAGTGTGGTGGTGTACGTGTGAGATACATACACTTTCTTTTTGATCATATTTTCTATTCCGCTATTCAATTAAAACCTTTGGGGATCAATTAAATTGCGTGATAGTCTGTGTCGGTACGTGTGAGATCCACCTTTCCAAGTTTTTGGGGTTCATCTCATACTTCTGAAGATTTGAGGGTGCTGCCTGTTCCATACTCCTCCTCCTACTGCTCAACCATCCTTTTAGGGGTACAAACAATAGTAATTGGGGCCTAGTGTGGTGGTGTACATGTGAGATACATACACTTTCTTTTTGATCATATTTTCTATTCCGCTATTCAATTAAAACCTTTGGGGATCAATTAAATTGCGTGATAGTCTGTGTCGGTACGTGTGAGATCCACCTTTCCAAGTTTTTGGGGTTCATCTCATACTTCTGAAGATTTGAGGGTGCTGCCTGTTCCATACACCTCCTCCTACTGCTCAACCATCCTTTTAGGGGTACAAACAATAGTAATTGGGGCCTAGTGTGGTGGTGTACGTGTGAGATACATACACTTTCTTTTTGATCATATTTTCTATTCCGCTATTCAATTAAAACCTTTGGGGATCAATTAAATTGCGTGATAGTCTGTGTCGGTACGTGTGAGATCCACCTTTCCAAGTTTTTGGGGTTCATCTTATACTTCTGAAGATTTGAGGGTGCTGCCTGTTCCATACTCCTCCTCCTACTCCTCAACCATCCTTTTAGGGGTACAAACAATAGTAATTGGGGCCTAGTGTGGTGGTGTACGTGTGAGATACATACACTTTCTTTTTGATCATATTTTCTATTCCGCTATTCAATTAAAACCTTTGGGGATCAATTAAATTGCGTGATAGTCTGTGTCGGTACGTGTGAGATCCACCTTTCCAAGTTTTTGGGGTTCATCTCATACTTCTGAAGATTTGAGGGTGCTGCCTGTTCCATACTCCTCCTCCTACTGCTCAACCATCCTTTTAGGGGTACAAACAATAGTAATTGGGGCCTAGTGTGGTGGTGTACGTGTGAGATACATACACTTTCTTTTTGATCATATTTTCTATTCCGCTATTCAATTAAAACCTTTGGGGATCAATTAAATTGTGTGATAGTCTGTGTCGGTACGTGTGAGATCCACCTTTCCAAGTTTTTGGGGTTCATCTCATACTTCTGAAGATTTGAGGGTGCTGCCTGTTCCATACTCCTCCTCCTACTGCTCAACCATCCTTTTAGGGGTACAAACAATAGTAATTGGGGCCTAGTGTGGTGGTGTACGTGTGAGATACATACACTTTCTTTTTGATCATATTTTCTATTCCGCTATTCAATTAAATCCTTTGGGGATCAATTAAATTGCGTAAAAGTCTGTGTCGGTACGTGTGAGATCCACCTTTCCAAGTTTTTGGGGTTCATCTCATACTTCTGAAGATTTGAGGGTGCTGCCTGTTCCATACTCCTCCTCCTACTGCTCAACCATCCTTTTAGGGGTACAAACAATAGTAATTGGGGCCTAGTGTGGTGGTGTACGTGTGAGATACATACACTTTCTTTTTGATCATATTTTCTATTCCGCTATTCAATTAAAACCTTTGGGGATCAATTAAATTGCATGATAGTCTGTGTCGGTACGTGTGAGATCCACCTTTCCAAGTTTTTGGGGTTCATCTCATACTTCTGAAGATTTGAGGGTGCTGCCTGTTCCATACTCCTCCTCCTACTGCTCAACCATCCTTTTAGGGGTACAAACAATAGTAATTGGGGCCTAGTGTGGTGGTGTACGTGTGAGATACATACACTTTCTTTTTGATCATATTTTCTATTCCGCTATTCAATTAAAACCTTTGGGGATCAATTAAATTGCGTGATAGTCTGTGTCGGTACGTGTGAGATCCACCTTTCCAAGTTTTTGGGGTTCATCTCATACTTCTGAAGATTTGAGGGTGCTGCCTGTTCCATACACCTCCTCCTACTGCTCAACCATCCTTTTAGGGGTACAAACAATAGTAATTGGGGCCTAGTGTGGTGGTGTACGTGTGAGATACATACACTTTCTTTTTGATCATATTTTCTATTCCGCTATTCAATTAAAACCTTTGGGGATCAATTAAATTGCGTGATAGTCTGTGTCGGTACGTGTGAGATCCACCTTTCCAAGTTTTTGGGGTTCATCTTATACTTCTGAAGATTTGAGGGTGCTGCCTGTTCCATACTCCTCCTCCTACTCCTCAACCATCCTTTTAGGGGTACAAACAATAGTAATTGGCGCCTAGTGTGGTGGTGTACGTGTGAGATACATACACTTTCTTTTTGATCATATTTTCTATTCCGCTATTCAATTAAAACCTTTGGGGATCAATTAAATTGCGTGATAGTCTGTGTCGGTACATGTGAGATCCACCTTTCCAAGTTTTTGGGGTTCATCTCATACTTCTGAAGATTTGAGGGTGCTGCCTGTTCCATACTCCTCCTCCTACTGCTCAACCATCCTTTTAGGGGTACAAACAATAGTAATTGGGGCCTAGTGTGGTGGTGTACGTGTGAGATACATACACTTTCTTTTTGATCATATTTTCTATTCCGCTATTCAATTAAATCCTTTGGGGATCAATTAAATTGCGTGATAGTCTGTGTCGGTACGTGTGAGATCCACCTTTCCAAGTTTTTGGGGTTCATCTCATACTTCTGAAGATTTGAGGGTGCTGCCTGTTCCATACTCCTCCTCCTACTGCTCAACCATCCTTTTAGGGGTACAAACAATAGTAATTGGGGCCTAGTGTGGTGGTGTACGTGTGAGATACATACACTTTCTTTTTGATCATATTTTCTATTCCGCTATTCAATTAAAACCTTTGGGGATCAATTAAATTGCGTGATAGTCTGTGTCGGTACATGTGAGATCCACCTTTCCAAGTTTTTGGGGTTCATCTCATACTTCTGAAGATTTGAGGGTGCTGCCTGTTCCATACTCCTCCTCCTACTGCTCAACCATCCTTTTAGGGGTACAAACAATAGTAATTGGGGCCTAGTGTGGTGGTGTACGTGTGAGATACATACACTTTCTTTTTGATCATATTTTCTATTCCGCTATTCAATTAAATCCTTTGGGGATCAATTAAATTGCGTGATAGTCTGTGTCGGTACGTGTGAGATCCACCTTTCCAAGTTTTTGGGGTTCATCTCATACTTCTGAAGATTTGAGGGTGCTGCCTGTTCCATACTCCTCCTCCTACTGCTCAACCATCCTTTTAGGGGTACAAACAATAGTAATTGGGGCCTAGTGTGGTGGTGTACGTGTGAGATACATACACTTTCTTTTTGATCATATTTTCTATTCCGCTATTCAATTAAAACCTTTGGGGATCAATTAAATTGCATGATAGTCTGTGTCGGTACGTGTGAGATCCACCTTTCCAAGTTTTTGGGGTTCATCTCATACTTCTGAAGATTTGAGGGTGCTGCCTGTTCCATACTCCTCCTCCTACTGCTCAACCATCCTTTTAGGGGTACAAACAATAGTAATTGGGGCCTAGTGTGGTGGTGTACGTGTGAGATACATACACTTTCTTTTTGATCATATTTTCTATTCCGCTATTCAATTAAAACCTTTGGGGATCAATTAAATTGCGTGATAGTCTGTGTCGGTACGTGTGAGATCCACCTTTCCAAGTTTTTGGGGTTCATCTCATACTTCTGAAGATTTGAGGGTGCTGCCTGTTCCATACTCCTCCTCCTACTGCTCAACCATCCTTTTAGGGGTACAAACAATAGTAATTGGGGCCTAGTGTGGTGGTGTACGTGTGAGATACATACACTTTCTTTTTGATCATATTTTCTATTCCGCTATTCAATTAAAACCTTTGGGGATCAATTAAATTGCGTGATAGTCTGTGTCGGTACGTGTGAGATCCACCTTTCCAAGTTTTTGGGGTTCATCTCATACTTCTGAAGATTTGAGGGTGCTGCCTGTTCCATACTCCTCCTCCTACTGCTCAACCATCCTTTTAGGGGTACAAACAATAGTAATTGGGGCCTAGTGTGGTGGTGTACGTGTGAGATACATACACTTTCTTTTTGATCATATTTCCTATTCCGCTATTCAATAAAAACCTTTGAGGATCAATTGAATTGCGGGATAGTCTGTGTCGGTACGTGTGAGATCCACCTTTCCAAGTTTTTGAGGTTCATCTCATACTTCTGAAGATTTGAGGGTGCTGTCTGTTCCATACTCCTCCTACTCCTCATCCATCCTTTTAGGGGTAGAAACAATAGTAATTGGGGCCTAGTGTGGTTTTGTACGTGCGAGATACATACACTTTTTTGGATCATATTTCCTATTCCGCTATTCAATAAAAACCTTTCTAGGGCAAGATCTTAAATTACAGAAATATGAGGAGACCGTCAAATAAGGGCCGTGGCCTGGGTCGTGGTGCTGCTGGTAGAGCTCCTGTTGCAAGGAGAGGACGTGGTCGATCTGTGCCAGCTACACGCACAAGTGAAACACCTTCCTCAAGTGTGAGTAGGCGACAGAACCTGCATCAGTATTTGGTAGGGCATCATACGCCCCTAGAAGTGATGAGGCCAGAACAAGTGGAGGCGATAGTAGATTGGTTTGCTGCTGACAGTGCCTCCAGTTCCTTCACATTGTCTCCCACCCAGTCTACTGCAGAAAGGTCACAGTTGGCACCTGCAGCCGATGTCCAACCGTCTTTCACCTCACCCCCTTGCAAATCAGGCAAGCAGTCTGAGCCCCAAGCCATACAGCAGTCTCTTCTTCTTTTTGATGACTCTGTCAGCAGGGTTTCCCAGGGCCATCCACCTAGCCTTGCCCCAGAAGTGGAAGAGATTGAGTGCAGCGATGCCCAACCACTTATTTCTCAAGATGAGTACATGCAAGGATCATCGCAGCACGTCTCCGATGATGACGAAATGCAGGTGCCAACTGCTGCGGCGTTCAGCATTGTGGAGACCGACAAGGAGGGCAGGGGTGAAGACTGGGTGGAAGATGATGTGGAGGACGATGAGGTCCTCGACCCCACATGGAATGAATGTCATGCAGGTGACCTGAGTAGTTTGGAGGAAGAGGCGGTGGTCGCACAGAGCCACCAGCACAGCAGAAGAGGGAGCAGGGTGCAGAAGCGGAGCGGCCGTGCCCTAGACACTACGCCCGCTACTGCCCAACGCAGCAAGGGAACGAGCGCACCAAAGTCAGCTCAAAGGAGTTCTCTAGCGTGGAAGTTCTTTAGAAAATGTGCTGATGACAGGACACGAGTGGTTTGCACCCTGTGCAATCAGAGCTTGAAGCGAGGCATAAACCTTCTCAACCTGAGCACAACCTGCATGATCAGGCATCTAAGTGCAAAGCACGAGCTGCAGTGGAGTACACACCTTCAAAACCAAGAAACGTCTCTGGCTCATCCTGCTTCCTCTTCTGCTGCAGTCTCGGCCGCTCCAGCCACATCTGTAGTGATACCGGCACCTGCCACCCCGCAAACAGACGATCTGTCAGCAACACCGCCACCTGGGTCACCAACAACCATCTCCACAATGTCCCGTGGAAGCGTTCAGCTTTCCATCTCCCAAACACTTGAGAGGAAGAGGAAGTACCCCCCTACCCACCCGCGATCCCTGGCCCTGAATGCCAGCATTTCAAAATTATTGACCTTTGAAATGCTGTCATTCCGTATGGTGGAGACGCACAGTTTTAAAAACCTTATGTCGGTGGCTGTCCCACAGTACGTCGTGCCCAGCCGCCACTACTTTTCCAGGCAAGCCATCCCTTCCCTGCACAACCAAGTGGGGGAAAAAATCAGGTGTGCACTGCGCAACGCCATCTGTGCCAAGGTCCACCTAACTACCGATACGTGGACCAGTAAGCACGGTCAGGGGCGTTATATCTCCCTAACGGCACACTGGGTAAATGCAGTGGCGGATGGGCCTGAGGCGGATAGCAATTTGGCGCATGTCTTTCCACCACCGAGGATTGCAGGGCGCTTCAGTTTGCCTCCTGTTCCTAACTCCTCCTACTCCGCTTCCTCATCCTCTACCGCCTCCTCATCCGGACAGCGTAACACCTTCACCACCAACTTCAGCACGGCCAGGGGTAAACGACAGCAGGCAGTTTTACAACTTGCCTGTTTGGGGGACAAACCACACACCGCGCAGGAGTTGTGGAGGAGCATGGAACAGCAGACAAATGAGTGGTTGCTGCCAGCGAGAATCAAGCCCGACCTGGGCGAAATCTCATAGCAGCTCTGGGCCTAGCCGGTTTGACGCACATCCCTTGCCTGGCGCATGTGCTGAATTTGGTGGTGCAGAGGTTCCTTAAAAACTACCCCGATATGTCAGAGCTGCTGCAGAAAGTGCGGGCCGTTTGTGCGCACTTTCGGCGTTCTCACCCTGCTGCTGCTCGCCTGGCAGTGCTGCAGCGTAACTTTGGCCTTCCCGCTCACCGCCTCATATGTGACGTGCCCACAAGGTGGAACTCCACCTTGCACATGCTGGAAAGACTGTGCGAGCAGCAGCAGGCCATAGTGGAGTTTCAGCTGCAGCACGCACGCGTGAGTCGCTCTGCGGAACAGCACCACTTCACCACCAATAACTGGGCCTCCATGCGAGACCTGTGTGCCTTGTTGCGCTGTTTTGAGTACTCCACCAACATGGCCAGTGGCAATGACGCCGTTCTCAGCTTAACTATCCCACTTCTATGCCTCCTTGAAAAAACAATTCGGGCGATGATGGAAGAGGATGTGGCACAGGATGAGGAGGAGGAGGAGGATGAAGAGGTAACATTTCCAAGGCTTTCAGGGCAGTCATTCGCAAGGGGCTCCGAGGGTGGGTTCCTGCACACACAAACGCCAGGGACACAATTGTCCAGCAGGGGCACAGTTCTGGAGGATGAGGAGGATGAGGAGGAGGAGGAGCTGGAGGAGGAGATGGAACCATGTTCACAGCAGGGTGGCACCCAGGCCAGCTCATGGCCATCACTGGTGCGTGGCTGGGGGGATACAGAGGACACGGACGTTACACCTCCCACAGAGGACAGCCTTTCGTTGCCTCTGGGCAGCCTGGCACACATGAGCGATTACATGCTGCAGTGTCTCCACAACGACCGCCGAGTTGCCCACATTCTAACTTGTGCTGATTACTGGGTGGCCACGCTGCTGGATCCCCGTTACAAGGACAACGTACCGTCCTTAATTCACTCACTGGAGCGCGATCGCAAGATGCGCGAGTACAAGCGCACGCTGGTAGACGCCATGCTGCTGGCATTCCCATCTGACAGCGGGGCCGCAGTGGAAGCACAAGGCAGAGGAGGAGGAGGAGGAGGTCGCCAACGCAACCAGGGCACCGCCAGCACCTCAGAAGGCAGGGTTAGCATGGCCGAAATGTGGAAAAGCTTTGTCAGCACGCCACAACAAACAGCAGCACCAGCAGCTCAGATGGAACGTCTTAGCAGGAGGCAGCATTTTACCAACATGGTGGAGCAGTATGTGTTCACACGCCTACATGTAGTGAATGAGGGGTCTGTCCCCTTCAACTTCTGGGTCTCCAAATTGGGCACATGGCCTGAGCTTGCCCTTTACGCCTTGGAGGTGCTGGCGTGCCCTGCAGCCAGTGTATTATCTGAACGGGTATTTAGCACGGCTGGGGGCGTTATAACAGACAAGCACAGCCGCCTGTCCAGAGACAATGTGGACAAGCTCACGTTCATTAAAATGAACCAGGCATGGATCCCACGGGACTTTTCCGTACCTTATGCAGAATAGCAATGGATACCGACCTTACCCACCCATTGTTCCATTTTTGCTCTTTCTCACTCTTTTGGGGTGTACCCTCATTTAAAATTTGTGAAAAGAAGCAGTGTTGGCTACCTCGTCCTCCTCCTCAGGGCCAGATTAACGTAGGGGCTATTGGAGCTGCAGCTCCAGGCCCCTACCTTTTATATAGGCCCCGGGTTGGCCATATTCACTGTTACCGCTCTTCTGTCACTTGTAAACACAGAAGTCTGGCTTCTATGCTCGCTTCCCCAGGCAGCACCCTCAGAACCTCCCCACACAGCGCGAAGGCCGGAGAAAGGAGGGACAGTTGCCGATGCATGGATGTGTTTATGGGCTTCAGAGACAGCATCCCATGTTGAATTAGGCATGCATGGCTGCACCCTTCCTCCTCTGGGTGCATGGCAAGGCACGGTCCTTAAGGCCCTTCAAAATCCTCAGCACCAAGCCCATGATGCTCTTAATCCGGCCCTGGTCCTCCTCCACCGCCGCTTCCACCTACACCGCATATAGGTGTGCGCAGCCTATTGCATTAAGGTGTGCACCCCAAAGTTGAAATACACATGCATGTGTTTGCCAGCAGGGAGAGTAATGTATCGGGGCCATGTACCTGTAGGCAAAGAGAAATAGAGCAGAGCAGGTCCGAGGGAGATCTTTCCCATCTCCTCACTGGCAATGCTATGTGCCCTAGGTGATTAGGGTGTGCCCAGGCACACCCGGCACACCCTGTGCGCATGCCTATGTCACCGCCACATCCACCACCACCTCAACCTCCCTCCTACTCCATATGGGCCTCGTCTTTCAAAAATGAAAAAGAACATTGTTTTATTTTTCTGTTTTTTTTTGTTGTTTTAAGTTATTTCCCTATCCACATTTGTTTGCAGAGCACTTGCCATGCTCTTAATTGCGTTTTGCTGCCATTTGCAGCACTCTAGCCCTTTCCTTTGGTGTTTTAGAGCCATTTTAGTGCCTTAAAGTTCGGGTCCCCATTGACTTCAATGGGGTTCGGTGTCCGGGAAAAGTTCGGTAAAAGTCCGGGACACGGACCCGGACTTTTTTTTAAAGTTCGGCCGAACCCGTCGAACACGGACATCTAGGTGTCCGCTCAACCCTTATCCCGGGTAACTATAGGCCGGTCAGCCTAACATCAGTAGTCTGCAAGATTTTGGAGGGGATGTTAAGGGACCACATACAAGACTTTAGTGATGAAAATGGTATTATTAGTAGTAATCAGCATGGATTCATGAAAATCGTTCTTGCCAAACCAATCTATTAACCTTCTATGATGAAGTGAGCTGCCACCTAGATAAAGGTAAGCCTGTGGATGTGGTGTACCTGAACTTCGCAAAGGCCTTTGACACCGTTCCCCACAAACGCTTACTGTTCAAACTAAGGAAGGTAGGTATGGACCATAAGGTGAGTACCTGGAAAGAGAACTGGATCCGGGGGAGAGTGCAAAGGGTGGTGATTAATGTGGAGTACTCAGATTGGGCGGGTGTGGAAAGCGGGGTCCCCCAGGGTTCTGTCCTTGGGCCAATCCTGTTTAATTTATTCATAAATGATCTAGAGGAGGGGATATCGAGTAAAATCTCAGTATTTGTGGATGATACTAAACTAAGCATGCCAATATCTTCTGGGCAGGATGTGGAAACCTTACAAGCGGACCTGAACAAAATAATGGGGTGGGCAACTACATGGCAGATGAGGTTTAATGTTGAAAATGTAAAGTAATGCACCTGGGTGCCAGAAACCAGAAAGCAAGCTACTCACTAGGGGGGGAACCTCTGGGTGAGTCTAGGATGGAAAAGGACCTGGGGGTACTGGTAGACAACAGGCTTGGCAGTGGCATGCATTGCCAAGCCGCTGCAAGCAAAGCCAACAGAATACTGGGATGTATAAAAAAGGGGATTCATGTAAGATTCTGGTATCTTCGGTACCCTTCCAGCCCATTTCTTCCGCATTGCGTTCCACCATTCAGGTAGGTGGAACGCATATAGCTACCTGTCCCTTTAACTCTCATGACGTCATCACTAGGCGCCGCTCTGAGCGGCTATTTCAATCGCCGGCTTTCACTCACAAGGTGTTCGTGCAAACCGCTTGTTATACAGCCTTGTCTGACGCTGCCGAAGCCTCCAGCTATTTCCCCAGTATCTGGATAGACCGGAGTCTCGCTACTTGATCCTGTATCTCGCTACTGATCCTGTATCTCGCTACCTGATCCTTATCTCATTACCGGACCCCTCATCTCTCTAAACCAACTAGTGATAAGTACCCCACAGGGGATTCCTTCCTATCAACTTACACTATCTACTCTTGCATACTAAAGACTGTTTCTATCTATGCATTACTATTTCTATCATCTGCACTGTTACATAGATTGCTAGCTCTTGAGTCTACTACCATCTATATCCTTGCACTGAGTTAGCAATTCCTGTACACTTCATCTGCTGTCCCCTACCACCTGTTATTTGTACATGATTGCTAACCTATCTGCATACTATCTATCACCATCTGCTAACACTTCTGAACATTACTATTGAGTGCCTATCATTGCTATCACTACTCACGCCTGTCCTTTCAGCACATCACCTCTATACTATCCTATACAACCTATCACTCCAGGAAAATCTTATCTGAGTGTCTGTATATTTGCATGCTGAGGCAGGCTGGGCCACAATGATGAGTCTGGAGAGTTGGATATGGTAATTCAACACATCTCTACACGACTACTGAGTGGAAATTCTGCAGCTGCAAATCCAGTTCACTAAACAAACGCCGGAGCGTTACAGATTGCACGAACCCGAAAAAAAAAATGGATTCAGCAGAATTAGCCACTCATGTGATACAACTAACACAAAAGGTAGATGCATTAATCCTTTCCCTTGCCGAAGTGAAAAATGAAAATCAGACTTTGAGACAGCAGATAGCCCGTGTTTCACAGCTCACTGCTGCTCAACCTCGTGAGCCCAAAATAAACCCTCCTCTAGTGTTTACAGGTGATCGGAAAACATTTAGTGAATTTAAAAACGCATGTCAATTGCTTTTTAATTTAAAACCTCGTACTTACACTACAGACCAAATTAAAGTCTGCACCACTATCTCATACTTGTCGGGTGATCCACGGGCTTGGGCAGACTCTCTCTTTGAGAAAAATGACCCTCTTCTTAACTCCTATCCTTTATTCTTAGCAGAACTCGCTAGCTTATATGAAGACCCAAATAAGCAGAGTACTGCTGACAGCCAATTGAGGGTTTTAAAACAAGGAAGGAGACCTGTTGAAGACTTCGTAGCAGAGTTCAAAAGATGGACCCTTGATTCAGGGTGGAATGATGCATCTTTGCGAACCCAGTTCAGACTCGGGTTATCAGAAGCCGTTAAAGACGAGCTCGAGCGGATTTACCTGGCACTTTGGATGCCTTAATACAACTCAGCATCAATATTGACAGGCGACTGCGAGAAAGAAAGGCTGAGAAAATGGGAGTACCATTATCCAATCCTTCTCGGGATTCGCCCGTTGACCCTACTCCTATGGAGGTAGGAACCATACGCCCACCATTATCGTCTACTGAACGAGCCAGGAGAAGATCTGAAAATCTCTGCATGTACTGCGCCTCCCCGGATCATTTGATAAGCGTCCGTCCCCTTGTCCGCAAAAAAGAGGGTGAGTGTTCACATGTCTTGCTAGGGGGATTAACGACTTCTTTTTCTAATCCCTATCTTTTTATTCATTTGACCTTACAGTGGGACCACAATAGGATCACCACCAAGGCTATGATCGACACAGGATCTTGTGGGAACTACATTGACACTAGTTTTGTTGCTTTAAATAAAATAACTATTATTTCAAAATCTAAACCTGTCTCTGTTAGTTTTATTAACGGTATTCCGTTATCTTCTGGTCCAATTACCAATCAGACACAAGCACTCCTTGCTACTGCTAACGAGTCTCATGCTGAGACCACCACTTTTAATGTATTACCTTCACCACATTTTCCCATTATTTTGGGACTTCCCTGGTTACACATACATCAACCAATCATTGATTGGAAAACACGGACTCTAACCTTCCCCTCTCACTACTGCGAGACCACGTGTAACCTCCAATCATATAAAAAAATCCCGTCCATGGTGTCAGATGAAATTTCACCACCACCATGTTATCAGGATCTATCAGAAGTCTTCCTTGAGAAAAATGCTCAAGTATTGCCTCCCCATAGGGACTAGGATTGTTCTATTGATCTACTCCCTAATAGTAAACTACCTTTCGGTCATGTTTATCCTCTTTCTCAGGGTGAACTTTCTCATCTCAAGGAATACTTGGATGAGAATTTAGCGAAAGGGTTTATTAGACCCTCTACTTCTTCCACAGCTGCAGGACTTTTCTTTGTCCACAATAAGGATTTAAGTCTCAGGCCTATTATTGACTATAGGCAATTAAATACCATTACGATAAAGGATCGCTATCCTTTACCTCTCATTCCCGAACTCATTGAACAAGTGCGCGGAGCTACCTACTTTTCAAAATTGGACCTAAAAGGGGCATACAACCTCATCCGAATCCGTAATGGGGATGAGTGGAAGACGGCATTCAGAACCAGATACGGATTATTCGAATATCTAGTGATGCCTTTTGGGTTGTGTAATGCTCCCGCAGCATTTCAGCGATTCATAAATGACATCTTCAGAGACTTACTTGATGTTTGTGTTGTGGTATATCTGGATGATATACTCATTTATTCTCAGTCCTTGTCCGAACATGTAAGACATGTAAGACTTGTGCTATCCAGATTACTCGCACACAATTTATACGTAAAATTGAAAAAATGCCTATTTCATAAGGAAGAAGTACTATTCCTAGGATACATCATATCTAAGAACGGTATCAAGATGGATATGAGCAAGATATCGTGTATACTGGATTGGCCTGTACCAACAACTCGTAAGGCATTACAACGATTCCTTGGATTTTCAAACTTCTATAGGAAGTTCATCAAGAACTTCTCTTCTATTGTGAGACCGCTCACACAACTTACAAGTGTAAAGAAACCATTCAAATGGTCTGAAGAAGCAAATAAAGCTTTCTGCTTGTTAAAATCAAGCTTCACTTCTGCTCCCATACTACGCCATCCAGACCCATCCCTCCAATACATCCTGGAGGTAGATGCGTCAAATATGGCTGTAGGAGCAGTTCTTTCCCAACGACCAACGAATACTTCACCACTCCACCCAGTTGCTTTTTTCTCTAAATCACTAAGTAGCCCAGAGGTGAATTACCCAGTGGGTGAAAAAGAGTTGCTTGCCATAAAACTGGCACTAGAAAATTGGCGACATTTACTTGAAGGTACTCGATTGCCAATACTCATATATACAGATCATAAGAATCTCCAATACCTTCAGACCAACAAGACTCTTTCCCACCATCAGATACGTTGGTCATTATTCTTCCTAAGATTCAACTTCCTAGTGACCTACACGCCTGCAGACAAAAACAAAAAAGCGGATGCGCTATCACGGCTAACCGAAGATAACTGCGCCGAAATCCCTTCACTTCCTATAATACCCCATGACCGTATTATTGGTGTTGTTCGTTCCTTGAAGGAAGAGATTCTGCACAGTATAGGACTGGATTCACCACCACCACAACTAAGTGCTGATGCAGAAGGCTTCCTCTACTTTAACGACAAACTCTACATACCTCCTGGTATGCGTACCAAGATCCTGGAATTATCACATGACGTACCTATGGCAGGACATATGGGTATGACTAAGACATTCAATTTGTTCACCAGGCAATTTTGGTGGCCTGATATGAAGACGTCTGTACAAAAATTTGTTTCCTCATTTGACATCTGTGCAAGGTCCAAAATTGACACTACAAAACCATCTGGTCTACTTTGCAGTCTACCAATACCCAAAGTTCCATGGGAAGTTGTGTCCTTAGACTTTATAGTAGAATTACCACCTTCCAAAGGATTTACTACCATTCTAGTGTCAGTGGACCATCTGACAAAGATGGCACATTTCATTTCTATTCGCAGACTACCTTCATCTAAGGAAACAGCGGAATTACTAGTGAAACATGTGTTCAAGCTACATGGAATTCCAAAGACTCTTTTATATGACCGAGGTTCACAGTTCATCTCCAAGTTTTGGCAAGCTCTATGTCATATACTACGAATTGAGCGAAAACTTACTTCTCCCTACCACCCTCAGACCAATGGACAAACTGAAAGAGTCAACCAGTGCATTGAACAATATTTGCGTTGCTACACCTCATACCTACAGGATGATTGGGTGGACCTCCTCCCTCTGGCAGAATTTGCTTACAATAACGCAACCCACAGTACTACTAAGCAAAGTCCATTCTACCTAAACTATGGGTTTCATCCCACACTTCTTCCACCACGCATCCTGCCATCAAGTAACCCAGTAGCCTCTAACTATCTTACCCAAATAAAAGACTCTCTGGGTTTACTTAACACCACCATCTCACATGCTCATAGCCAACAAAAAAGGTACTACGACCTCCGTAGAAGACCTTCTCCTCAATATGCTATTGGGGATCTCGTTTGGCTATCTACGAAAAACTTAAGGTTAAAGATCCCCAGTAAAAAGCTTGGGCCTTTGTTTCTAGGACCTTTCCCAATTGAGAAGCTCATTGGGAGAGCTGCAGTTCAATTCACCTTACCGGCAGATCTTAAAATACACCCCATCTTTCACGTGTCGCTACTGAAACCACATGTTCCCAACCAAGGAATAAGACCTACCATCTCGCCTCCACCTCCAATACAAGTTGAGGGCAGAGAAGAATTTGAGATTAAGGAGATTTTGGATTCTCGTATCCACAGAGGGAAACTCCAATATCTCATAAGATGGAAAAACTATGGACCCCAAGACGACACCTGGTTGGATACTTCTGACGTTCACGCTCCCAGGCTTATACGAAGGTTCCACTCCAAATACCCGGAGAGACCAGTGCTATAGGCCTTCCGGAGCCGGCCTTAAGGGGGGGGGGTACTGTAAGATTCTGGTACCTTCGGTACCCTTCCAGCCCATTTCTTCCGCATTGCGTTCCACCATTCAGGTAGGCGGAACGCCTATAGCTACCTGTCCCTTTAACTCTCATGACGTCATCACTAGGCGCCGCTCTGAGCAGCTATTTCAATCGCCGGCTTTCACTCACAAGGTGTCCGTGCAAACCGCTTGTTATACAGCCTTGTCTGACGCTGCCGAAGCCTCCAGCTATTTCCCCAGTATCTGGATAGACCGGAGTCTCGCTACTTGATCCTGTATCTCGCTACTGATCCTGTATCTTGCTACCTGATCCTTATCTCATTACCGGACCCCTCATCTCTCTAAACCAACTAGTGATAAGTACCCCACAGGGGATTCCTTCCTATCAACTTACACTATCTACTCTTGCATACTAAAGACTGTTGCTATCTATGAATTACTATTTCTATCATCTGCACTGTTACATAGATTGCTAGCTCTTGAGTCTACTACCATCTATATCCTTGCACTGAGTTAGCAATTCCTGTACACTTCATCTGCTGTCCCCTACCACCTGTTATTTGTATATGATTGCTAACCTATCTGCATACTATCTATCACCATCTGCTAACACTCCTGAACATTACTATTGAGTGCCTATCATTGCTATCACTACTCACGCCTGTCCTTTCAGCACATCACCTCTATACTATCGTATACAACCTATCACTCCAGGAACATCTTATCTGAGTGTCTGTATATTTGCATGCTGAGGCAGGCTTGGCCACAATGATGAGTCTGGAGAGTTGGTTATGGTAATTCAACACATCTCTACACGACTACTGAGTGGAAATTCTGCAGCTGCAAATCCAGTTCACTAAACAAACGCCGGAGCGTTACAATTCACTCCAGAAATAAAGAGATTATTCTATCACTCTACAAGACTCTGGTCCGGCCACATCTGGAGTATGCTGTTCAGTTCTGGGCACCGGTCCTTAGGAAGTATGTGCTGGAACTGGAGAAAGTCCAGAGAAGGGCAAAAAAATAATTAGGGGAATGGAGGACATCAGCTACGAGGAAAGACTACAAGCACTGAACCTATTCTCTCTGGAGAAGAGACGATTGAGGGGGGATATGATATCAATGTACAAATATTGTACTAGCAACCCTAGCATATGGAAAAACCTATTCAGAGAAAGGAAATAAAATAAGACACGTGGCCACTCACTAAGACTAGAGGAAAGGCAGTTTAACCTTAAAATACGCAGGGGGTTCTTCACTGTAAGAGCAGTAAGGATGTGGAATTCTCTTTCACAAGCAGTGGTATCAGCAGGGAGCATTTATAGTTTCACAAAACTATTAGATGGGCACCTTAAAGACCACAACATACAGGGGTATACAATGTACGGTTAGCAGCAAACACTCACACACATCATAGGTTGAACTGGATGGACTGGTGTCTTTTTTCAACCTCACTAACTATGTAACTAGCACTAACTAATGGTAATTTTGGCATTACATTTTTAATTCAGTTTTAGTCACAGTCATTTGACTAAAATGCCATTTTAGTTTTAGTTGCATCTTAGTCATCTGCAACAATTGTTTGAGTTTTAGTCGTTTTTAGTCAACTAAAATGTGCAGTACATTTTTGTTCATTAAAATGTGCTACATTTTAGTTGACTAAAATCTCCAATACATTATAGTCGACTAAAGGAATTTTAGTCAACTAAGCTCAAATGAGTTTAGTTGAATTGTAATGTAATATTTAAGGATTTTTCTAGAATTTCCAAACTCATTTGATACCCCTGGAGTAAAAAAATTCTAATATCTTGTTATTATTTATGGTATTAAGGTTTGAACAAACTACACACTCTGGATGGTCTGAGGAGGCCTGTAATGCACAATGAGTGCTCCGGACGGTCTGAGGATTCCTGTAATGCTGCACATTCAGTGATTTGGACAATGATCTGAGGAGGCCTGTAATGCTGCACAGTGCTCCGGAGGATGGTCTGGGGAGGCCGGTAATGCACAGTGCTCTGGGACGGTGGTCTGAGAGGCCTGTAATGCTGCACAGTCAGTGCTCTGGATGGTGGTCTGAGGGGAGGCTTGTAATGCACAGTGCTCTGTATGGTGGTCTGAGGCAGCCTTTAATGCTGCACAGTGTTCGGGATGTTGGTCTGAGGAGGCCTATAATGCTGCACAGTGCTCTGGATGGTGGTCTGAGGAGGGTTGTAATGCACAGTGCTCTGTGACGGTGGTCTCTGAAGGGCCTGTAATGCTGCACAGTGCTCTGGATGGTGATCTGAGGGGAGGCCCGTAATGCACAGTGCTCTGAATGGTCGGGAGTCAGGACTCTTGGGAGGTCTGTAATGTACAATGCTCTGGATGGTTGTCTGAGGAAGCCTATAAAGCACTCAGGGGCCCTACAGACAGAGCTCCAAGTAAACTGGAAGTCCACTGGGTAAACGTCCCTCCCTCATGTTTTCATTTCATTTTCGTTCATTGACAAAAATGAAATTGATTTTTGTCATAGTTTTCATCAATTGACAAAAATGTGGGGTACTATTTTTTTTCGTTTTCGTCATTGGAAATATGTCCCTGATGAAAATGTACCTGCATCACACCTGTAACAGAGGTGAGTGACACCCTTTACAACATATTTCTGGACATAAAGTATGTTTTACATCCTTGACTTTGAACTTGCTTACTGAATGGATTTTCCAAAACTTTTAATAGTGCGCTTAGGTTCACAGTAAAGGTGATATGAATGTGATAAATGTAATTTGTACTTTTTATTCTATATTACCTAGGAGTTATAAAATATGTCCTATTGTGTGATGATTAAGTCTCTGCTCTTTATAAATAGAACTAATACTGCAGCCAAAGTTTCCGGGACCAAACTTGTAAATGCTTTTTGTAAAAGTGCATATTTGTAAGTATTGTTTGTCTGATTCTTAGCTCATGGGCTACAACCGACCAACAATCATGCAGATAAGTTCCCTATCAGCTGTCATTATTGGGAAAACTTTTAAGGCAGTTATCTAGTATTGTTACATGAGTGCAACCCCTCTTGTTAAAGTAGAACTTCATCCAAAAGGAGATGTTCAGCTTGTTCAGCTTGTTTGCCTCTCCCCCCTTCCTTCTCTTTAGCATTTGGCATTTAGTTTTTTTTTTTTTGGAGGGGGAGTGTAACCTGATTATATGGGTGGCATCTATTCCTGAAGAAGTGAAAATTCATGAAACATGTTTAGTTTTTATAATGCCTTCTTTTTCAGTAATTTGACTATGTGGCAATATAGGTATAGATTAATTATATTAATATAATGTGTACCCTAGGCTGCTTTATGTCAGATATAACCAACAAGCTTTTAATCTATGAGATCTTCATGCAACGTTCAATAAACGTTATATATAATCTACTTAATGTTATGCCTCATTTAAAGTCATGGACATTTGATTTAGTTTATGTCCTTGTTAAAGATATCATGAAAAAGTTAGTCTACCTGTCTAGAACATGACTCATGCACAGTTTTCTCCCAAGGTAGATCAGCAAGGCAAGAGGAAAAGTAAGAAGGAAAAGAGAAAAGAGAGAACAAAAATAAAGGAAAGGGATAAGAACCCCCACTCAAGAGATACAGGGCCCCTGACATACAGCCAGCTAAGAAGGACCATGGGTGGTCCTTACGAAGTCCTGACATGATCAAAACTAGACCATTGGTAAGAAATGGCAGTCCTGGATGATATCATCCAGGAGGTTGGCAATAGAGACCGCCAGGAATTAATATAGACAATCAACATAATAGGGGAACCTCGGGTGATTTCAGTTCAGCCTTTATTACAACTTTTTCATGCCAGCATTGGGCCATTAAGAGTATATTAAAAAGCACTGGCCAGTCCTTAAAATTGACCATGCTCGGGGCCACAATTACTAGACAATCCACAAGTAATTTTTAGAAGAGCAAACACTGTAGCTATCAATGTTTTAGACCCTACAATGAGGCCCACTTTCTTTGGCAATTTGAAGGCCTATTACCTATGTCAAGCCTGCAGAATCAACAAATTTGGAGTTAAAAAGATTACAGAGTTCACATCAGTAGGTATGGGTAATACATATAAAATTGACTCCTTTATCTCATGTACGACCAAAAACACGATGTATCGCCTCAGTTGTCCCTGTGGTTTGGAATATGTCGGTTAAACCCCACCTATGTTACACATTAGAGTGAGCATATCACTAACATAAAAAAGGGATTCAGTCAACATAGCGTATCAAAACATTGCGCCCCAAAACATCTTAGGGATCCCACTGGTACCACTTTTATTGCCCTGGAAAAGTATTGTTCTCATTGGAGAGGCAGTAATGCGAAGAGGAGCATTTTTAAGGCTGAAACCAACTGGAAATATAGACTCTGCACGCATGTTCCTCAGGGGTTAAATGTGGATTGGGACATCAACTGTTATATTAATAATGAATGATGTCCTTTCCGTTTTTTTATAAAAAAAAAAAAATGTTTTTATACTCTTTTATTTTGCTTTTATTTCACATTTTTAAATTGTGATTTATACCATTATGCACATAAAGTGATGTATTAGCGATCATTCAATTTTTTATTCTTGATTTAATTTTAGATCAATTCGGTATAGATCCATTGTAATTGTTTATTTTGATACATTTTTGACCACTTTTTTATATAGTTTGTTTTAATGTAAAAATGTTTATTACAATATGCTTTCTTATTGAGAGGGATTCATGGCATACCTTTGTTTAATTAATTTAGTGGGTTTTAAAAAGGCCTTTTTGTTTGATTTTATAAGGTGTGCTGATTAATATAAGGTAACAACATTCTTATCTTGTCCACAAGATGACGGTGGTGTGGATACAGCACCGATTGGTGTGTATCCTTAGCATTTGAATTGGTGCTTATCTATGGTTTAAAGCTCATTACATACAGTAAATCAAATGGAGTACACACCTCCCCCTCATTGACTTCAGCTAATCGGTGTGGACCCTCCTTGCTTGAATGGTGTATATATATATATTTAAGGCTCCAGCGTGTGTGCGTTCCCCTAATGATGTCACATATGATGAAATGCATAGGGCGGAGTCACGCACACATGCCACAGTGCATGAGTGATCGCTATTTGGCCATCTTGGTTACTGGAAACAGACGGTTTTGCGGCATTGGAATGATACACATGCAAATCATTTCTGTTTTGAAGGTGCAATAATTATTTAAGAAATGTGATTAGTTTACAATATCACACTATGTGGTGCCTTTGTTTCATATCTATGTGACCTAAAACATCAATGAAACAGTGGATAGTCTGTCTGAAATCATAAGAGGAATGCATCTGTGAATGGGCTACTGGAGTTGCGCTTCCACTTCCCAACAGTGTGGTGTTTAAGCCTAAGGGCTCTTTCACACGGTCCGCCTCCGCAGGCGGATCCGTGTTGCTCAGCGGGGATCGATCCGCGATCCCCGCTGAGCCGGGCGGATGACAGCTCCGTCTCCGCTTGCAGAGCGGAGAGGGAGGTGTCTCAGCACCCGCTGCCCTCTATGGGGGATCGGAGGAGAGCGGACCGCTTGTCCGCTCTCATCAGATCCACTCCGCTCCGATTACTGAACGGATGGAAAAATAGGGTTTCCATCCGTCCAGATTTCAGCACAGGATCGGATGCGGAGGGCAGTGGGTGTCAGCGGAGGTCACCTCCGCTGACACCCGCTGCCCCATAGAGCTGCATGGAGGATCCGATCAGATCCGCCTAAAAAACTGACAGGCGGATCTGATCGGACCACCCGTGTGAAAGAGCCCTAAGTGCTCATCGATCTCCCTGAATATGGGGGATCGCTGGCTATCTGGTAAGCCTCCTGTGTGGAATTTTTTGGGTGTCACTACTGCTATCTCTGGATTCCCCCTTTCTTCACATTGGGCTGAAGAACTTTTTAGGTTTATGATTGGTGTTTTTGCAACATTGTTTTCAGTTTTTTTTGTTGTTCGCTGTTTACACATGAAAAATGACTTTGTTAATTATCTTTAACACTTGTCAAGCTATTTCAATATTGAAAATGTACATATTTGGTAATAGCACTGCAGTTTGTGGTTGCATTGTTCATGTACACTTAGTACCAAGGGTGTAGTGCACAGCAGCTTTATGTTTATATTCAAGTGAAGATATCTTACCTTCATTCTTGCTATATGTGGTAAAATACTGTACAGGCAAATCTCATAAAATTAGAATATCATCAAGAAGTTTATTTATTTCAGTAATTCAATTCAAAAAGCGAAACTCATGTATTTTATATAGATGTGTTACATACAGAGTGATGTATTTCAAGCATTTATTTCTTTTAATTTTGAGGATTATGGCTTACTGTTAGTGAAAACCCAAAATTCAGTATCTCAGAAAATTTGAATATTACATAAGACCAATAAAAAAAAGGCTTTTTAATACAGAAATGTTGGCTTACTAAAAAGTATGTCCATGTACAGTATAATGTGCACTCAATACTTGGTCGGGTCTCCTTTTGCATAAATTACTGCATCAATGCAGTGTGGCATGGAGGCGATCAGCCTGTGGCACTGCTGAGGTGCTATGGAAGCCCAGGTTGCTTTGATAACAGCCTTAAGCTCGTCTGCATTGTTGGGTCTGGTGTCTCTCATCTTCCTCTTGACAATACCCCACAGATTCTCTATGGGATTTAGGTCAGGCCAGTTTGTTGGCCAATCAAGCAGTGATACCATGATCATTTAACCAGGTATTGGTACTTTTGACAGGGTGGTGCCATTTCCTTTTGGAAAATGAAATAAGCATCTTCATAAAGCTGGTCAGCGGAGGGAAGCATGAAGTGCTCTAGAATTTCCTGGAATTGGACTGCGTTGACTTTGGACTTGATAAAACACAATGGACCAACACCAGCAGATGACATGGCTCCCCAAATCATTACGGACTATGGAAAAGTTTGCATTTTATTTGGAAATCAAGATCCCAGAATCTGGAGGAATAGTTGGGAGGCACAGAATCCAAGTGGAATGAGGTCCAATGTGAAGTTTTCACAGTCAGTGATGATTTGGGTATATTTTAATACTCTAATGTTCTGAGATACTGAATTTCGAATTTTCACTTGCTATAAACCATAATCCTCAAAATTAAAAGAAATAAATGCTTGAAATATATCACTCTGTGTGTAACACAATTATGAAAAAATATATGAGTTTCACTTTTTTGAATTTAATTACTGAAATAAATTAACTTTTTGATGCTATTCTAATTTTATGAAATACACATGTATGTATGGATTTATTCTATCAATATAATGTGTACTCTAGGCTGCTTTGTGTTGGATATAACCAACCAGCTTGCTGTTTTAATCTTTGAGATCTTCAAGTAGCGCTCAATAAATTGATCTTTCTTATATATATAATGTACTTAATGTGTATGCATCATTTAAAGTCTCATGGACATTTAATTTGGTTTAGGTCCTCGGTAAAGATAACATTAAAAAAGGTGGTCTACCTGTCCAGAACATAACTCATGCACAGTTTTCTCCCATGATAGATCAGCGAGGAAAGGAAGAAAGTAAGAGGGGAAAAAAAACAAAAGGAAAGGGTTAAGAACCCCCCCCCCCCTCAAGAGATACTGGGCCCCTGGCATGCAGCCAGCCAACAAGGACCATGGGTGGGTCTTACGAAGTCTTGACATAATCTAAACTAGACTATTGGTAACATATGAAGTGGTCCGAATCCATATAATGTAGCCAAAAAAACTATATATCAAAATTAACTTTAGTAGTCTCTTTTATTTGCACCATCATTTCTTCTATATGCATAATATGACATATTTATTTGGCTCACTTTGCAATTGTGGGACTAACAGCAGATTTCCAATGGTGCGGTATAACTGCATGAGCTGCTAATAAGAAAAAAAAACAAAGAAGTCGGTTTTTAACCACTTGACTCCCATGCTAATCCTGACACTTTACACATATATGTACAAATACAAATTTTTTTTACTACAAAATTACTTTGAAACCCCAAACATTATTTATATTTTTAAGCAGAGGCCCTACAGAATAAAATGGTGGGTGTTGCAATTTTTTATGTCACGTGGTATTTACACAGAGGATTTTCAAACACAATTTTGTTTGGAAAAAATACACTTTAATTAATTTTAATGCACAAAATACAATATAATACAATTTTTTGTAAAACATAAAATATAAATTTTACACCGAGTAAATAGATACCTAACATGCTTTAAAATACTGTGCGTCCATGGGAAAGGCGCCAAACTATGGTACCTAAAAATCTCCATAGGTGACGTTCTCAAAATCTTTATGGGTTTCCAGTTTAGGATTACACAGGAGGTCCGGAGCTAAAATGATTGCTCATGTCTGACGTTTGTAGCAATACTTCCAATGTGTAGTGCAATCACAGTTACATATGCATGCAAGATGTATGTGTTCACATTTGCACGTGATGTTTTGGACATTTGGACATTTACACTGTCCCTTTTTTTTTTAAACAACTTTATTGCTATCACAAGGGATGAACAACACCCCTTGTGATAGCAATACGCATGACAGGTCCTCTTTATGGAGAGATCTGGGGTCTATTAGACTCTAGGTATCTCCTCTGGCCTCCAAAGCATCTTTTCAAACCAAGATGAGTTTGGTCAGATGCTTGTACAAGCCGGTAACAGCTTGTAAACATCAAACTGAAACCAGAAGTTGCAAAATTCTTGTCACTTTCAGTTTCTGATCTCACATAAAGGTAGGAACAATGTCAGTTCCTCTCTCTGGGCAGTGCACAGGATGCCACCAGTAAGAGTGGTCCAGGACAGCCCTGATGGGATTGGACACCGTTGCCAAGTATGCCTTCGCATTTCTTACCCTGGCAGCAGAGGTGAGCTGGAATAATGAGGTTCTGGTGGCGGTCTTCTCTCATGGTCTCTCTGATGCATTGGAGGATGGGATTGTGGCCAAGGATCTCCCTGATGAGCTTGAGGCTTTCATTTCCTTCCTGATTTTGATTGATACCAAGCTCAAGGAGAGGCCATCATTTAAGGAGCGCCTGCTGAGGCCTCCTACCAGATTTGCTCCTACAATTTCTTTCCCATCCATTTCTCCCTCACCTCTCATGCCTCCTGTGGATGGTGCGTCTGGCTGTGAACCCATGCAGCTAGGGTTCACTCGCCTTTATGAGGCTGAGCAGGCCTTTAGGAGGAGGGAGGGCCGGTGCCTGTATTTCCTGAAATCTTGTCCTACCCGTCCGCTCGCATCTAAGATTCTGTCTGGGGCAGATCTTAGGTGGAATTTCCTCATCCCCGGTTTCCTGTAAATATAAACCGCTAATCACAGTTATCCTCTCCTGGGAAGCAGGCTCGGTGGTTATCCAGGCATTGGTAGACTCCGGTGCTGGGCGGTTACTTTATTGACAGTATGTTTGCTGCTGTGAATTCCATACCCTTGCAGCCCCGTGTTGCTCCACTGGTCATCGAGGCGATTGATGGCAGACCCCTGCAACCGACACAGGTTACCTATGAGACTGTTCCAGTTGACATGGCTATAGGGGCTGTTCACAGGAAGTCAGTCTGTTTCCAGGTTATATCGTCCCCACACTACTCTGTTGTTTTAGGGTACCCTTGGCTTCAGAAGCATAATCCGACCTTTGATTGGCAGTTGGTTGAGATCCTCTCTTGGTCTCCACAGTGTGGCGCTGTTTGTATCCATGGGTCTGTTAAGGTACTTTGTACCTCCTCAGATTCAGTATTGCCTACTGAATATCATGAGTATCAAGATTTCTTTGACAATGTGCTCGCTGTACTCTTCCGCCTCATCGTCCGTATGTTTGTGCCATAGACTTGCAACCTGGTGCCATTCCCCCTCGTGGCAGGGTTTATCCTCTCTCGATTGCGGAGAATAAGGCCATGGAGGAGTACGTGGTGGATGCGCTTGCCTGAGGGCACATTCGCAAGTCCACTTCTCCAGCAGGTGCCGGATTATTCTTCATAAAGAAGAAGGGGTGTGTTGAGACTTTGCATTGATTATAGGGGTCTCAATCGCATCGCGGTCAAGAATGCATACCCGATTCCGTTAATTACTGAATTGTTCGACCGCCTCAAGGGAGAAACAGTCTTTACCAAACTTGACCTAAGGGCCCTGTATTATCTCGTAAGGATCAAGGAGGGTGATGTGTGGAAGACCACGTCTAATACCAGAACCGGTCATTACATTTAGTAATGCCCTTTGGCTTGTGCAATGCGCCCGCTGTCTTCCAGGAGTTCATCAATTATGTCTTTCATGATATGTTGCAGCAATGCGTGGTAGTCTACTTGGACGACATCTTGATTTACTCAGACTCCATTGAATCACACTATCTGGATGTCAGACGGGTGATGCAATGGTTACACTAGAATGGCCTTTTCTGTAAGCTTGAGAAATGTGAATTCCACCTGTCTCAGGTTGCCTTCTTGGGCTACATAATTTCTGCTGAGGGGTTCTCTATGAACCCTCAGAAGGTTTCGGCTGTTCTACAGTGGCCTTGCCTAGTGGTCTACAATTCTTTCAGCATTTCCTTGGGTTTGCCAACTACTATTGGAAATTTATGAGGAACTTTTCCTGTTTGGCCAAACTTATCTTAAATCTGACCAAGAGGGGCAGCGTTCCCTACAATTGGACGCCTGCTGCTATCCAAGCTTTTGAGGCCCTCAAGTCTGCTTTCACTTTGGCTCCCATTCTCTCTCATCCCAATCCTGGTTTGCCCTTTGTCCTAAAGGTGGATACATCTGAGATGGGAGTAGGCGCCATCCTGTCTCAGCGTCAGACACCTGATAAACCCTTACTTCCTTGTGGGTTCTACTCCAGGAAGCTGTCTCCAGCTGAATACAACTATGAGGTTGGAGAAAGAGAGCTCCTGGCCATTATCCTGGCTCTCAAGGAGTGGAAAGACTTGCTCGAAGGTTCTGTGGTTCCAGTTCTCATTCTCACCAATCATAAGAACCTGACGTATCTATCAGAGGCCAAGAGGCTCACACCCCATCAGGCCAGATGGGCCTTATACTTGTCTTGTTTTAACTATGTGTCTCCTATTTGCCCGGCTCCAAGAATGTTAAAGCTGATGCCTTGTCTCGTCAGTATTCTGAATTTTCCAGGGAGGACTCTGTGCTGACACCGGTCATACCTTCAGATCATATCCTGGCTGCCATCCTCACCAAATAAACTCTCCTCTTGGAACAGATCTTGGCTGCCCAACCTGTTGCTCCAACTGAGAGATCGGCTGGCAAATGTTTTGCACCTGAGGGGTTGCGCATCAGACTGTTGCGCACGTACCACAATTCCAAGACTGCCGGTCATCCTGGTAAGAACCAGATGTCCTGGGCTATTTCCCGTCAGTTCTGGTGGCCATCCCTCTGCACTGATGTTGCTGCGTACGTGGCTGCTTGTTCAGCCTGTGCCCAGAACAAATCTCCATAGCACCTTCCCTTGGACCTACTGCATCCCATTCCCAATGGGGAGCGCCCCTGGTCTCACCTGGCCATGGATTTTATTGTGGAACTTCCCGCATTTCGAAGTTACACGGTTATCCTCATGGTTGTCATCTGGTTTTCCAAAATGTGGCACTGTTTTCCTTTTAAGTGGCTGCCTACCAATTATGAGCTTGCCTCGGTATTTGCCAGGGAGGTTTTTGGCTTACACGGGTTTCCTAAGGAGATTGTCTCAGACCGTGGGAGTCAGTTTGCCTCTAGGTTCTGTCACGCCTTTGTTCCCAGTTGGGTATTCGACTCTCCTTCTCCTCGGCCTACCATCCCCAGTCCAATGGTGCCACTGAACGTTCCAACCAAGCTCTGGAGCAATTTCTCTGCTACTATATCTCTGACCATCAGGACAATTGGGTTGATCTGCTACCATGGGCAGAGTTTGCCAGGAACTCTGCCGTCTACTCGTCCTCAATTATGGGTTCCAACAGGCTGTTTTGTTCGAGTCGTTCTCACCACAGGACATTCCAGCTGTGGAGGATCACCTTCGTGCCCTCTGTTCCTCTTGGGTGCAGATTCAAGAGTCTTTACGGGTCTCTGCACAGCGTTAGAAGCTCCAGGCAGACCGGAGACGTTTATCTGCTCCTTCGTACCAGGTCAGGGAGAGGGTCTGGTTGTCGGCCCGTAATCTCAACCTCAAGGTGCCCACTCCAAAACTGGCACCTCATTTTTTTGGCCCTTTTTGCATCCTCTGTAAGGTGAACCCAGTGGCCTACGCCCTTGATCTTCATCCTGGCATGCGTATCTCCAATGTCTTTCACATGTCACTTTTGAAGCTACTGGTTTGAAATCACTATAAATCTTCACTTCCTCACCCTTGTCCCTTTCCTGTGGGCAATCACGTCTATTCCGAGGTCAGGTTCAATACCTGGTTCACTGGAAAAATGATGGTCCTGAGGAGCATGCCTGGGTTCCCTCCACTGATGTTCATGCTCCCGCCCTTCTTCGTGCTTTCCATGCTCGCTTTCCTCAGAAACCGTTTTTTGCTCTGCGGAGGGGGGGGGGGCATTGAGGGGAGGGTACTGTCGAGGTCTTACCTTGCCTTCCTGTTGGCAGCCATCTTGGACATGTGCAGACTGCTGTCTCTTAAAAACTCTGTATGCATCATCACTTGTCTGCTGCCTGGGCATCACTCTGTGAGGATGTTGCACACATTACTATATATATCACCTGATGGCGTTCAGACCTTGCCCTTGCGTTTGTGCTCCAAGGTGCATCACTGCTAGCAGTCCTCTGGTCTCTGTGGTTTCTCTGTGCATGGCTTGGCTTGGCTTGGCTGATGACCTTCCTGGCTCTGGATTATGCATTGGCAGTCTACCCTGCATCAGACAATGACCCGGCTTCGGCAGACTACTCGCTTCTTGACTCTATCTCGGCTTGGACGACTACCTGTTAATGTGCTAATGTGGTTTTTCTCCCCCACGTCTCCAACATGAATCCAAAATTGAAGTTAGTATTCTGTGCAACATATATACTGATCTGTACTATCAGGTTAGAAGCCTAAATCTCAATTTCTAAGCCAAGGAAGCCACTGGTACAAACAGGTCAAATATCGGCCAGTGTGAGCTGATTTAACTGAAACCGTCTGACATTCGACCCCTGTGTACATGTGTAGATGGCCAGCTTCTGACAAATGAGCATGCTGGAAAACCAGTATCTAATCAGCATCCGATCAGTGCTGACAATGACAATGACTGCTAGCGATGACCAAAGTGTTCTGGCACGGGCACTCCCCCTGTCAGAACACAATAGCACAGCAGGGATATAATGGGGATATCACTGTACGAACATCACATAGTTAGTACAGTGAGCTCCACCTGAGCTCCTCACTTAAATATAAACTATTTTTGTTTATCTATAGCTTTATGTTTAATGCATTTACATTCCTATGGAAATTTTTAAAAAGGACACTTAAACCTCCGTGTTTATCTCTGTTTGTCACAAAAAAAAAAAAAAATAAATAAAAAGGAATGAAAATGGTAGTAAATAAGCTATTGCCTAAAATGTTAGACAATGAGCAATTGCCTATGGTTACCAAGCATGTTTTATTTTTAATATTGAGGGAGATGAAATAAAACTAAGATTCTAAATGAGTCTCTATTAACATTGTTTCCTATTTTCTTTGGTGTCTTTTTTTGATAAAAATCCCTCAAAAGCCAGAGTGTTTAATGTTCACCTTATTTTGATCTATTGTAAAATATATGAATGTAGATCTACTGTATATATACATATTCTATAGAATATAAATGGCTTGTCAATGCTTTTAAAATGAAAGCATTCTCTGACCACACAAACCAGCCTAAAGATTGTATCTATTTTTCTTTGCAGCAGAAAATTTGATGGATACATTGTTTTTCTTTTTCCAATACAAATGAATTTAAAATAGATTGTAGTACCACAATATTCTACACATCCTGTAAAATAACATAGATTGTGATATAAATAATATAGAGAAAGAGATAGCATTAGCAAAATCATCTTGACATGGAACCAGTCGTTTTTATTACACACAAACCATAACAATATTGTACGTTGTATACCCTGCTCGTAAAAGCAGAAGAAAGAAAAGAACAATTATGAATTATACATGAAAATAGTGATATATTCGAAGAAAAATCCTTGACCAGCATGTTAAATGTGTTCCTTGCCTTAGTTAATGACTTTTTTTGTACAGTATAGGAGGAAAATATAAGCAGATTTGGATGGACAACAATGTTCAGAAAGAAAGCATAAAAATGATGCTTCACAATCATTTTGCTCATTATTTTTAATTTCTTTCTTGTTTTTTCGCCATTGGCTCATTTCCCCCTTAACATAACAGATGAACAGTATGATATGAGATACACAAAGGCAAAATATCCCTTCATCCATCATTTTGTTTGTAGAAAAAAAAATGTTAATTAAACTAAAATTTTATATACTAATGGCTGTCTATAGACTTTATATTTGTACAAATGTTTCATTATTGACCATCAGTAATCAGTGATGATTGATTGAACACTCTATGTTTTTATCCTTTTCTGCATTAACAAAGAGTCCTGAATGTGTTACATCAACTGACCCACTCCTTCATGGCCATGCCTATCTTCATTTACCTGTTACTGACAGTGCCCACATATCAATTTTGTAAGAAAAAATAATGAAAGAAAAAAAAAATTTTTGTCAAGTGACTTTTATCTATAATAGCAACCAGTTAGTTACTAGCTTTTCTCTGTAGTAGAAAAAACACAAAGTGAACATATTGAGCATATATTGGCATATCTTATGCTTTCTTGCCTTGTACAAATGAACATTTTATACAACCTATAATAAATAAAAGCAAAAAATGTATTTATCCTATATGTTTACCTGTATACCTTTTACAAACCAAAAGGTTCATGGTGCAGAAAAGAGGTTTGACCTCTGCATATGAAAAGGATTATAAAAAAAAAAAAAAAAAAAATGCTTGCTGCACCACAATCTAACAATTTAATCAAACTAGACCATAGCAGCGGCTTTCACCAGATTTTAGAACAAAATATCAAAAATATAGAAGTATTAGAAATGTATTCAACCCCTTAAAATCAAATAACCCAAGTCAGAATTAATCAGAAATAGAGCATAGAGGCTACATGACTAGTAATATTTCTAAGAAATATCATTCTATAATATTGATCAAGAGAGTTACCCAAATTCCTTTAGGAAATTTTAAGACAGAAAAAAAAAATTGGACCACACTTTATAAATTTATAAACAGTGTGTATATTGCGCTCAACACATAGGTGTTTATCAATAAAGTACTAGTGCAAATAAATAAATAAATAAATAAATATAGGAGTGCAAAAAGTCTCTAAAATGCTCAATATCCGTAAAAAGTCCAACAATCAGCAGCAACAATTTTTGATAAAAGCATAGACTTGATAGGAGTGATTGAAAGCCTCCACCTCCAAACTTTCACCCAGTGCTCTTACAAGGTACTTCTTACCAGAAGTATAAGACCCCTTGATTATAGGGGGTCACATAGACATATTGATCCAATAAATACACCGATCCTCCACTTCAGATTCCCTCACCAACCGGAGTAAACATTCAGACCAGGTACAGGATCTCAGTAAGGACATATAGGAAAGAAAAAAAAGCTCTCATGGTGCAGTAAGTCGATAGCATCAAACTTTATTAAAAAAGGTAATGCACTTACTACAATTCCAAGATAAATCGCTTTGTAAAGTCATGGATATTCACGATAGCTGGATAAATGAACAACGCTTCACGCCAGTAAGTCGATAACATCAAACTTTATTAAAAAGGTAATGCAGGGGGGGGCGTGGCTAGGTCATGGCGGTGTGAGGACGTCTTCTCCTGGTGCTCCCGCTCCCTAGCCTCCCTGACCGGTTGTTATTAGCTATCCAGGCTGACATGAGCACCTACAAACGCCGCAAGACGAAGACTGCTTCAAGGGCTTCCTCCTCAGCTCCCATCCGCAACTTCTTTCAGGAATCCCCGGCGCAAGGGTCGCGGTCCCCAGCGGTAGGCCCGAGCCGCGGTCTTGCATCGGCCGCCGTATCCCCGCTATTGGCGGCTGCATCCACCCGACCCTCCACACCAGGGGCGATGTCCCAGGGCTCTCTGCAATCCCCGCTGCCCTCCTTGATGTCGGACCCGGCGGAGGAGCGGGACATTTGGGCTTTGCTCCGCTCCCTCCCTACCAAACAAGATATGGAGGCCATGGTGGCTCAAGTGACAGAGCAGCATCGCCGGGACTTCGCGGCAATCACAGCTGATGTATCGTTGGTGACTGCCCAGGTGACAGCTGGGGAAACGGTCATAGAAGATCTACAATCCCGGGTGGCCCGTCTGGAGCGGGACCAGGCCTCCCACGTGGATGCTTTGGCGGAACAGCAGCTGCGTCTCGAGGACATGGAGAACCGGAGCCGCCGTAATAACCTGCAGCTCTGGGGCATTCCCGAGGCGACTGGCCGTGAAGACCTTATGGCCACAGTTCAAGCCATCTTGTCCACCGTTGTGCCGCAAGACCCCCCTGTGGAATTCATCTTCGATCGCCTGCATCGGGCCCTGGGCCCCCGCTCACAAGATGCCGCCAGACCGCGGGATGTCATCTGCCGTTTACACCGCTTCACGGTGAAGGAACAGATCTTAAGGGTGGCATGGTTGAAGGGCCCAGTGGACTTTGATGGGGCACAGGTCACCATCTTCCCGGACGTCTCCAGGGGCACGCTGACCCGCAGGGCTATGCTGAAGCCTCTCCTGGAGCGGCTTAGATCTCAGGATGCCATCTACAGATGGGGATTTCCCCTTCAGCTCAACGTGCGGCGTAATGGCGCCTCCTTTACTCTTCGCAGACATGAAGATCTGCCAGCTTTGTGCCGGTTTGTCGACATGCCACCGCTTGATCTCCCGAACTGGCTGGCGAGACTTCCAGATCGAGATGTTCGTCCATCAGGCGGCAGCTCCTCGAGGCCCCGCTTCTCGGGGCAGCGGCGCTCACGAGGACTCTCGGGGTCCTGGCCCGCTGGTCCTGAGCTGGCTTTACCAGAACCCTGAAGCGTGCAGAAGGGGACTCCTACAGCCGTGAGTTGTGTTTTGGCCCTGTGCTGATTCCCTCAGGGGATCCCCCTCCTCTCTTCCTCTCCCCCCCATTCTCCCCCCTTTTTGTTTCTAGAAGCACTGACCCCCCTCCACTCGTGCTGATCAATCCCGGCAGTGTATGGCGCTAGCCACGGAATAGGGGGTGCAGGTCTGCATCTGCCACCTATAGTTGTCTCACACTTGGCTCTGTATGCCCATTGACCCTCAGGTACTCTGGAATCATTGAGGAACCCGCCGGATCTCCGTGTCTGCTGTCCCCTAGTTGGTGACTGACGGAGACCGTGCGGTGGACTGCCATGGCCGCTGAGGTTATCCCCCTGCTGCCAGGACCCTTCTTTGCTCTATCATGGTCACCAGCTGCCCTCAGCCTTCCTCCCGTGCGGATGCATCACTTGTTTGTGCTCACTGTCATGTATTTCGCACTCTAATATTAGTTGATGTCCCCACCCAGGGTGGTATCGATGGCTTTAGGGCTGTATTGCTCGGGTGCACTGTATTGTACTGAGGAAGATCTGCTCCCTCCCCCCTTCTCTCCCTTCCCCCCCTCTCTCCCTTCCCCCCCTCTCTCCCTTCCCCCCTCTCTCCCTCCCCCCCTCTCTCCCTTCCCCCCTCTCTCCCTTCCCCCTCCCCCTTCTCCCCCCCTCTCCCCCTCTCCCTCCCCCCCTCTCCCTTCTCCCCCCTCTCCCCCTCTCCCCCTTCCCCCCCCCTTTTTCTCCCTCCCCGCCCTTCCCCCCCTCTCTCCCTTCCCCCTCCCCCTTCTCCCCCCCCTCTCCCCCTCTCCCTTCTCCCCCCCCCCCCTCCCTTCTCCCCCCCCCTCTCCCCCTCTTCCCCCCCCCTCCCCCCTTTTCTCCCTCCCCGCCCTTCCCCCTCCCCCCCCCTCTTTTTTTTTTCTTTTTCCGCTTCCCTCCCACTTCCCTACCCCCTCCCTTTCCTCTCCCCCCTTATCTCCCCCTCTCCCACCCTCCCCCTCCTCCCACGTTTTCACTCTTATGTTTTGGCCATGTGGGGGAGGAGGGGATGGACGATGCGGTAGGGCCATGCCGCTGCGAGGGGGGCAAGTTAGCTTTCTCCATGCCTCAATTTAGTGCTGTCCTCATATCATGATGTTTTCGATCCTGTTCTTCTATATATGTATATGTGGCTGTGCATGTTCATTTCGCAGGTTGGTGCACCGGAGGAGGGCGTGCGAGTGGACTGAGGTCAGATGGGCTAAGGTAATTTGGGGCTTCATACCGAGGCAGTACGGACTGTCTTCCTGTACTGGTACCCAGCATGCTGTCCTGGCGCCTTCTCTCTGCTGCCATATTGGGCGGGGGAGTTATACACAGATCTTTACATTGCTAAGCTTTCTTTGTCCATGAGGCACGTTTGCTTCCATGGAATGTAAGGGAAATGCCCGTCTGGCCTCACCCGCATCCCCTGCAGTTGGGTTGCAATGCGCACGTTGCCTGCGACATTCGGTATGACAATATGACGGTTGTTCCATGTTTTTCCCCCCCTCCCTCTCTTTCCCTTCCTTCCCCCCCATGCCCTGTTTTCCCCCCCTCCTCCCCCTTGGGCCGTTGTTTGTTTTTTCATGTATCATTGCTCACGGTAACGGGGTTCCTCTGCCCTCGCAGGTTCACATGCTACTGCTCTTAGATTGTTGCACTATGTCTTCCATTATATTGCCTGTATATTTATAAGTTGTTTCCAAGCTACCGGTTTGGGGGGTAGGGGGAGTGGTCACCTTCCTCTCCTTGTGGTGTCCCTCCTCGTTCCCCACATAGGGTGTTCCCTGAGGTCCCACCTGCTCTGCCCGCTATTTGGGCCCTGTGGGTCGAACCTCTCGGTTCTCTAGTGCATTTGGCACTGTAGCACGTATCTCTGGTGCGCAGGTTGTGCACCTCCTTTCTCTCTTCTTTTCTCCATCTACTTTTCCCTCTTTTTTCTCTTCCCGCTCTCCTCCCTATTTCCCCTTTTTCTTTCACCTCCCCCCTTTTTTTTTTGCTGTTGTGTGTCTGGGGTGGGGGGGGGGGTGGCTTCCCCCCGGGCGGACCCGATACGCTTGGTCTCTCTGAATGTTAAGGGCTTGAATACCCCTGAGAAACGTTCTGTAGTTCTCTCTGATATTCATCGCCTTCGTGCTCGGGTTGGTTTTTTACAGGAGACTCATTTTAAGTCTAGCAAGATCCCTAAACTAGGAGATCGTCGGTTCCCAGTGGTCTATCACAGCTGCTCCTCTGATTCCAAGACTAAGGGGGTCTGTATACTGTTCCATAATCGCGTACCGTGGACGCTCTCGGACTCGTGGAGTGACGACTCGGGCCGTGCTCTCTTTGTGAAGGGGCGTTTGGGGAACAAGATGGTTACATTGGTTAACCTTTACTTTCCCAATACCAACCAGGTGTCGTTCTTCGAGTCTTTGCTCTCGAAGCTTGCAGACTTTGCAGAAGGGCAGATCATTCTTGGAGGAGATTTTAATTTGGCACTAGATCCGGTTGTGGATACCTCTAGAGGCTCCTCTCATCTTCCCTATACTGCTCTGAAGCGCTTCAAAAAGTTGTACTATGCCTTTCGTCTGGTGGACCCCTGGCGCATTCTCAACCCTGGGGCACGGGACTACACGTTCTACTCCCCTCCGCATGCGTCATACTCACGCATTGATTTCTTTTTACTGCCTCAGGCCTTGCTCCCTAACGTCCTTTCTGCATCTATTGGCTCCATTACCATTTCTGACCACGCTCCGGTCATTGTGGACCTGGACTTAGGGTTGCCGGAGCGCCCACAATGGCAGTGGCGGCTGAACGACAGCCTCCTCCAGGATTCCGCTGTCCTGGAGGAACTGAGCTCGGAGCTTCGGAACTTTTTTGCCTCCAATGTTACCACCGAGAGCCTCCCTCTGATGGTGTGGGAGGCGCACAAGAGCTACATGCGCGGAGTTCTCATCAAGATCGGGTCACGTCGCAAGAAGGAGAGGGTCCAACAGATGTGTGACCTCCTGGCTAACATAGGCAGACTTGAATTGGTCCACAAGCGATCCCAGGCTCAGTCTACCCTTCGGGAACTCACTGCTATCCGTGATCAACTCCGTTCCTTAGTCCTCTTTCGTGCGAAGGCTGCTTTGGCAAAGTGTCGACGGACGTTCTACGAACACGGGGACAAATGCGGGAAACTGCTGGCGCGGGCTCTTCGTAAGCAAAGGGCACTTACTTTTGTCCCGGAGATCTCGACCTCTTCGGGTCGGAGGGTGCACTCTACGGCAGATATTCCGGAAACCTTCCGACAGTACTATTCTACTCTCTATAATTTGTCACCTGCACTAGAGCCGTCCGCTAGGGATGCCAAACTTGCGGCGATCTGGTCCTACATCTCTAAGTCGGGCCTCCCTTCTATCCCGGAGGAGGAGGTGGAAAAACTGGATGAACCTATCAGATCTGATGAGCTTCTGATGGCTATGAAGTCGATGCAGTCGGGCAAGGCCCCGGGCCCAGACGTCTACTCCCTCCGTTACTATAAATGTTTTAGCGATCTCCTCTCCCCTCACTTCCTTGCCGCATACAACGCGGCGGGTGAAGGGGCGAGGTTCCCGACGGACTCGCTCCGGGCAAACATCACGGTTCTCGCCAAGGATGGGAAGGACCCCCTCCTTTGTACAAGTTATAGGCCGATCTCGCTTTTGAATGTTGACTTAAAACTCTTTACTAAAGTTTTGGCTTCTAGGCTGGCCCTGCTGCTCCCACAGCTAATCCATGACGATCAAGTGGGCTTTATCGCTTCGCGAGAGGCCCGAGACAATACTACTAAGGCGATTGACTTGGTTCACTTTGCCTGTTCCCGACGGGTCCCGACTCTAGTTCTGTCAACAGACGCCGAGAAGGCATTTGACCGGGTGAACTGGGACTTCCTTTTTGCCACGATGGAACATGTGGGGATGGGGGACCGCCTTATGTCCTGGATTAGAGCTATTTACTCTGCTCCATCAGCGAGAGTGCGAGTCAATGGTTCTTTATCTGAGCCCTTGGCTATCTCTAACGGTACTCGCCAGGGCTGTCCCCTCTCCCCACTGATCTTTGTTCTAATGCTGGAGCCGTTCCTGCGCTCGGTACGGGCCAATATGGACGTCGCTGGGTTGGAGATGTCGGCGACGGAATCCCCGAAGGTGGCGGCGTACGCAGGTGACCTCCTCTTTTTTCTCACTAAGCCTATTCTCTCCCTCCCCAACTTGATGCGCGAGTTTCAAAGTTACGAGTCTCTCTCATTTTATAAGATCAATCAAGCTAAATCCGAAGCACTAGCGGTGGCGATGCCGACCACTCTTGCCACTCTTCTTAGAACTGATTTCCCCTTTAAGTGGGGGTCATCGCATATTCAATACCTGGGGATCTCTCTTCCAAATTGCCCTGAAAGAATCTATGACTGTAATTTTCCTCCCCTGATGGCTAGACTTAGAAAGGACCTGGACGAGTGGCCGGCAAATTTTCGTGGTTTGGGCGCTGCAATGTTCTCAAAATGAACGTGATGCCCCGCTTGTTGTATGTGTTCCAGGCCCTGCCGGTGGCGGTCCCATCCTCTTTTCTTAAAAGGATAAACCAACTGTTTAGAGACTTCCTGTGGATTAGTGGCTCCCCACGGCTGGCACTGCGTGTCCTCCTCATGCCTAAATTAAGTGGTGGCATGGCCCTCCCAGATGCGGTGGCCTACTATGAAGCCTGCCACATGTCCCGCATCCTTGACTGGTACCGCCATGGCTCACTGAAGCAGTGGGTGCGGTTGGAGCGGCTTTCAGTGAGGTTTCCTCCGGAATCTTTGCTCTGGACTCCCTCCTTTGCTCCAAGGGAGCTGTCTACTCACCCAACCATTGGCACCACGTTGAAAGTTGGAAGACGGCTGTGTCATGGGGGCCAATTGGCTACTCTGCCGTCCCCCCTTCTCCCGGTTGTTGGTAGCCCGGACTTTTTGCCGGGACTGGAGTGCCCCGGCTTTCAGTCATTGGGGGCTGTCGGCATTGGACAGGCTCGCCACTACATACGGAATGGGGAGTGGATCTCAAGATCTCTCCTGCACTCCGATACTTCTTTTTCTGTGCTGTCATTTTGGCAGCAGGTCCAACTTTCCCATTTCCTGCAGTCCCTGCCACCGGCACGCTTGTTCACCAGGCGTCTCACCTACTTCGAGGAGCTCTGTTCCGACTCCTCTCCTCTGCGGCATACCATCTCCCTAGTCTATAGGGCTTTGGTCACAACGGAAGCACCATACCGTCCTCCATATATTGCGCAATGGGAACGGGACCTTGGTCTGACTTTTACCGACCATCATGTCGACCGCCTTTTGTTCTTCGCTTACAAAACCTCGATCTGCTCACGCTACCAAGAGGTGGGATACAAATGCCTGACCCGGTGGCATTATACCCCGACGAGGCTACGTCGGATGTTCCCGGCATGTGCCGACACCTGCTGGAGATGTGGCAAGGAGGTGGGTTCCTACCTCCACGTTTTTTGGTCCTGAAAGGGCTCCAGCCCTTCTGGGCCTCGGTGCTTCGCATAGCTCAAAAATTCACGGATCACCCGCTTGCCCTGGACCCGGCCCTCTTCCTTCTTCACCATCACGATTTTCCGAGGGCGTCCTATAAGAAATCAATCCTGCCGTTATTGTTTACGGCAGCGAAGAGTTGCATCCCCCCTTTGTGGAAACAGACCCAGCCCCCTACTGTGGCTATGTGGATCCGTAAGATAAAATGTATCAATGAGATGGAAGACCTGATGGCGACGGAGCGCGGTGACAGAGAGAAATTTCTGAAGCGCTGGTTTTACTGGCATGAATTCACGTTCACAGCAGAATATCGTGATCTCTTGATCTGAGTGTGCCGCTGTCATTGGGCCGGACTGCTCCTCCCCCCCTCTTCCTCTCCTGCCTCTTTCTGTTTACTTCCACCTCCCCTTTGATGTCTTCTTTGACTCTTTTTCTCTCCCCTGCTTCCAATCTGCTATGTTCTTGGGTGTCGCGGATTGGATCTCCCTCTTTTCTTTGCTGTCTATCTACTACCAGATTTTTTCTGTAGGCATGTCTCTGCACGTCTTTATTAGTTACATACCCCGAAGAGATTTTGAGTGATATTCCCCCCTGGGGCCGCTGTGATACCTGATGACTGCCCGGGGGACTTCCCCTGCCTGCTACCGGCCAGGTGATAGATGCCGGGGGGTGTCGTGGGGGGCTCTACCGTGGTCGGTACTCTATTGTCACTTGTTTTGCACTTTACGTTTCTCCATAGAGAGGTCTCAGGGGTGTTCTTCTTCTCTATAGCACGTTACCTTGCGATATTCATATTGTTCTCCCAGTCATTTACTGGTATTTAGCATATTGTCAAGTTTTTCTGTACTGAAATGTCACATGTGTTCTGTTTGCTCGCTTCTGCCTGATATCGTTCCTTGCATTTCTCTGTTTGAACTGTGATGTGCCTTCTCTGTTTCTTCAATAAACGAATTTATAAAAAAAAAAAGGTAATGAACTTACTACAATTCCAAGATAAATCGCGTTGTAAAGTCATGGATATTCACGGTAGCTGGATAAATGAACACCGATTCACGCCAGTGTTCCACCAACACGGAAGTCTAGCACGGGCTGACGAAACGTGTGTCGGGAGCGTGAGACAGTAGACTTCGGGGTTGGTGGAACGCTGGTGTGAAGCGGTGTTCATTTATCCAGCTACCGTGAATATCCATGACTTTACAAAGCGATTTATCTTGGAATTGTAGTAAGTGCATTACCTTTTTAATAAAGTTTGATGTTATCGACTTACTGCACCATGAGAGCTTTTTTTGCTTTCCTATATGTCCTTACTGAGATCCTGTACCTGGTCTGAATGTTTACCCCGGTTGGTGAGGGAATCTGAAGTGGAGGATCGGTGTATTTATTGGATCAATATGTCTATGTGACCCCCTATAATCAAGGGGTCATATACTTCTGGTAAGAAGTACCTTGTAAGAGCACTGGGTGAAAGTTTGGAGGTGGAGGCTTTCAATCACTCCTATCAAGTCTATGCTTTTATCAAAAATTGTTGCTGCTGATCGTTGGAGTTTTTACTGATATTGAGCATTTTAGAGACTTTTTGCACTCCTATATTTATTTATTATTTATTTATTTGCACTAGCACTTTATTGATGAACACCTATGTGTTGAGCGCAATATACTCACTGTTTATAATTTGTCACAGCATTTTCAGCTTTTTGTTTGCAGCTCACAGTGTGGAAGTAATTCCTACAATTACAATTCAATGTGTTTATCCATTTATGTTCACTAACACTTATATGGCTATTTAGCCTGATCACTTAGTTATTCATTTGCGCAGTTTAGTTTGGTCCACACCATTTTTTGTATATTGTACACACTTTATAAATGTTTAGACATTTTCTGGTTAGCTAGGGGTTTAGGGTTCTGAAGATGCCAGTGTTAAACTTGATAAATATGTTTTTTTTTTTACCTTTTTTATTTATTAATTATTGATTAAGATGGTTCACATGTGCACAATTGATAATATAAAATGAGGGTGGTGCGCTAATCAATAACTAATAAATACCTACAAACCTTAATTAGGCTCAATAATAAAAAATGTATGTGCCCATTTATCACCTTAATGCAAAATATCAGCACTTCATTAAAATGATGACAAGGTGAACCAAAATGGAAAAAAAAAAAAAAAATAGGTATGTGAAACAAAACAGTATTGTGACTAATGTGATATCAAAGCAAACTGAAATTTCCTGTGAACACACAAAGGTGTGTAAAAAAAAGTCAGTGAATCTTCAGTTCATATAGTGCTTCTTAATACAATCCTCATACATCAAGTGTGACTTATTCCATTCCATGCAGTGCTTCTTTATAAAGTGGTTGTGCTTGAAAGTTCCAAAAATGATCCACCTGCTTATCACCTCTGTGGGCAATGCACGCTCACCTGCAGCAAAAAGGTTTTGTGCAATGAGAAATCAATCTCACATCCACCTGAGAAGTTCCTCAGACTCAGCAATCTGCCTTGCGACTGGAAGGTTAGATCAGGTAGAGCAGAGAGGAGAGTGCCTGGCGTTGCTCTGGTGGGAAGCTGTATTGACCAATATTAAAGGAGTCTGAGGAACTTCTCAGGTGGATATGAGATTGATTTCTCATTGCACAAAACCTTTGTGCTGCAAGTGAGCATGCATTGCACACAGAGGTGATAATCAGGTGGATAATTTTCTGACACTTTCGAACACAACCACTTTATAAAGAAGCACTGCATGGAATGGAATAAGTCACACTTGATGTATGAATATTGCATTAGGGAAGCACTATATGAACTGAAGATTCACTGACTTTTCAATTTGATATCACATTATTCACAATACTGTTTTGTTTCACATACCTAGTTTATTTAATTTTGGTTCACCTTGTCATCATACTTAAGAAGTGCTGATATTTTGTAATAAGGTGATAAATGGGCACGTGATTATTTTTATTATTGAGGCTAATTAAGTTTGAAGGTATTTATTAGTTAATGATAAGCACACCACCCTCATTTTATATTATATTATTATATCCTATCAAGTTTTATGGGTACTTGAAACTGGTGGGAGCAGCAATTCATTATTTATGCACGTTTGTCACATTAGATACCATTCCAGGGCACCTTTCAAATTCCTATTCATGTGCACAATAAAGCTTGTCGCAGAAATCGCTTGTACAATCTCAGTTGTACAGATACATGGTTACATAGTTTGTGAGGTTGAAAAAAGACATCAGTCCATCCAGTTCAACTTATGATGTGTGTGTGTGTATGTTTGCTGTTAACTGTACATTGTATGCCCCTTTATGTTGTGGTCTTTAAGGTGCCCATCTAATAGTTTTTTGAAACTATCGATGCTCCCTGCTGATACTACTGCTTGTGGAAGGGAGTTCCACATCCTTACTGCCCTGACAGTAAAGAACCCCTTACATATTTTAAGGTTAAACTGTTTTTTTAACGTGTCTTCACGAGTCTTCACAAGTTTAAAAAAAATGCAAATTCCAGTGCAAAAACAGGAGGCATAAGGAGGAAAGGTTGGGGGGGGGGGGTAAGGAGGGTAGATTTTTATGCTTCTTTGGCTGACCATAAATGGTTTGAATATCCTGAATGTACCAAGATTATCACTAGTGGCTGCAATAGCTGTTAGCAATAATCACTGTCTTCTCCCGGTGGGCAACCCCCCCATCCCCCACCGGGAGAATACAATGCCTTGGCAGGATGGATTCCCCCATCAGCACTGTCTCTATTGATATTGATCATGCTAATTTATTTCCTGCAGCCAACTATGGCCAGCCTACATAACAAGGCCCCCTTTATTTGTGCACTTTTTTTTATAGTTTACATATTGCAGTGGGAAAATCTGAAACTCCAGTGGGGTAGGCAACCATTACATACCTTACTACAGTTCATCATTTAACTCTTCAAACCAGACTAGAACCAACTTATGACTAATATCACTTTTGAGTATACTGAACCATTGATATAATATGGATTGATAGAGTTTATCTCTCTCCATGAACATTGTCAGTCTGTTTATATAAATATTGCATAATTTGAACAGAATTACTTTAGAAATAGTATTAGGTTTCTCTGTGGTTTCTTATTTCACTTAACAAAGAGTTGGTCCTAAGTGATCTTCCTATCTTTTTTTAAAAAAGAATTCCATTGAATATGTAAATTGTGTAAACATGTACACATTATTATATTATGGTGCTATCTGGTTTGTTTTCTTATTTTTACAATTTTCTTTGGATGTTATGAAAGATCTAAATAATTGAAATATATTTGTGTTCCATAGGGAGACATTTAAGTTCAATGAATTACTATTACTTTGAAAGCTCCATCTATTCCTGCCTCTAGGTTGTATTACATGGATCATTTAGCTTCTTGAATGATTATTATTTTATTATTCCTTAGCTCACATATATTTGAAAAACATTTAAATACATTAATCTTAAAGATAGATTTAAAATCAATACCTTTTCTATTAAGGTATATTATGTTATTTGGTCATACGTATTAGCAGCCAATAATTTTATTTCTACTTGCACTAACTCTCTAAAGTATTAAAGTGCCATCTGCTTACTATTATATTAAATAAGCAGAGAGCAGTTTTTCCTTTACTACATTAAGTTCATAGCTAAACATTCAGTTGTTGTGTTTTCAGTGCTTCCTTTTCCCAAATGTTAAACTATATTATGGGGAAAAGCTTAATGGAGAAAAAATAGCTTATAATATTATAAAATCACTTTTGGTATATATGTCCCACATGTCTTTTCTCTGTTTATGTAAGACTGAGATGCATTGTAAGTATTGCACAGAAACTGTTGGTTTAATTTACTTTGGATGTAAAACTATCTCTGGCCCTTTGGCTAGTCAGATTCTATCCATAAAAGCTCATTTTTCTTTACAGTAAAATGCTAAAATTATCAGACGTGCACAGCAACCAACATGGTAATAACAAACATCAGAACCATTCTCTTGTGCATATGCAAATTTGTGGTCTCCAGATAGCTGCTGTTAGCTTTACAGAACAATTAGTTAGAATATACAGAGAATAATTCTACTGGGATGTGGCCTTATTTTGTAGCTGGAAATAAATCAAAAACTTTGAAAGCCCATTGTTAAACCTCAATAGGAAAATCTGTGATGGTAATCAGCAGGAACAAAAATGTAATCTCTGTCTCAATAATAATCAAAATTGTGTAAGCAAACACAGCAGTGTATTAACATAGGATGAAAAATAAAGCAACATAAGCGAAAAAAAGAAGTAAAAAAGCATGTTTCCTGAATTTGAATTCTGCACAGAAAAGATGTTTAATTATTCATTCACAGACAAAAAACAACATTTACCCTTGGTGTTAGCTCCACATTTTTTTCAAACTCCTGCCAAATGTACTAGGGTAACCTTATGGATGTTTATTAATTGTTAAAACTATAAAATAGCATAAATGCATAACATTTATATGAATTAAAAATCGGCTGCACCACATAAAGTGCAAATTATAATGTTTTCAGACTTCTCATCTGAATTTATATTTAATTTTTTGTCTGATTGCATTTTTACAAGGATACATAAGAGACAGAGACATAAATAACATAGAAAATACCAGCAATCCAGTTTCATATAAGGCATAATGTTCCTAAAGACAATTAGAATCCAGTGTAAAATGGTCATATGAATTAACATAGTATCAAGCTATATTGTGTAAATATCTTTGAATATGTGCAGATCTGTGAGGATACACCATTGGAGAGAATACTAGGATGTAGAAAGATATAAATAGACAGCGCTAACAGGTAAAAAAATATATATATATATATATAATGTGCTATAAAATTAATAAATATGCTGTGACAAAAATACATTCATAATCAATGGGAATAAGTTATTAAAGTGCCATAATGTGCAATACATAAGTGTCCATAATCTATAAAGTGCAAGTGAATTGATTAAGTGCAGTCCAAAAGATGGTTTCTTCCAACGAAACTAAAGTGCCAATAAAGGTGCTCAAATCCTTTAAAGTGCCCAGGTGCTCTTCAAGAAAAGAAGGGGAACCCCCAATGGGGATGCACTCACCAGATTAAGAATATAAATGGGCCTTGAACATATATATAGTGTTCTTTGTTCGGATTGCAGGATAAATGCAGCTACCCAGGCATGTACAATATCCCTTGAACGGATGGATGGATAACATGCACGGCTTAGGATGGCTCCTTAAAATAGTCTCCTCTCTCTCTCTCCAATATGGGTTTTAAAAGAAAAGGAAGAAGCCATACATGGTGAAGCCCGTAGGGTTTATTAAGATCAAAAGTAAAAAATAATACTCACAAAGGTATCATCAATAGATAGCATTGAACAGCATTGAATATCCTATGCAGCTGATCCCTTTACTTCCGTGGCGCTGCCGGCGTGCGTTTCACGGTGGTTAACAGGAAATGACGCTGCTGTGTTCCGCTGCCCGGAAGTTACGTCGACGCGTTTCGCCCGCCTTAATGGGCGTTATCAAAGACATGTGCGTCATTTCCTGTTAACCACCGTGAAACGCACGCCGGCAGCGCCACGGAAGTAAAGGGATCAGCTGCATAGGATATTCAATGCTGTTCAATGCTATCTATTGATGATACCTTTGTGAGTATTATTTTTTACTTTTGATCTTAATAAACCCTACGGGCTTCACCATGTATGGCTTCTTCCTTTTCTTTTAAAACCCATATTGGAGAGAGAGAGAGGAGACTATTTTAAGGAGCCATCCTAAGCCGTGCATGTTATCCATCCATCCGTTCAAGGGATATTGTACATGCCTGGGTAGCTGCATTTATCCTGCAATCCGAACAAAGAACACTATATATATGTTCAAGGCCCATTTATATTCTTAATCTGGTGAGTGCATCCCCATTGGGGGTTCCCCTTCTTTTCTTGAAGAGCACCTGGGCACTTTAAAGGATTTGAGCACCTTTATTGGCACTTTAGTTTCGTTGGAAGAAACCATCTTTTGGACTGCACTTAATCAATTCACTTGCACTTTATAGATTATGGACACTTATGTATTGCACATTATGGCACTTTAATAACTTATACCCATTGATTATGAATGTATTTTTGTCACAGCATATTTATTAATTTTATAGCACATTATATATATATATATATATTTTTTTACCTGTTAGCGCTGTCTATTTATATCTTTCCACATTCTTCTGGTAGTTTACCTAGTGAGCAGCAGCTTCAGGATTTATTCAAATAATTTTCAAAAAAATTTTTTTAATTTTTAATTTTCACTAAATTATACATCACAGCGCGGATATTAATTTATTGTATACACAAATACTAGGATGTAATCATTAGACATTTTCATAAACTGAGTTTAGTTGTGAATGGCGAATGGTGAAATGGACATCTATTACCCATTTTCCAATAATATATCAGGTATATCCTCTATGGAGATAAGAATTTGGGTTGCATAATCTTCATATAATACAGCACACCCATGCCTTTTTGGTGTCTACTGAGATAAGGCACCTGAGGATATGATTTTTCTATGCATATTTGATCAGAGAGATGGTTTATATGCTGTTGTTCTGGACCTCACAACCACGCATAAATCCTACTTGAGCTGAATAAATTATATTGTAGATTATTGGCTTAAGTTGGTTAGCAATGATTTTCGAATATAGGAATATCTTTATCATGTTTCTGTTTAAAAACCAAATGAGCTTCTAGAGCTTATGGAGGAAAGGGTTGAGCAAGATAGATAGAGTTGTGGGTTTCAGTAAGGAGAGTAGCCGATATATCTTTAAATTTTTTTTGTAAAAGCAAGGAGAGAAACAATCCAGGTCCGGACTTTTGCTAGTCTTTAATAAGGCTATCATCATTGCTACTTTATCCTCCTACAATGGGTGTTCCAACGCCTTAACTGCTTACAGAGATTGTAAGAGATTGTCTAGGACAGGTTTGAAAATATAATATGTGAACTCTTTTAGAGCCACAATTTGTTGAAGGAGGTTATTTATTTCAGATGCACATGCTTTTTTTCAATCTGGCTCTGTATTAAAAAAACACACATTGGAGGTGTAAGGATACCTATTTTAAGGGTAGCTTATTTCATCCGTGGTAGTGGTTGGCTAAAAAATAACATAAAAAATAAAAATAGTTGTCTCAGAGCTGTCAGAAGCACATCAAGCATCCCCAAATAGATTGCCTTTTAACCTCCAGGACCATGGGCATTTTAGTTGGCCAGGGAGAGAGACTGAAAGGTAAAATAAGAGAATGGCCTCATTAAAGGATATTTCCTAGAATATAAGTAGGTTGAGGTGTTAAGACATATTGACCAGTAAGAAAAAAGCCAATGTTATTATTTGAATTGTGTGCCAATGAATAAAACATTCAGTATAATCCCTTTCTGTAAGGTGGCATATCCATCATATATCTACCAGGTATTGTTGGGTCAGGAAATGTTTAAATCTGTTAATCTGAGAGTCAGAGATGACCCCCTTTCCTGTAGAAGAGTCTAAGAAGCTGTCCAACATGCAGTAAAACTTCCCTGCTATAACTACACCTTCAACTAATTCCATGAGATCTATAATAAATTGTATGCTAGAGGTAAGTTGATTTTGTTTTAGGAAATACATAACTGAAAAAGTATATGTTTTGCCAGCAATGACCATTTTAAAAAACAAAAATCTGTCTTCAGGGTCTGTTATTTTTTTTTTTTTACTAATTGATGGTAAAGAATTTTATGGATGGCAATGATGACCCGACCCCTAGGTTTAGAATGTGCAAACATACTGTGGAACCACATGGAAAAATATCCAGTATTGAGAACAGGCATGTCACATAAATGGAAGTGCATCTCTTGGAAGAGAGTGACCTTGACCTTATTTATGTGTAGATTACATAATATTTGGACCTCATCAGGGATGTTTATGCCTTGTGTGTTGAAGAAGCCTAATTTAATTGATGCCATCAGGTGGCTAGGTATTGGGCACTGAAAGCAGAGTCTATAGCTCTACAAAAGTGAAGGTGCAAGAAGGAAAGCAAAAAGACAGAAAAAAAAGGTTAGGGAAATACCACAACCTGAGGGCAAAAACTGGGAAGAGAAAATGATAAATGGAGAGGCACGTGTTGTGAAAATATTATATAATATTTATATAAAATATTATATAAAGATACAGCGGTGTCAAAATCTCTGGATGGGTCACTCCAACAAAACTCAACTAACTAATGGAACATTGAAAGAGGGGCAGGAATCCTGCCAAGGGAATCTTTGTAATAGACACAAATAGCAACAGAAAGGCATGAGGTGGATGAAAAATGCAGGAAGCTAAGCTATCCATGGAGACAAAAAGGAGGTATGAAGAAAATAAGGTGAATACACATATATCAAGGCAATTCAGGTGTAGGTACTAACTTTAGAAAGTGAAGATTTGTTATGGTAGGAATCCACCAAGTGTAATTCAAGCTTTAGGTAAGAATTTTTTTTTGAAAATGTTGGGTCTAGGGGTGCCAGAGCTCAGTAAAGAGAACAATATTCTGCAGGAAGGAGTCATCCAAGATTCCAATAGGGAGCTAGGATTTCACACAGTACAATGGTGGTTGAGTAGCTAATGGAAAGACTTTCAAGGCAGTTTAGGTCAGCCCAAGGGCTTCAGTTGTCCATTGCAGGCCATATTCTAGTCTATCTTGATCGATTGTTATCTCGGATAGAGGATGTTATATGTAGCTCTTCAGACAATCCAGAATTGGTACATGCTCTATGCCAAGAAACTGGAAAGCATCTGGTAATTGGTTTGGGTATCGTAAGTGGGTATTTATCAAGAGATGAAAACAGATGACTCCATTGACACATGCCCCACTTGACTTAAATTTGTTTAAAATGTTTCATATATAGTGTCTGGACTGATTTAGGAGGAAAGCAACTTGTGACCCATCAAACTCAAGCCTTCTCCTAGGCATGATCTGTTCCTTTAAAAAAAACTAAAAATAAAACAGGACAGAGAATATTTCTGGGTCTAGCATCTATCATAGCTGGGCCCCGGGTATGATGCACCTGATACAGGTCAGTTTCAGATATAGAGGGTTTATTGAGTATAGTAAGATCTCTAATACCTTAGGCTTCAGGTCCTTCCCAAATATACTCTAGTTTACCTCAAATCCTGAAATTATTCCTCCTATTCTGATTTTCCAGATCATCTAGGTGTAATTGTTGAGGGGTGAAACAAGTTATTAGGAAAGCTTTGGCTTTTTTCCAGTGCATTCACTTTCAGCTGGTAGATTGTTTCAACCCTTCCAATCTAGAGGCAGTAGTGGTAAGGTCAGACCAAAACTCATATCCCTTTTCTCTCTCTCTCTCTCTCTCTCTCTCTCCATCTACGGGCTTTCAGTCTCTCTGTCTGCAAGTCCAGATCTTGTTTAGAGGCAAGGGAGCCTAAGATCGCTCTCAGTTCCCTGCTTTCAATGATTCTGATATTTACCGTTATGCTGGGTACCACGAGTTACATAACCACACTGAGAAGTGCCTGGGAGTCTTGGTCTAAAAGGCTCAGTGATGGAGAGGTGGTTTGTAGAAAGTCTGCAGTGTGGAGTCAATCAGTTTCTGCATGAAAATGATGTGCGGTTGTGTGAAGGGGCTCGAGAGGCATTTGGCATACATTGTTTTGTAGCTGCATTTGGTTACATTATGTTTCTGTCAGTGGGCAGCCAAAATATGTGTGTAAAGATCTGGACTGAAGATGAAAGCAATGTAAATATAATTAATATAGTCCGTAAATATTATTAGTGCTCAAAAAATTATATAGTGCTTTGGATAAAGGGTCCACATGTATTGACAAATCTTGTTCCAGTTAGGTGTCACAAAGACATGCTCCCCTCCTTTGTTCCCCTACTTACCAACAATATATGTAATCAGGTACTGATAGTGTACCAATGTGTGATCTCTCCTTCACTCCTCCTCTACTTCTCGCAATATAATCTCCAGGCAACAATATATATATATATATATATATATATATATATATATATATATATATATATATAAATATATATGCTGTATAAATATATCATGTGGGAAAGGATGGGAGAAATCTCCATAGTGTAATACTGTTTTATTCTATTAAAATATTAAAACACAATTGCACTTACATTAGCATAGATTCAGAAAAGGATGTGTACCACTCCAACAGCCACCTCGGCGTGCGGGTCGGCTGTATAAATTTGTTACTGACTGTCCTCGCTTAAACGCCGCTGCAGTGCAGCACCATCAGTGCCGATCAGTGCAGCTTATCAGTACCCATCAGTGCAGATTATCAGTACCCATCAGTGCTGCCTATCATTACTCATTAGTGCCACCTCATCAGTGAAGCCTTGTTAAGGCCTCCTCATCAGTGCCTATCAGTGCCGCCTCATCAGTGCAGCCTCATCAGTGTCTACCAGTGCACATCAGTGCAGCCTCTTCAACACACATCAGGGCACATTAGTGCCTCTTCAGTGCCCATGAGTGTAGCCACATCAGCGCATATCAGTGAAAAAGAAACATTACTTCTTTGCAAAATTTGCTATTAGCAACAAAGAAAAATGTTTCTTTCTTCAAAAATGTCGGTCTTTTTTTGTTTATTTAGCAAAAAATAAGAAAACCCCAGTGGTGATTAAATACCACCAAAATACAACTTTATCTGTCTAAAAAAAAAAAAACATTTAAAACGAAACTTGCGTACAGTGTTGCATGACTGTGCAATTTTCATTCAAAGGGTGACAGTGCTGAAAGCTGAAAATTGGCCTGGGCAGCAAGGGGGTGAAAGTGTCAATATTGAAGTGGTTAAGAAAAGTTCAGTTCAAAGCATAGTGTGCTTTATGATGGCATGATGCGATGCTGTTACTTGTTCACACAAACACATATGATTTATATTTCTTTAACTACATTAATTTTGCTCCAAAAAAAAAAAAGGAACTTCAAATTACTAAAAAAATGTAATGGTGCACTAAAGGTTAGGGGTTACTTATGAATTGCAGGCAACAGCTAAATAAACAGTAGAAACATCTACATATGAAGTGCCTGACTATACTGTACCTTACATTTCTTAGCAGCTAGGTGGGGAATTATTGGAGGGGGGGTTGAACTGGACATTACAGCAGCAAGACATGAGTATGCTCTGACTCAGCTCCCATTAACAACTGTTCTTCAGAATTGTATATTGCTTTATTCAGGGCTCAAAATGTCAAGTCCTGAGCTACTGATGTGACTGTAATAAATAAAATAGGGATAATACATAATTGGCTACTATAGCCAATGTACATATCAATACTGTCTTGGTAAGTAAATATGCACTACGTACTGAGTGCATGGTTGAGAGGTGCGCTATGTACCGAGCGGAGGGTTGAGAAGTGCACTATGTACCGAGTGCAGGGTTGAGAGGTGTGTATGTACCGAGTGTTGAGGGGTATGCTATGTACTGAGTGCAGGGCTGAGGGATGTGCTCTGTACTCCCAAGTTCTCCCCCAGTGCAGAGCTCAGCCCCCTTCCCCCAATTCCAGTACAGAGATTTCTTCCTCACACAGCTTCTGCCATGAAGCTGGCAGGATCCTCTTCTCCTCCCCCTCCTTGCAAGGCACCCTTATGTGGTCAAGCAGTGTGCATCAGGCCATTGTCTCGCCTGTCCGAGTTGAGTGAACTGGACCGGACCAGACCCGCGCCCCCCACCTGACCCTAGCCAGCACGCCTCCCCACCGGAACTGAGAGGACCCACCCCCCACCTGAGAGATAGGTCAAGGTGTCCTTCTTTTAAGTATTAAAACATCTGCCTGCTGTGTGAACACTGTGGACAAGGTAGAAGCTATATTTTTAGCAGAAGGCCCAGATATTACTATAATGTAAGTATATAAGTATGTCCTTTAAATTACATTACATTTGTCCTTTAAATTGTCCTTTAAATTACATTTTGCAAGTGCAGAAAAGACAATTTTTAACTGCTTAAAGGCTGGAGGCTAGTGAACATGAGGGATTTTTTTATTTTGGAGTAGGAAGGCAGCGGCTCCGCTCAGGTCTGGCAGGGAGACAGAAGGCCGGCTCGCCTTGGGTGGAGGGCAGGTCCACTCGGCTCTGGCAGGGAGGCGGGCAGGCTGGCTCAGGTTGGCTCAGCATGGTTCGGGCAGGGGGTGGGTCCGCTTGGCTCCGACGGGAAGGCAGGTTGGCGGGCCAATGGCTCAGACAGGGAGGCGGGCCAAGCCAAGCTAAGCGAACCCTACACCTGCCTGAGCCGAGCTGAGCCGGCCAGTCTGCTTCCCCGCCAGAGCGAGCAGACCCACCCAAGTCGAAACACTCACCCTCAGCTTACTCACCAAATGCAAGCAGACGAGTGGCTGGCCTAATCCCACCCAAAGATATTTACGTAGCAAGACGTAAAAACTCCACCATCTGGCTCCATTAGAAGACTCCTGCAATGACCTATATTCAGGTTGCACTATTATGAAGAAAAGCAGCAAATGTTCAAAACAAGCTACACGCCTCCTCACCAATTGATTTAATTGAAGCTTCTATTAAAATATTCCCCAATCCCCATGCGAAAAATGGTGGAGATTTTAGGAAGTGGGAGGAGAACAGTGGAGGGGGTGGCGCATGCAGAGGTCAGAGCTGAAGAGGGGATGAAAGTGAGATGTGCATGAGGGATGCAGAGATAAGCAGCTGTGGTAGAAGGCTACACTCTGCACTCTGTGTGTAGTGCACCCCTGAAACTTGCACTATATACATACCTCACCCCTAAACTCTGTACATAGCGCACCCCTGAATTCTGCACTCTTTGCGTAACCCCTGAACTCTATACTTTGTAATTAAGTTCTCCTACCTAGTATTTACTGCCCTTTTAAGACCCTCATATTGTTAGTGAAATTTGACCACATTCATTATTTAGGGGGTAGGGGGGAGAGGGGTTTTGTGGGGTTGTGGTTAAAATACAGCACCTATTTTCTGGGAAAAAAGCCCTGTATACAGTATATATATATATATATATATATATATACACACAGGGTTTTTTCAGCGGGAATATGGGGGAACACTGTTCTGGCACCTCCAGGACTGACTTTAATGGCAAGAAGTGCTGGGGTTATTGTTGCCGAGAGTGTATTGTTGCTTGGGGGGAGATTTTATTGTGGGTGGTTCATTGTTCTGAGGGGAATTTATCATTGCTGGCTGCAGGGGATCTATTTTACTGCTTTTCTTGTTATCATTACCAAATTCCATACAAATTATTTAGCACTACAAAATTATACTTTGCTCTGTATTGTCTAAAAGAGTAGTACTGGGAGGTGGGTAGGGGATAGAACCAATGAATTGCACTCAGAGGTGGATAGGGGTGGAGCAAAGGGGTTACTTGGAAATGGGGAGTTCCTGAACCTATTCTCTGAGAAAAAAACCCTGTATATCCATATATATACAGCATATACATATAACTGTACATACACTATATTGTCAAAAGTATTGGGGCACCTGTCTTTGCACACACATGAACTTTAATAGCATCCCGGTCTTCGAATGTCTGACCATTCTTCCAGAAGTGTATTTGTGAGGTCAGGCACTGATGATGGACAAGAAGGCCTAGCTTGCAGTCTCTGTTCTAATTCATCCCAAAAGTGTTCTATTAGGTTCAGGTCAGGACACTGCACAGGCTACTCAAGTGTCTCCATCCCAAATTCACTCATCCATGTCTTTATAAACCTTGCTTTGTGCACTGGTGAGCAGTCATGTTGGAACAGGAAGAGGATATCCCCAAACTGTTCCCACAAAGTTGGGATCATGAAATTATCCAAAATGTCTTGGTATGATGAAGCCTTAAGAGTTCCTTTCACTTGAACTAAGGGACCAAGCCCAACCCCTGAAAATCTATCTCACACCATAATTCCCCCTGCACCAAACGATTTTGACCAGTGCACAAAGCAAGGTCCATAAAGACATGGATGAGCGAGTTTGGGGTGGATGAACTTGACTGGCCTGCACAGAGTCCTGAACTCAACCTGATAGAACACCTTTGGGATGAATTAGAGCAGAGATGGCCTTCTCTCCAACATCAGTGCCTGGCCTCATAAATGCGCTTCTTGAAGAATGGTCAAACATTCCCATAGACACACTCCTAAACCTTGTGGACAGCCTTCACTGAAGAGTTGAAGCTGTTATAGCTGCAAAGGGTGGGCCAACTAAATTTGAACCCTACTGACTAAGACTGGGATGTCATTAAAGTTTATGTGCGTGTAAATGCAGGCATCCCAATACTTTTTAAAATATAGTGTATATATTGAGTATATACACACACAAAATACAAAGTGGTTACAACACAGAGAACATAATTATTTTCTCATCATACACCTTTTGAATGACACCTAACACTGAGACTATTACAAAACTATACATATAATATTACAAGAAACACACATTTCCCACTCCACAAAAATTCCCCTAAAATCATAATATTTCCTGGAGTGGTATTATAGGGTTTGACAAAGACACATATTTTATGTAAAATATATTCTTAAAATATGAATATGGTAGATGCGTGTTCCTGAAAGAAACAGCACCACTCACACTCTAGCCATTATATTCTGACCTTATACAACATCAAATATCTTTCCAAAAATAAACTTTTCCTAAGTAGATTTTAAAGGAGTCATGTTGATTCTGGCAGGAAATTTTAACATTGCCATAATCCTACACTAGAACCTGTCACAAGTCAATCATCTATACCCTAAAAATATCTAAGACTCATTAAGCAATGCCTGCTATTAGCACAATTAGTTAAAACTCGGAGGAGACTGCATCTGCAAGGAAAGGTTTATGCCTTTAACTCTTACATACACACTGGTTCTGATTTATCACAGTAGTGGTGTAAAACCATGGTGTTTCAAAAAAAAAAAAAAAATTGCTAGTGCCACAAGAAACAGTAGTAATCAAACTGTAAAATCTAACATTTTGCCTATGTGACAATAGTGTGCACCAAATGTTTGTAAATGTCCTACTAGTACAGATAGTGTTTGTAGAAGAATCTCCAGTTGCTCTGAAATGGTATCACGGTCTAGCCTGCAGTTTTTTGTTTGTGAAATTCTTACCTCCTTGCTGCAGTGGTTCTACTAGATCCATGATTCCATTCACATGTGCTGCTGGCTCCTGTGTTGCCTGCTCTACTGTAGATTTATATTTTTTTTCCTTCTATCACTTCCTGGCCCACCTCTCAGTCTGCTTTCCTTTGTATAGACATGCTCAGTGCAGCCCGAATTGCCTGAGCAACTTCCTAGTTTCTCTGTGCTCCTGGTTTGCGTTGTATTGTAATGTATTCTGTGCTTGACTACCCGTGTACCAACCCCCACTTTGTCTACTGTTTTCGCTTGCCTGCCACCCGCCCTGGCTCTTTTCCTGGATTCTCTTTTATCTCCTGCTATCTGTACTCTGCACACGCAATAATCTCTGCATTGTTAGCCTGGTGTACCTGGGGGCCGCGACCTGGTTCCAGTTTGATGCAAGTCTATCCCCACCATTTGGGGCCCTGGTGAAGAAGCAGGCTGGAGCTTACACTTTGCATCCTGGGGAACCCCGAGTTGGCTTTCTACAATGGCTCATTACCATAGAAACCTGACAAATGACACTCAAAAGGTTTGTTAGTAGAGGTGTCTATTGCCCATGCCTTTTTTTTTTTACTTGTTCTGACATGCACTTCCATGACAGCATATGGAGAAGAAGCTAGTCATGCAAGAGGATAGGCTTATCTTACCCTCAAGGTACCCTCCCAATCAGGGCCAGACTGGCCTACCGGGATACCGGGAAATTTCCCGGTGGGTCGCCGACCCTGGGGCTGCTTTAAGATGGGGCCGCTTTAAGATGTGGCCGCTTTAAGCATTGGGACCGTGCCGCGGCCACGCTGTGATGGCCGCTGCAGCCCCGGCCCCCGCTGGGCTCCAGTGATGGATACACTCTTAGTCTTTCCTACATTAGCCGCTATGAGCAGCATGACGTCACATCCGGCGGGAGCGGGAGCGGCTGCGCGGCGGTGGATCATCAGACTGTCTGCAAGACGGTCACGGCGCCGATCCCTCCCACACCACACAGACGCCAGCAGCAGCAGTATGATCGCAGGTCACACTGTCTGACTGAGAGTGACTGAAGGAGCGGAGCAGAGCAGAGCCTGAGACAGCACAGCCAGGCAAGAGTAAATGGGCTGGGGCCTGGGGGACCTCGTCCTCTTGCATTTGGAGGGGAGAATCAGCATATTAGGGCCCCTAATGCTAACTTACCCCCTCCCCCTAATACAATGCTGTTCCCCTCCTCCTAATACAATGCTAACCCCCCTCCCCCTAATAAAATGATGACCTTCCTCTAATACAATGCTGACCCCCCCCCAAATTTAGGGGGAGGGAGGGGAAACAGCATTGTATTAGGGGGAGGTCATCATTTTATTAGAAGAAGGGGGGTTAGCATTGTATTAGGAGGTTGGGAACAGCATTATATTAGGGGAGGGGATCAGCATTGTATTAGGGCCCCTAATAATTCTGACATCTCCTGTACCATGTCCGCACAGCCTCTGACATGTCCTGTACCATGTCCACAGCCTATGACATCTCCTGTACCATGTCCGCACAGCCCCTGACATCTCCTGTACCATGTCCACACGGCCTCTGACATCTCCTGTACCATGTCCGCACAGCCTATGACATCTCCTGTACCATGTCCGCACAGCCTCTGACCTTTGCTGTACCATGTCCGCACAGCCTCTGACCTCTCCTGTACCATGTCCACACAGCCCCTGACCTCTCTGGTACTATGTCCACACAGCCTCTGAACTCTCCTGTACCATGTCCGCACCACCTCTGACCTCTCCTGTACCATATCCGCACAGCCTCTGACATGTCCTGTACCATGTCCTCACAGCCTCTGAACTCTCCTGTACCATGTGTGCACAGCCTCTGACCTCTCCTGTACCATGTCCGCACAGCCTTTGACCTCTCCTGTACCATGTGTGCACAGCATCTGACCTCTCCTGTACCATGTCCGCACAGCCCCTGACATCTCCTGTACCATATCCGCACAGCCTCTGACATCTCCTGTACCATGTCCACAGCCTATGACCATCTCCTGTACCATGTCCGCACAGCCCCTGACATCTCCTGTACCATGTCCGCACAGCCCCCGACATCTCCTGTTCCATGTCCACACAGCCTCTGACATCTCCTGCACCATGTCCACACAGCCTCTGAGATCTCCTGTACCATGTCCACACAGCCTCTGACATCTCCTGTACCATGTCCACACAGCCTATGACCATCTCCTGTAGCATGTCCACACAGCCTCTGACATGTCCTGTATTATGTCCACACAGCCTATGACATCTCCTGTACCATGTTCGCACAGCCTCTGACCTCTGCTGTACCATGTCCGCACAGCCTCTGACCTCTCCTGTACCATGTCCACACAGCCCCTGACCTCTCTGGTACCATGTGCACACAGCCTCTGAACTCTGCTGTACCATGTCCGCACAGCCTCTGACCTCTCCTGTACCATGTCCACACAGCCCCTGACCTCTCTGGTACCATGTGCACACAGCCTCTGAACTCTCCTGTACCATGTCCGCACAGCCTCTGACCTCTCCGGTACCATGTCCGCACAGCCTCTGACCTCTCCTGTTCCATGTGTGCACAGCCTCTGAGCTCTCCTGTACCATGTCCGCACAGCCCCTGACATCTCCTGTACCATGTCCGCACAGCCCCTGACATCTCCTGTACCATGTCCGCACAGCCCCTGACATCTCCTGTACCATGTCCGCACAGCCTCTGACATCTCCTGTACCATGTCCACACAGCCTCTGACATCTCCTGTACCATGTCCGCACCGCCTCTGACCTCTCCTGTACCATATCCGCACAGCCTCTGACATGTACTGTACCATGTCCGCACAGCCTCTGTACTCTCCTGTACCATGTGTGCACAGCCTCTGACCTCTCCTGTACCATGTCCGCACAGCCTTTGACCTCTCCTGTACCATGTGTGCACAGCATCTGACCTCTCCTGCACCATGTCCGCACAGCCCCTGACATTTCCTGTACCATATCCGCACAGCCTCTGACATCTCCTGTACCATGTCCACAGCCTATGACCATCTCCAGTACCATGTCCGCACAGCCCCTGACATCTCGTGTACCATGTCCGCACAGCCCCTGACATCTCCTGTTCCATGTCCACACAGCCTCTGACATCTCCTCTACCATGTCCACACAGCCTCTGAGATCTCCTGTACCATGTCTACACAGCCTCTGACATCTCCTGTACCATGTCCACACAGCCTATGACCATCTCTTGTAGCATGTCCACACAGCCTCTGACATGTCCTGTATGATGTCCGCACAGCCTATGACATCTCCTGTACCATGTCCGCACAGCCTCTAACCTCTGCTGTACCATGTCGGAACAGCCTCTGACCTCTCCTGTACCATGTCCACACAGCCCCTGACCTCTCTGGTACCATGTCCACACAGCCTCTGAACTCTCCTGTACCATGTCCGCACAGCCTCTGACCTCTCCTGTACCATGTGTGCACAGCCTCTGAGCTCTCCTGTACCATGTCCGCACAGCCCCTAACATCTCCTGTACCATGTCCGCACAGCCCCTGACATCTCCTGTACCATGTCCGCACAGCCCCTGACATCTCCTGTACCATGTCCACACAGCCTCTGACATCTCCTGTACCATGTCCACACAGCCTCTGACATCTCCTGTACCATGTCCGCACCGCCTCTGACCTCTCCTGTACCATATCCGCACAGCCTCTGACATGTACTGTACCATGTCCGCACAGCCTCTGAACTCTCCTGTACCATGTGTGCACAGCCTCTGACCTCTCCTGTACCATGTCCGCACAGCCTTTGACCTCTCCTGTACCATGTGTGCACAGCATCTGACCTCTCCTGCACCATGTCCGCACAGCCCCTGACATTTCCTGTACCATATCCGCACAGCCTCTGACATCTCCTGTACCATGTCCACAGCCTATGACCATCTCCTGTACCATGTCCGCACAGCCCCTGACATCTCCTGTACCATGTCCGCACAGCCCCTGACATCTCCTGTTCCATGTCCACACAGCCTCTGACATCTCCTCTACCATGTCCACACAGCCTCTGAGATCTCCTGTACCATGTCTACACAGCCTCTGACATCTCCTGTACCATGTCCACACAGCCTCTGACATCTCCTGTACCATGTCCACACAGCCTCTGACATCTCCTGTACCATGTCCGCACCGCCTCTGACCTCTCCTGTACCATATCCGCACAGCCTCTGACATGTCCTGTACCATGTCCGCACAGCCTCTGAACTCTCCTGTACCATGTGTGCACAGCATCTGGCCTCTCCTGCACCATGTCCGCACAGCCCCTGACATCTCCTGTACCATGTCCACAGCCTATGACCATCTCCTGTACCATGTCCGCACAGCCCCTGACATCTCCTGTACCATGTCCGCACAGCCCCCGACATCTCCTGTTCCATGTCCACACAGCCTCTGACATCTCCTGTACCATGTCCACACAGCCTCTGAGATCTCCTGTACCATGTCCACACAGCCTCTGACATCTCTTGTACCATGTCCACACAGCCTATGACCATCTCCTGTAGCATGTCCACACAGCCTCTGACATGTCCTGTATTTTGTCCGCACAGCCTATGACATCTCCTCTACCATGTCCGCACAGCCTCTGACCTCTGCTGTACCATGTCGGAACAGCCTCTGACCTCTCCTGTACCATGTCCACACAGCTCCTGACCTCTCTGGTACTATGTCCACACAGCCTCTGACCTCTCCTGTACCATGTGTGCACAGCCTCTGACCTCTCCTGTACCATGTCCACACAGCCCCTGACATCTCCTGTACCATGTCCGCACAGCCCCTGACATCTCCTGTACCATGTCCGCATAGCCCCTGACATCTCCTGTACCATGTCCACACAGCCTCTGACATCTCCTGTACCATGTCCACACAGCCTCTGACATCTCCTATACCATGTCCGCACCGCCTCTGACCTCTCCTGTACCATATCCGCACAGCCCCTGACATCTCCTGTACCATGTCCACACAGCCTATGACCATCTCCTGTAGCATGTCCGCACAGCCCCTGACATCTCCTGTACCATGTCCACACAGCTACTGAAATCTCCTGTACCATGTCCACACAGCCTCTGACATGTCCTGTATCATGTCCGCACAGCCTCTGACATTTCCTGTACCATATCCACACAGCCCCTGACATGTCCTGTACCATGTCCACACAGCCTCTGACATCTCCTGTACCATGTCCGCACAGCCTCTGACAACTCCTGTGCCATGACCACAGCCTAGGACATCTCATGTACCATGTCCACACAGCCTCTGACATCTCCTGTACCATGTCCACACAGCCTATGACCATCTCCTGTAGCATGTCCGCACAGCCCCTGACATCTCCTGTACCATATCCACACAGCCTCTTACATCTCCTGTACCATGTCCACACAGCCTCTGACATCTCCTGTACCATGTCCACAGCCTCTGACATGTCCTGTATCATGTCCGCACAGCCTCTGACATCTCCTGTACCATGTGCACACAGCCCCTGACATGTCCTGTACCATGTCCACACAGCCCCTGACATGTCCTGTACCATGTCCACACAGCCTATCACATCTCCTGTACCATGTCCGCACAGCCTATGACATCTCCTGTACCATGTCCACACAGCCCCGTGGCATGTCCTGTACCATGTCCACACAGCCTCTGACATCTTCTTTACCATGTCCGCACAGCCTATGACATCTCCTGTACCATGTCCACACAGCCTCTGACATGTCCTGTATCATGTCCGCACAGCCTATGACATCTCCTTTACCATTTCTGCACTTTTACCACTTAACTAGAATTTTCTCTTTTATATATAAAGCCTTATATGCTTTCATATCTATCTTATCTATGATTGTACACTCTTCAAATTTGCTTTAAAATGCATGGTTTTCCCTTTTATGAACAAGAAAATAATGGCGTTATGCTGTTGGGCCGGTATAATAATGCTATGGGGCTGGTATGAGTCCGGCCCTGCTCCCAATGTTAATTGTACTGCAACCTTCAGTTTTCCTGAATATTCCTGTATAACAATAATCATATTAATGTACATAGATTAGAAATCTTTATAGAAAACACATGATGTCTCAAGGTGCTCCCACCACAAAGGCCCCCGAAAAGTCCCAGTGAGTGCAGAGAGACTGGGACTTTTCGGGGGCCTTTGTGGTGGGAGCACCTTGAGACATCATGTGTTTTCTATAAAGATTTCTAATTAATCTATGATTATTGTTATACAGGAATATTCAGGAAAACTGAAGGTTGCAGTACAATTAATATATACCCCTGAAGAAGCAGTAAAGAAAAACTGCAAAACATGTCGGGTTGATCCGGTATTTATATCGGAGATATTAGAAGCACTACATCCTGTACTGATAATTTTTATTGCTTGTTGTAGGTTTAATATTTTTCTTTTTTGCTTGTCATTTTAAAATTTTGGAATAAAAAATTCATAAAGTTTTATACAGTTGGTATTATCTCATACACTTCTTTACAAAATTAGAGCTAAGTACCATTTAAAAATCCCGTTCGCCCTCACAACCTCCATTTCCGTCTCTTTTCTCTATTCTATCATTTCTGGGAAAATTTCTTCCCTCTTTTTACTCTGAGTAGGACAGACCTTACCACCTGGTCTTGCCTCTCTTCTACTAAGGAGCTATCCCCAACTTTATAATTGATGACTTCAAGGGATGTCGGTACATTTTATGATTACTGAAAAACACTTTCTCACTGCTCCTAATGTTGATAAACATGTTACAGGTACAGAAAGGGGGTGCATGTTACCTGCCCTCCCTTGCCTTGCCCATTGGACCATATGCCAGAATAAAGGTCTGGCCTTAAATCTGAGATGAACCCCATGTTATTTTTTATGTCACTTTCTTTTTTGTATACAAACTTTATTATTAGGTCGAAAAAATTGTGGTACAAAAACATATATATTAACGGTGAGGTAAACAACAATAAACAATAGTCATTGTTACAGAAAGTATGTATAAGTTCTTATGTCAGATATAATTAAACAACAGGATCAAGAAAAAAAAAGACTTTGTATGAGTGGTACCGAGTAGCGAACCTATGACAATTTCAATAATACTGCATAAAGCAGTACATTTTCAAGAGTATATAGAGAACATATCGTTAGGTACAAAATGACTACAAATTACTAACTACATCTTTCACATTCACGTTGTATAGATAAATTTGTGATTAGGAATCCATCGGTGGAACTGGAATGTTAGAGCGATCAAACCAAGGTTCCCATTTGTTATCATAGAATTTTGTTGAATTATAAATTACATGGAAAATTGTTTCCATTTGGTTAATCGAAGAGAGTCTAGCCTTTAATTGGGCCTGGGGGAACGAAGAGGATTTCCAATTTACTGCAATCAGCCAATGTATGGCAACACATATAGTGTGGGTAAGTCTCATCTGAGGAACAGACAAACCAGGTATCGTAGTGAATAAAAGACAATTGGGGAGAGTGAGGTTTATTTGCCTGTTAGAGATTTTGAAAGCAAAACTATCCAGTTGTTGCCAAATAAAGGATACCTTGTCACATTCCCAAAAAATATGGGTAAATGATCCCGGGGCATCACATCCTCTATAGCAGTTAGGGGAAGAAGATGGGAAGATGGCATGCAGTTTAGATGGGGTAAAGTACCATCTGGTTATTAGTTTGTAGTGGGTTTCACGAATCATGATAGATCTGGTGCATTTCCTGAGGTTCAAAATACAATCCTGCCATTCATCTGATGTGAGATGTAAATTACATTCTTTCTCCCATTTGTGCATATAAGGGAGTATTTCCTCCAAGATGGAGTGTGTCATACTTTGATATATTTCAGATATAATACCCCTACCTCTAGAATTCTTTAAAGTTAGCAGAGGTATAAGACAGGGCTGCCCATTTCCCCCTCTTTTTTTTGCACTTGTCATCGAACCATTAGCCACAGCAATCATCGTTAACCCAGATATAAAAGGCTATTCCTCCTCAAATAACACATACAAGTTGAGTATGTATGCTGATGACATGCTATTATTTATCACACAACCAATCACCTCTCTCCCTAACCTATTGAACACACTTCAAAAATGTTCTGTTATTTCTGGACTTTCTGTTAATGTTTCCAAATCAATAGGTATGCCGTTTAATATCCCTAATTCCCGATTTAACACTCTTCAAAGCTCATTCACTTTTTCTTGGTCTGGGTATACGCCTTACCTTGGAATTAAAGTACCTCTTTCCCAAAAATTATACACCACTACTACTGAAAAACAGGAAATCCCTGAAGGCTTGGAAGTCCTATCACATTTCTTTTCTGGGGAGAATTACCGCAGTTAAAATGATCGTGCTCCCTAAATTATTGTATTTGTTTCGTGCAATCCCAAATAGAATTAATAAAACTTACATATCGAAGTTCCAGAGAGAAATTAATAAATTTGTCTGGGCTAACTCACATCCTCGATTCTCCAAATCTGTGTTGTACACTACACAACAGAGTGGTGGAGTTGGTCTCCCAGATTTCTGGTTATATTACTTGGCCTCTCGCTTCAGCCAGATTGCTCAGTGGCACATGCCTAATTCGAAAATTCCATGGGTTAATTTTGGGAGGGAATCTATTCTACCTTATCAGATAACAGGTCTAATGTGGACCAGAAATGTTCCTATTAATGTGATAGCATCACAAAATACTCTAGTCTCACAATCCTTATCTGTTTGAAGATCATTCGGTAAGAAATTCGGCTTGATCTCACGTGCTCCTTCAGGTGCTATGTTTTTAGGGGATCCAAAGTTTCTCCCCGATCTCCATAATTGTAACATTTTCAAGCATTGGATTGATAGAAATGTAACATTCCTACATAAATTTATAACTAACTCCACGTTTACATTGTTTGAGATTTTGCAATCCAAATATAAATTACCTCATAGCGAACACTACAACTTCCTGCAGATCAGGCAATTTTTCCAAAAGCACTATCAATTAACTGACACCCCCAGCCCAAAATTCTATGAAAAGATTTGCATTTTTTATGTCACTTTCAAAGGACTTTATCATACTGTTTTGTAAGAGTGTGTGCTATTTTAAGGTAATTTTGAAATCCTAACATTTTGATATCAACTAAAGCAGTTAAACATTTTACTTACATTTTACTCTTCTTCTCAAAAAGCCTGCAGCCTCCACTTATTTGAAATATTCCAAGATTCACTGCTCCAGGTCTGGCCCCCAAGGTGGCTCTATCACACTTTGAGGTCCGAAGAAGCCACTCCTTTGTGCACATGTTCTCTGGAGAGAGACTTCAACATGGCACTATAACACTGTCTGCATTAACATGCACAGGCAGCCAGATAAGACTAGATGGGGCAAGCATTTGTGGTGGCTGCTGTGGTGTTTGGAAATATGGGACATTTAGTTCTGAGGAGTGGAATCAGGAGGACTTTCTGTGAAGTTATGAGTGCACCATAAGAGGTGCACCGCACTTTTCCATCTAGACTTCCCCTGTGAGGCCACCCGAGTGGACTCTTGAGCTTGCCCACCAGTCTCTGTCTTTGCCGCTTCTGCTTATTGTGGTTTGATATTTTTGTTTGTCTTGTCTAAGTGTTTCAGTGACACCTACTTTATCTAATATCTATGCAGAAGCTGGCTGTAGTACTCAGTTTCATCCTTTGTACGTGCCACATTTTTCAATAAAATGTATTCAATAAAACAAAAAGGTGCACAGAAACCCAGAGGCTGCTGTGATAAAGACAGCAAATTAAATGTTTTTATGGACTTTTCCTTAACCACTTGCTGACCGCCGCATGACTATTTACGGCGGCGGTCAGCCCCTCACAGGCAAAGCCTGTGAGGCTCTAGGGAGCGAGCGCCGCCGGAGGCGCGCTCCAGCTCCCGCTCGGTCACGAACCCCCCCGCGCGTGTGCCCGGCGGACCCGATGTCCGCCAGGCACTCGTGATCGTCCATTACACCGGGAGAAAGGCAGGCGGCTAATGTAAACAAAGCCGCCTGTCATTCTTCCCTGTGTAAGAATGGAGATCATATGGTTCTGCTATGTAGGACCGTTGATCTCTGTTCTTACACATCAAGCCACAACCAATCACAGTTAGAAGCATGCCCCTAGGGACACACTTAACCCCTCCCTCTCAAAAAAGTTAACCCCTTCACTGCCAGTGTAATTTTTACAATAACAGTGCATATGTATAGCACTGTTTACTGTAGTAATGTCACTGGTAACCCCAAAAGTGTCAAAAATGTCAGTCAAGGGTCCCATCTGTCCGCTGCAATGTCGCAGTCCCGCAAAAAAATTGCAGATCGCCGCCATTACTCGTTAAAAAAAAACAACAAAAATGACAAAAATCATCCCCTTAGTTCGTAAACGCAATAACTTTTGCGCAAACCAATCAAAATACGCTTTTTGCAATTTTTTTAACTAAACATAGCATAAAACAAATTGGCCTAAAATGTTAAAACATTTTGATTTTTACATTTTTTTGGGGGGGAATTTTCTATAAAAAAAGTGAAAAATATTGTTATTTTTGCAAAATTGACGCTCTTTTTTTGTTTATAGCACATGATCAAAAAATCGCACAGGTGATCAAATACCACCAAAAGAAAGCTCTGTTTGTGGAAAAAAAAAGGACGTCAAATTTGTTTAGGTACAGTGTCGCACGACCACGCAATTGTCCGTTAAAGTCATGCAGTGCCGAATAGCAAAGTAGGCCCTGGTCAGGAAGGGGGTAAAATCTTCCAGGGCTTAAGTGGTTAATTAAGCTTTTATTGTCCTCTGCTCAACTGTAACCAAATGTAAATATGATAAAATATGTAAGGCTTTAGAACTAGTTTCAGACATCAAAATATTATGCACCACCCACATAGAAAAAAGAGATGCAGAGGTTGCTGCTACTGTTCCCAACTCCCTTTAGTGTGATACAGCATGTCTTTAATGCCATTAGTCAATTGCCCCCATAAAATATTAACTTTCTAGAGACAGAACTTTCAGAGAACCTTAAGATGGTTTCTTCCAGGAAAGCACAAGTAAAACCACATCCTCATCTGTAATACAAGGATACAGACAATGCTAACAGGCCTCCCAGAGTGGAAAGAAAGCAAGAAAGAGTGTGGGGGGGGGGGGGGGGTCACACAATAAAAAAAAGTGGCTTCAACATTGCTTTTTTCAATTGATTTGTCGACTAGGTCATGGAAAGAGCTTGGGTAGCCTGAACACACAAATTTAATTCTGTGTTTGGCAACACAGACCAGTTAGACATTCTGGGAGTGGTACTGATTGTGGTTCTGAAGTAGATTTATTTCCCTGCGTGTCCACAAAGCCACAAATATGCAGTCAATGAAAGTCAGGATATTTGGGAAAGCCCTTTTGCTGGTAAAAACATGCTTGATTTCCCTCCACTTACAATATATCTGTGGATGTTATAGTCAACTATGGCATTAATGGGGCACATAAACACAGAACACTGTTGCTTGACTTTATCTACATAGTACTCCTGAGGTAGTTTGTAACCACAATCCAAAATATAAAGGGGGGTTAGCAAATACACCATCCCAGGTACTACCTTGTCGTGAAAAGTGGTGAAGTGATTTTTTGTTCTATGAGGTTACACAAGTGTATACTAGCTCTTCTACTCAACTTGTATATACAACATGGCGTGTGGTCCAAAGGTACTTTTCTGCACACCGAATATTTAGAGCATTCAACATGGATGAATGTGACAGTTTCTGCCTGCCAATGCTTGCACCCGCCACATCATTACCAGCTACTGCCATTACCTAGCCCATTCACTTACAAGGAAAGGAATCCCCAGCCACTCAACAAAGATGTGGGGATGGAAGGGGTTAACATAATTGCCTAAATATGGACACATGACCCCCATTAACATCTATATCAGACCTTCATCTAGGATAAGGGTCTGGTATAGATGAAGAGAATCTACAGCCAAGTAAATCAAGAGTTAGGGATACTTTTTTGCATGGAAGTTCTCCCATAATTTAAACCATGCCCCCCCCCCCCCTCATTCTTTACCAGATTTTTCAGGTCTGGTATGGGTTTTAAGGAAGAAAAATATGTGCAAGAATTAATGGAAGCATGCTGGGATCCTGTGGCTTCATTGACAAAATATGTTAATTTCTACATATGGTCAGTTACTTCACCCAGAACACTCCACTACTAGTGTATAACAGCTGTCATTTTGATTGCCCCGTCATTCGGCAGGGGACAAGCAAAAGGACTGATTTTATCTTTTTCGTTTGTTTTTTGGTGGATTGAATGTAATTGTGTAATTTTAATATGAAGCAATAAGCTGTGCTTGGGTCTATTACAATAATTAAATATATAACAGCTGCTGCACATACAGTATGTAGGATAAAACATAAAAACAGTAAAAAATTGAAAAGCAGCGCTGTGTAATTTTAATGATGTGGATCTACATAGCTGGTTGAGTTGACAGTGGATGTAGCCCATATTCATTCACATGGGGTTTGGCAGTATCTGCGTGCCCCCCTTGCTAATCATAAAACTGTGATATAACTCAAAACATGAAAAAAACAGCACTCGTCGAAAGAACCCCAGGGTTTTTATGAGGCCATGTTACAGTAGTGAAAACAAAAAATGCATAATTTTGCAGTTACTATTGCAATACGATCTTATTAAAACTGAAAAGTTTATAGGTTGAGTGCTTGCTTTTTCTTGTTTTCAGCAGTAGAAGCCAGACAGGAGTTTGAATGCTTCTTCACTTTGTACAAAACTACAAAAAAGAAGTGCCTTGCTTGACATACACTACACATTAAGTATGATTAAATCTAGGATAGGTAGCAGGAGAGCTGTCAGCATAGGTAGTCTACTATTAGGGATAATTGCCGTGGATGGAAGTTGCTAGGGAAGAACAGCAGTGCAGGCATTCACTTTCAAGCTGAACTTTGCGATAAGCAAATCTTGTGTCAATACAAGCAGCATGTATTTTCTTAGTTTAATCTTGCTGTACTTTGTTTATTTTTGCCAGATCTTTGCAGTAATTACATGTAAAATGTTGCCTCTGTTCTAAAAATCCCTGGACTTGACCGCTCACTTTGTCTCTCTCCTTGTGCAATGTGACTTGTGTCTGACTATTCCTTTGGTTATCTCCATTCTGCCTCTAATGGATGGACCTGCTTGGTTCCTCCCACAGCCCTGCTTTCTGCACAGACTATTGTGCAGACCAGTGATAGTGTCACTACTACTTTTACAAAGTAATGACTGGTCTCATGTAAATGTTTGGCACTGACAAAGTGGATTTATATCTCTCATGATGTTTGTTTGTTTTAATAAAGTTGTTGTGCCCAAATATCACCTTGAATTTTAGTCAGTAACTCAGTATATAGTGTATTTCACAAGCAATTGCTTTTTCTGGCAGTATAAAATCGTAGGGCTTTTTCTATTTGTAAATTCAAAGCTATCTCAGCAAGCAAGTTCTGAATTTTGTAAAGCTGTATAACAAAACTGTTAGGGTTCAGATGCACAATTACTCTATAACCTTCATTTAGATGTATTTAAAATGTGGCTTGTTTTGCAGAATGTCAAACTTCAAATTACTTTTTAGCTCAGGAGATACTCTGGATATTGTTGTTCTTGTAAAGACTTGTGGTAGGCATATCAGAGAACTGGCAAGGATTTATCAAGGAGAATCTCAAAAGGAAAAAACCTTTCTTTTGAGATGGCAGAAAAAGAAAAAAAAAAAGGTCACGGACTAGCAACAGCATGATCCCATGATCCCAAAGACTTTTATGTGCATCTTACACACAATCTTACACACAATTTTGCACAAAACAATATCAACCATGAAAAAGGAAAGAAAAAATGTCATAAATTGTGTTCATAATCTCATATAAATTATAATAGTACACATAACTACATATCCGCGGAAGAAATAGTGGTGACGTCAGTACACCCACCCAGGTGCCAGATGCCACTTTTATACTGAATGCCTGTTTTTTCTACTGTTCTTATCAATATTGAGTCATATGATTTCTGACTGTGGGGGGTAAAAGAGTGCATTCAAGTGGTTGATTGCTACATTGATCTGTCTGCTGTGAGCCATTCTCCATACTTCAGTGGGATGTTTATCCAATAAAGCGTTTTCAGATGTGTAAGGGTCATCATTTCTGGTAAAAGGCCAATTCTCACACTTGGGAGTGGAACTTGTTTTGGGTGACCAGCCACAGCCCAGATACAATATTAAATCCAAGATTGGAACACTTTTCTTTAAATAACTGGTTATTGTGACTTCCATCATAATTTCTTTTGATTATAGCCTGTTGCACTTTAGTTTATCCACGACAGTTTGGACTGATTGGTGGTCAATCACATGAATTATATGTTTATTTCATTTATCAGTTTGAAGCACTGTTTGCACTTTATGAATGTATGGATTATCCCTAATTATTTTTTTTGGAGTATAGTTTTTGCACTTTATCTTGCGATATACACTTGAAAGTTTGGGTGTTGACAGCACAACACTTTTTCCTTTTTCCTTTTTCAGTGTTCTTATAGATACTATATATTTATTTATTGTTTGCATCTAGTTTTTTTATTTTCAGCACTTATGCACTTTATGAAGAAATGCGTACCATTATAATTTATAGGAGGTTATGAACACAATTTAAGACAGCAAACCATTTATCAAAATAGTAAAGGCTTGGCAAGGGAGATACTACTGGAGTAGAGCATGTTGTCTATGCAAAATAGATTTTTTCACTTAGATTGGTGAGGAAAGTGAAACTGTATTTGTTTTAAATCCACAAGCAAGTGCACAGGTAAATGAAGAAAAAAATATATATTTAGTAACAGATGATTGATTTTTTTAAGTCAGCAAGGCTTCAGCTCATGATTAACCACTTTACCACCGGAGGATTTTGCTGTCTTACGTCTGGGCCACTTTTTGCGATTCGGCGCTGTGCGACTTTAACTGACAATTGCGCGGTCATGCAACGCTCTACCCAAATGAAATTTACGTCCTTTTTTTCCCACAAACAGAGCTTTCTTTTGGTGGTATTTGATCACCTGTGCGATTTTTACTTTTTGCGCTATAAACAAAAAAATAGCGTTTATTTTGAAAAAATAACAATATTTTTAACATTTTTTTATAAGAAATTCCTCCCCCAAAAAATTTAAAAATCAAAATTTTTTAAATTTTTGGCAAATTTGTTTTCTGCTACCTATGTTTGGTAAAAAAATCACAGTAAGCGTATTTTGATTGGTTTGCGCAAAAGTTATTGCGTTTACTAACTAAGGGAAAGATTTCTGTCATTTTTGGTGTTTTTTTTTTAACACGTAATGGCGGCGATCTGCGATTTTTTTTGCGGGACTGCGACATTGCGGCGGACAGATCGGACCCCTAACTGACATTTTTGACACTTTTGGTGGTACCAGTGACATTACTGCAGTAATCAGTGCTATATATATGCACTGTTACTGTAAAAATGACACTGGCAGGGAAGGGGTTAATTTTATTGGACAGGGAGGGGTTAATGTATGCCTGGTGATTACTAACGTGTGGGGGGGGGGGTGACTGTGTGACAGATCAGATGTTCAGCTATGCTGAACACTCCGATCTGTCACTCCCTGTCACTTAGGAGATCCGCCCGCTCTGTTTACACCAGCGGGCGGATCTCCAAACTAGATTCCCCGACGATCGGGGAAGAGCGGCGGCAATCGCCGCTGCTCCTCCCCTGGCCCAACTCCCGCTGTGACTGGACACAGCGGGAGCGAGCCTCCGGCGGCGCGTGCGCGCCGCCCACAAGGGGCGGAGTCCAGCGACGTAGGTTTACGTCGCTGGACGATAACGAGCCACATTGCTGCAGTAGCAGCAATGTGAGCGGAGGCAAAGTGGTTAAAGTCAGCACAGTGAAAATTCACTTTGCACAATGAACATGACCTACTCCTGTAAATGAACTAACATTATTCACTTGCAGACCACCCACCATAGATATACTGCGGCAGGGTAGCCGCTCTGCTCCAGATCATGTACCTATAATGAAGGAAGAGTGACCCCTGTGCTGTCTTTTAAAAATGTGAAGGCCAAATGATACCTGCAACTAACGATCATCCTATCCAAAGCTGAAAGAAGTGTAAAAAAATAATGCAGAAAATGTGGAGCTGCACTAATCAATTATAATGGGTGATAGGACTCCAAAAAGAATTGTGAACATAAAACAAATGTTGAAAAAGGTGTACAAATGTGAAGAAATATGTGATGATAGTTGACAATTAGTAATAAAAAATTACCAACTTCCGGTTCCGGCGCCGAATGCAGTAGACGCTTGCCTCATCGGCTCCCGCGGTCGGCCTCAAATACCTGCTTATAAATCCTGCCAGACCGTCCATCCAGGGTGCACACCGGCTCCTATACCGTCGGGCATCCCCCAGGTACCTTGTCAGTGTCGCTATGGACAAATTTCTTGAAAAAGGCGGCCCGCGCATCCCGCCGGGTCCGCCGCAAATCGAGGCCCCGGTCTCGGCCTTCCCCGCGGCTGCGGCGGACATCTCCCGAATGGACACAGCGGCTCCTCCATCACACACAGTACCTTCCTTGGGGGACCCCCAGTCAGATCGCATTGCCCAGACTGTGGTGGCCCTTCTCTCCCCCACCATATCGGCAGCAGTCCAAGCGGCGGTAGCTGAAGGCATGAAGGACATAAAAAAACAGCTAACAGCGCACTCAAACAGGCTGCTTGAAGTGGAGAACCGTGTAGCCAGCATGGAAGAGGAGATTTATAGCTCACATAGTTTTGAGCAAGCCCAGGACAAGACTAACCAGTTCTTAATGCAAAAAGTGGAGGACTTGGAGAATAGGGCGCGTAGGAGTAACCTCCGCTTTATTGGGATACCGGAATCTATGCCACCATCATCCATCCCAGACCTCTGCTCCAAAAGGATCCCGGAGGCTTTGGGTCTGCAGGGCATCTGTGTTGTCGAGAGGGCCCACCGCATGGGGATTCACTCATCTGATCGCCCCTCGCCGCGTCCGATCATAGCCAAATACTTGAATTACGCCGACAAATCCGCGATCCTTCAAAAATTCAGGCAATCCAAATCTCTCCAGATCGATGGAGCAAAAGTCCTGATTTTTGCGGATTACTCAGTGGAAGTAGCTAAGAAGAGAAAAGCTTTTCAAACGGTATGCTCAAAGCTGCATCAAGCTCAAATCAAATTTACATTGGCATACCCGGCGACACTTCGGCTGCGTGCACCCTCAGGCGAACAACTTTCTTTTCAGGACCCAGCGGATGCGGAAGCTTTTGCCCGTTCTCTCCAGGCGGACGGGTCGGACCTCCTTTCGGCTAACACCTCCTCAGCCCATCGCTCCCTGGACCCGAGGAGTCCATGCAAGGAGCCTCACAAGAGGCAAAAATACTCTGACGTTGTCAGCGGCAACCGTTTCCTCCCTCACCGCTGAAGTGTTTTGGACTTATGACTGAGTCTCTCTCCTTTACTGAGGTCGTTTAGTTGGGATCACGTAAAGTATTGGTTCTTACACAGTATTTTTTTTTTTTTGCTGACTTTTGTCTCCCCAAGTTTTAATTTGGGGGCCTTTTAAAGATCCCTCCCTCGGCTTCATTCTTACTGTTTTCTTTTTATGCACTGTTGCGTTTAATTACTGTTTTATTTGCGTTATGTCAGGTGGATTGTAAGGTTTATGTGACGTTCCTACCAAAGTGTACTGCCACTTTAAATGCTGCAAGGTGTCTGCATCGGGCACTCGTTCCTTCCCCCTCTCAGGGGTCGGGTACTGGGGGCCTTTCACCCTCTCCGCTCCCCCCCTCTTATAGAGGCACCTTGGGACGGGATGGTCGAAGGTCCCGCTTGGGTCCGCACCAAGGGTCTCACCGACGGCCACACTTGCAGCATTCGGAAAAAAGTGAGGTCCATGTTGTACTTTTCTCTGTTCTCCCACCTATTTATCCCCTCCCTCCTCCTTACTACCTCTCCTATTGTTCTTCTCCTACTCCCTTTGCTCCTGGTTCCACGGTTGGAATCGGCCATTCCCAGGTATAACTTTTTACACCCACCTACAGCACATGGTCTAGTCTTCATCTCTTTTCCTGCTAGATCTACTTGTCAAGACATACTTCTTACACTACTGTATATCTCCCCCCCTGACCCTCCATGAGGATTCTCTCTTGGAATGTTAGAGGTCTGCGTTCCCCCCACAAGCGGATGAAGGTTTTGAGACACCTTAAGAGGCTCAAGGCCGACATTGCCTTGTTGCAGGAGTCCCATCTATCCTCCGGTGACTTTTTCCGGATGCAGAGGATATGGGTGGGTACGGTGCTGGGATCAGCCGCCCCTGGTCGTAAAGCGGGAGTGTTGATCCTGATCCATAAGCGGCTCTCCTGTGACGTCCTTTCCCTCTCGTCTGACACCGATGGACGCTATGTTTCCGCTCACTTAAAGATAAATGATAGGGAAATAGTGCTCACTAACGTATATGCTCCCAATATTCCAGACAAACTCTTCTACAGAAATCTCTCCGCTCATCTTCTCAAATACCCCCATGTTCCACACCTTATAGGTGGCGACTTCAACTCTCTCATGGACCCCCTTTTAGACAAGTCCGTAATGCCACCCAAACGCTCTCGCTCGACACCTCCGACCCTAGGCCCGCTGGCGCAAGTGATGGAATCCCTCCATTTTACAGACGTATGGCGTCTGCACCATCCTGCTGACAGGGATTTTACGTTTTACTCACATCCCCACAACGTGTTTACCAGGATAGACTATTTTTTCGCCTCGGCCAATGCTCTTCATAGGATTGAGGACCCAGATATTCATGACCTTGTTATCTCTGACCATGCCCCCATCTCCCTGACACTAGACCCCCCTGACAAACAGGCGGACTCTACTCTTTGGCGCTTTCCGGGGTTCCTCCATAACGACTCTCACTTCCAGGCATACTTGGCTAAGGCGTGGGGGGAATATGCAGAGGCCAATGTCCTGCACGTTTCGCAGCCAAATTTGTTCTGGGAGGCGGGCAAGGCATATCTCCGTGGCAAAATTATATCCTATGCATCGGCATTTAGAAAAAACGCTACTAAAAGCTATCGTCGGGCAAGTGACCGGCTCAGGCTGGCCCAGCGTCTGTTGTTGACCGCAGATTCCCCTGCGCATCGTCAAGAATGGACATTAGCCAAGCAGGCCTTTGATACGTGGGCGGATAACTTGGAAAACATTAAGCGCGCTAGTTTCACGGCCATGATGCACAAATATGGCAATAAGGCCGGTAAGCTTTTGGCTAGGCTATGCGGGGCGCCCTATAAACCCACACATATTGCTTCCCTTCGTGACTCCTCGGGCATCACTGTGTCCACCCCCGCGGAGGTAAAAAAGACTATGAGGGACTTTTATGCTTCCCTGTACTCCCCAGATCAGTTTGATGACCGACAAGCCCGTTTTTTTTTGGAAAATGTTACTCTTCCAAATATTTCCCCGGCACAATTAGAAGTGTTAAACGCCCCAGTGACTCTTCAGGAGATTCACGACACGGTTAAACTCCTCTCCACGAACAAAGCCCCAGGCCCAGATGGCCTTACCGGGGAATTTTATAAAACTTCTATTGAGGTTATTGGCCCCACCCTACTAGAGGTCTACTCTACCCTATGGACCGGAGGTTCCTACCCTCCCACGGGAAATCAGGCCATAATAAAGTTATTGGCAAAAAAAGGAAAAGATCCTTTGGAGCCAGGGTCTTACCGGCCAATTTCCCTACTAAACCTGGATGTCAAAATCCTGTCCAAAATTCTGGCTTCCCGTTTGGCCCAAGTTATGCCGTCCCTGATACACCCAGCTCAATCAGGATTTACCAAGGGGAGAGCGGCCGCCTCCAACATCCGCAAGGTTCTTTTGGCATTGGAGCAGGCCAGGGTCTCCTCGGGGGGGGGACCTGGCTATCATCACCCTGGACGCGGAGAAGGCTTTTGACAATGTGAACTTTGATTGGTTATCCATGGTTTTGGCCTCGTTTGGCTTCTCGGGACCGTTCACTCACATTGTCAAAGCTATGTATGCCTCTCCTGTGGCCCGGCTGTGGGTGGCCGGGTCCCTCACCGAGGAGTTCCGCTTGTTCAAGGGTACGAGACAGGGATGTCCCCTGTCTCCTCTACTCTTTAATCTGGCATTGGAACCCCTGTCCAGGTTCTTGTTGGACAAGGCGCCGCTCCATGGTATTATGATTGGTTCAAGTGAGCTACGTTTGTCTCTCTTTGCGGACGATGTGCTGATTTTTACCAGGAACCCCCTCTCCGATATGCGTACCATCGTTTCTATTTTTGATAGATTTAAACTTTGTTCGGGGCTACGGATAAACTACGCTAAAAGTGAGATCCTCCCCCTAGGTAACATGCCCCCTCCCGACTGGGCAGCCTCCTCTCCCTTCACTGTCGCTCACTCGCACATAACGTATCTAGGTATTAGAGTAGGCAAACTCCCATCTTCTATATATACCCTGAACTATCCTCCTCTTTTCCAAAAGATTTCTCGTGAACTGGACAGTTGGATGGATCTGCCTCTCTCGCTCCTGGGGCGATGCCACTTGGTGAAAATGGTCAGCTTCGCAAGGTTACTGTACCCGTTGCAAACACTCCCCTTGTTGTTAAAACATAAAGATATCAAACTGCTGAACACCAGCATATCTAAATTTGTATGGCGAAGCAAAAGACCCCGTATATCCTTTAACAAACTTTGTCTTCCCAGGAGCGAGGGTGGTGCTAGTCTTCCTGATATCAGGTTATACAATTTGTCTTGCCTTCTTAGAATATCCCTGGATTGGCTCTCGGAGTCATCTAACTATTCAAATGTTGGATTGGAGTCGCAGATGTCCTCTCCCTTTTCACTGGCAGCTCTCCTGCATGTTAAATGGAAATCTATGCCTCCAGCACTCCAACACAATGTGCTTTTACGGGACACAGTGATTGCCTGGAGGGAATCCAGGAAACGTTTGAAGCTCTCCCCCTTTATGTCCAAGTACTTACCAATTCAGGGCAACCCCGCCTTTATCCCAGGAATACAGTCGGACTACTTTACATTATGGCAAAGGAAAGGCCTGCTAAAGTTCGCGGATCTCTGTGACCAAGCTACCGGCAAACCCCGTTTAATACAAGAAATCCTGGACACTTACAACCTACCTGCCTCACATTTTTTTCCTATACTGCAATGCCAAAGCTTCATCCGCTCATCCGGTGTCATTCCTGCCAACAGGTTCCGCGATCCTCTGTTAGATCCTTTACTGCACTCAGGGACTTATAGCATATCGGACATCTACAAACCTTTCCAGAAGCTTACGTCCATTCACCACGCTAGTTCCTCGGCGGCCAACTGGGCCAGGGACTTTCCACTGGAGGACTTGGTCACAAAACTATTTCAAGGATACAAACACACCCTTCGCCTGACACCCAACGAAACATGGAGGGAAACCCAGTTAAAAATTCTTCACAGAGCGTATATTCCTTTCACGACAACCGGCAACTCTCCCCTTGCACGCCTATGCCCCTATTGTAACACTAACCGTCCATCACTACATCACAGATTTTGGTCCTGCTCCTTTATTTCAGCCTTCTGGGATCAGGTGCTGGCGTTAATACAACGGACCACGCTTCTTCAGCTACCAAAGGACCCTTTATTGCTTATCTTTGGATATTGGGACAAACGTCTACAGATCTGGACTAGCCGCCCTCTCCCCCACCCACGCATCTGGATCCTCACCTGCCTTTTAATAGCTCGCAGGGTTATTCTTGCCAATTGGATTTCTAGCGTGGGCCCATCAGTATCTCAAGTTTACCGCGAACTCCTAAGCCTTATGACTAAAGACCGGCTCAACCTGGACTCCAACCTTCCATCCGCAGCCGATCGTTTCTCAAGCAAATGGCAGGATTTTATAGATTCACAACCCAACAATGTTAGCGATGCATTGGTAGTAGATGATTTTGTTTACACTGTTCCAGGGCAGTAAATAATGTGCTGTAGCATAGGTGTCTTCTTTTCCACGTCTTTTTACCCCACCCTCACCCCCCCTCGTACCCCTCCCTTTCATTTTCCTGATCCGCATTCTTTTTCTTCCTCCCAATGTCCACCCCCCTAGGATACCACCGCCCCTCAAAGGTACAAGATCCATCCAACTAGGGTTCTAGTGTGACAATTCTATTTGACTTTGTCAGTCTATGTGATGTTCTCCCCCCGGGCCAGAAATGAGCTCCTCCTCTGCTCGGCATCTGGCTCCGAAAAAAAGGTTAAAATGTATTGTTCATCGTTATCTCTTGTTGTGATTGTATCGCACTTTGAATTTAATAAAGTTTCTTTAAAAAAAAAAAAAAAAAAAAATTACCAATAATTAGAGAAGGTGTAGAGAACTCAGAAGAGATATCCTCTCCCTATTTAATTATTTGGTACAAGAAATGGGCAATTTGGGACTTTAAATGAGAACTGGCGACTCGAGCACTGCACAGTGTCTCCATCCCTGTCAATTGAAAAACAAGATGGGATAAATGAGGGTGTGTGAAAAACAGCTGATCCCTAGTTTGAAATACTTACCCACCAGTCTGCTAACAAACCAAAATAAACCTGTCTAACAAATAAGTTAAAAGCAGGAGTTTAGTTAACACATATTTGCAAATGCATGCGGAAGCTGCAAGGCCAGCGACAAGGCATCCTGCGTTCTTGCAGAACCTAACACTAAATAACACTGCTCAACCTGAGTGTATATGTGTCTTCACAAATGATTTGACACTTCTGGGGTGCAGAGGTGCGCCGCTGGCGGCCCACCAATGCTTTAGTACAGAGGGAGAAGGGCGGTCTGTCTATGTAAATGAGGAAGATTGCTGTTCTGTCAGTTCAGAAGGGATAGACCCTGTATCTCTGCAATGCAGGGCTGCTAATCCATGCCTTCCCTTAGTACAAGCTCCTCCTCTACAGTGAGAAAACCCCAGGTAAGCACACAGTCCCTGATGTTGAACCTTTCCCAGCCAGTGACATTAATACAGTGACAGAGCATATTTTTTAGCACTGATCACTATTAGTGTCACTGGTCCCCAAAAAGTGTCAAAAGTGTCAGTTAATGTCCGATTTGTCTGCTGCAATATCGCAGTCATGCTATAAGTCCCCAATCGCCGCCATTAGTAGTAAAAAAAAAATATCCCATAGTAGACGCTATAACTTATAGGCAAACCAATCAACATAAGCTTATTAGGATTTTTTTTTTTACCAAAAATATGTAGCAGAATACATATTGGTCCAAACTGATGAAGAAATTTGTTTTTATTTTTCAATTTTGTTATTGGATGTGTTTTATAGCAGAAAGTAAAAAATATTGTTTCAATTTTTTTGTTTATAGCGCAAAAAATAAAAAACGCAGTAGTGATCAGATACCACCAAAAGGAAACTCTATTTGTGGGGAAAAGGACATACATTTTATTTGGGTACTGCACCACATGACTGTGCAGTTGTCAGTTAAAGTATTGCAGTGCTGAATCGCAAAAAATGGCCTGGTCATGAAGGGGGTAAATCTTCCAGAGGGCAAGTGGTTAAAGGAATCTTTTTTTTTTTTTAAAATCATACAAGTAAACCGAATTATCATTTTGAAAAGGGAATTCACTCTACTCCTTTAATAAAGTTCCAGCCTCGGAAATTTTTTTAGAAAAAAATACCCCTGAGACAGTCAGGGATAGTGCATTCCACAATGGATGGCCTCTGAACTGTGCCAGGTAGCACTTACCTTTTAGAAGAAATACTTACCTTGAAAATTTCTTGTCCAGCGCTGCCATCTCAGGTGTGGGCAGCTGAAGCCAGGGCGTCCTCTTCGGTGTCCTCTTCCATGTCTTCTTTGTCCCAGAATGCCCTGCGCTGGCCCCGCTCGTCACTTCCGGGACAGGCGCGTCATCCCTGCACAGCTTCTGGGCATGGCCAGAAGCTGTTTAGCAGGGAATGACGGGCATGCACCAGAACTGACGAGCGGGGCTGGTGCAGGTGCATTGACTCCTGGGAGCGAGGACGTTCAGCTCCCAGGAGTCATCGCAAGCAGGAAGTGACGGCGTGGGCTGTGGCCACAGAGGGAGGAAATAGAAGGAAAGTAAGTATACTTTCTTCAAAAACAAGGTAAGTAAACAAAAAAAAAAAAAACGGGACTATCCATTTATTTTTCAGGTTAATGTCAGCAAGCAGATGGCCCAAAGTCATTTTTGAACCGGAACTCCGCTTTAAATCAATCTTTATGTATTACAAAAGCGAAAACATACTAAAAGTAACTACATGGAAATCAACAGGAAAGTTATTGATGCCAAAATATTTGATTTGCAATTTTCTTTTAGAAAGTTAAAAAAGACTTTTAAAACTTAAAAAAAAAAAAAACATTCTATTAGCATAGAAACTGCAAAAAACAAATTAATTAAAACAAAAAAAAAAATGAGGGCAGCAGGTGGTTGCTGAGGAAGCCTGATTCCCAGTCTTCTTTAAAAGTCAAATATGTTGCAGTATTACTGCAAGATTATTTTGAAACCCTCTTGTGGGCTCAGTTGTG